>NC_092029.1:1360884-1703384 GCF_042242105.1 Pempheris klunzingeri | reverse complement strand
ACAACACGTCACGCATGAAAAGTCCCTAAAAAAGTCGCTGTATTTTTACGCCGTCCCATGAGGGTTCTAGACTTATACTTCTGTAAAACATTATTATTTCCCTGGTGTGGTTGGTGGAGCCTGTGTCAGCGTGTCTCCAGAAAAGAAGAGTTTCAGAATGAGTGTTTTCCTGTTGGTGGAATCGACCCCACACTGTGGTTGACTTTCGTTTCCGGAAAGACTTGGAGTTTGGTTTCCTGTAAATGAACATTTACATTCTTCGTCTTTAATGAGCCTCGGCGCTGTTTAGTGGACGGGGAGGTCGGTCTGTCTGTCTGTCTGCCCAGATTCAGACAGACTGATCTAAAGGAGCTCCTGATATTAACAGCGACAAACATGCTCAGTGTTGTCGTGCTGTGAGGAACTAACCCTGGTTCCTGCCCCTCAGCAGAGCTTCCAGTTTGAAAAGCTTTTAAAAACCAGTGGGTCAACGACAGCGTCATTTTCAAAAAAGAAATTATTAACCTTCCCAGTGTTCCCAGACTTTTATTGCATCATTTATGGTTTGATTGAAGTATTTTAGGTTTTCTTGTTGTCAATATTCACACCAGGAGTTTTCTGCGAGGTCACGAGATGATTAAAAGTCTCCACAAACGCAGCTTGATTGATTGTTTGCTTTGAAATGTCGTCACAATGAAACAGAGCCCAAAGTGACTATTAACATTATTAAAAATGTGTTAAAATAATTCAAATCATTTAAGAGAAAAGCTGAAATGTTTTAAATGATTATCAGAAAATAGATTTTCTGTCAACCGACCAGTTGATTAATTGACCAATAGTTTGAGCTTTCTTGTGCATTTTCATATATTTTGTGTGTAAAAATCCTAATGAGTAAAGTAGCCACAGCTGTCAGGTGAATGTAGTGCAGTGAAAACTCTAATTTTTCTCTCTGAGATGAGATGAGAGTCCAAGTAGAAAGTATCATGAAAAAAAAAAAAAAAATTTCTGCCAAAGCTCAACATCCCAGCAGAGGGGAAACAATAACACTTCAACACGATAATGACATTGCTTACAAAGATTTGCTCCAGCTGCTCCACATTAAAAGCCTCCCACGGGTTCTCTCTGATGAAATAAGGCCGTTATCTGCGGTAGGAGCAGGAATGTAGGAGTGAAACTAACTCCAAACCACAAAGAACAATGTGTAAGCCTTTATTTAGACTGGTTACAGTTACACAGACACAGCAGAGGTCACACATGAACAAAAAAGTGCTTCACAGATTAACAGTGATGAGTCAGATAAGAAGAGAGACTTTTCTCTCTCATCCTGGTAACAAACCAACCGACCAAGACAGCAGCAGACCTGCAGCTCCTGAGACGGAGACACAACTGTGAGATCCTTCTTGTTCACAGCCGTCATACCGCTCCCTTCAAAGACACCAGACTCCATTCACAAAAACATCATTTTACACAGGAGTCGCTGGTCGACTGCTGCCTCAATCTGTTAGTTTGTTTGTGTTTTTGTGTGACTTTGGTGTTTTTAAGGGTTAGTTCAGATCCAACACAGTATTTGTATAACATTAAAAACTAACCAGTCAAGGCAGCAGCAGAGCAGCAGCTCCTGTGTTCTGTTCTCTAAAACCCCTGTTTTAGTGAATGTAGTCTGGTGTGTGTGCTGTTTGTGGTTAAACCAAAAGGATCTTCCAGGTCTCTCTCTGTAGGGATCCTTTCCATAATGCTGTCACACACTTAGAATAACACTCTGAGCCTGTCAGTGGATCAAACAAGCGTTTTTAGTGGACCTACTGTGATCAGGTGCAGCTAAATCCTTGTAGCTTGTTCCTCGGCTGCTGGCTGAGGTGATCTACTGGACCAGTTCCAACACTTTTTGTACCTAACAGCCATTTAGACATGACCATGTGTATGAAATGGAGCCCAGACATCATAAAGCCTGAGTTCTCCTTGAAGAGAACCACAGATATAAACAGTAGAACAGACAAACTAGTGTGTTATGCTGTTTGTGTGGAATCAGATGTTTGTTGAGAGCAGCTGTCTGAACGTCGTTCTGCAGGTCTGTATTTGACTTTCCGTTGTGTTTTCTTGTTTCAGACTTTTGGAAATCATGAGTTTGACAGCGGAGTGGAAGGACTCATGAAGCCGTTCATGGAGCAGATCAAGTTCCCCGTCGTCTGCGCCAACATCAAACCAGACGAAACTCTGGCCGCCACGTTTGGAAACTCTTACCCGCCTTATAAGATCCTCAGGGTGGGCGGAGAGCGGGTGGGCGTGGTGGGATACACGTCACAGGAGACCCCCGCTCTGTCCAGGCCTGGTGAGTGGGAGTGGGTGTTTCTGTGGGCGACTTCTGTCTCACTTGGTTTCCAATGTGAAGGCCTGGTGGTGACGTCAGTGTGAGGCCGACACGCTGTCTGCTCTCCAGCTGGAGGAGAGCTGAAGTGATTTATGTTTTTAAAAAGACAAACAGAGAGAAACCTGATTCATTTATAAAGTTGTAGAAACACAAATCTTCCTTTTAAGCTTCTGAGTTTGTAGTGGAGCAGCGGTGGAGCTGTAGGAAGAACTCACATGTTTTATTTAAGTAAAGACACCACAGATATAAGATAGACAGATAGAAACACTCTGTTTGCTGCTACAAGCTCAAAAGTATTTGCATCAGAATAAACTTCTCATTACCTCGGTTCAAAGTTCTACCTTCTCTTAACCTGTTGAGCCTCTATTTTGGGCCTCTTGGCCAAAGTTACTAGGACATTTCTCCACAACCACAAGGTCCGTTTATATAACGAAGGTATGATGATAAAGGTGAGACATCATTTATGGTTATGGCTTCATAAAACTGAGTCGAATGCTTGCTGTTCTCTGAGTGTTGGTCGTAGAGCCACATGTAGAGTCTCCGCTTCCATACGACACCTCGTCTGTGTGTCCAGCAGGAAGCTACATACAGCCTGCAGAGACTTACAACAATACATCTTCATCATCATCATCATCATTCATTTGTTCATTATATTCTATATTATTTATTTGCATCTGCAACGTAACTGAAGGTTTCAAATAAATGTCGAGCAGAAGAAGAAATACTGGAGACTTTACGTCCATAATGTTAATTTTTATTTTATTTTTTACACGTCCTGCTGTCTGAGTGACTGGTAGGTAGTAAAAGTGTTGGAACTGGTCCAGGAATCAGTCCACTAAAATGTAATAATATATGAATATTAAAATGTAATCACCTTTTTCACGTCTGCCTGTTTCTTTTGTTATGTTTTGTGCTGATTGAACTCGCCGCCGTCTCTCGTGTCCACGTCGGCGTGCAGGACCTCACCTGCTGTTCGAGGACGAGGTGACCGCCGTTCAGCTGCAGGTGGACAAACTGCAGACGCTGGGAGTCAACAAGATCGTCGCTCTGGGTCACTCCGGCTTCACCGTGGATCAGGAGGTCGCCAAGAGGGTCCGCGGGGTCGACGTCGTCATCGGGGGGCACACCAACACGTTCCTCTACACAGGTACGCACAAGTTATGTTGTAGGTAGAATGACTAAAAATACAGAGCTGAAGATTGAAGTCCTAAATTTATAAGAAAAAAACAAGACAAACTTACTAGAAAAAAGTGAATTTGTGTGAAAAACTTTTTTTTTTTCTCTGATAAACGTTTATGGGAAAATAAACCTGGTTCTTCTCTTGAAGTCCTAAATTTATAAGAAAAAAAAACAAAGTGGTAAAAAACTTTATTGGTGAATTTATGAGAAATGTTTTAGTGAAATTACAGAATCATAAAATATTATTTGTATTTAACTGTTTCATGTCAGCAGTTAACGACCTCATCAGGTTATACTGCAAATGAAATGAATAAGAAAATACTGTTTCTGTTTTCTTCTCTTCTCATAAATGTCTGTTTCACATAAATTTACCACAAAGTCATTAATGTTCTCTCATTTGATCTCAGAACATTTATCCGTTATTGCCGAGGTTTTTTCTCCCAAACTTTCCTGCAGCGTCTGACTCCACTGATGGAGATAATGTGGAGGATCATTTCACCAAATCAACAGGATCTGTTTCTATGTTTTGATCAATAATGGGGATATATGATGAATATGTAACTCTGGACGATGATCTTATCTCTAACCAATGTTTAGCTTATTTTAACATGTTAGTTAGGTTATTTTCAGCACTATTATTATTAGAATTATTAGTTTTTATGTGTTTATACATATAAAAAAGCTCATAAACGTTGTAACCTATTAGAGAGGAGCCTGTTAAATCCATTTGATGTGAGAAATAAATGTTGTTTTTAGACTCTGACTCTCCTCCTCTTTATGTTCCAGGGCCGCCTCCCTCCTCGGAGGTGCCCGTGGGTCCGTATCCGTTCATGGTGAAGTCAAACGACGGGCGGCAGGTTCCCGTCGTGCAGGCCTACGCCTTCGGAAAGTATCTGGGTTATCTGAAGGTGGTCTTTGACGACGCTGGGAATGTGCTGAAGTCCACGGGAAACCCCATCCTGCTGAACAGCAGCGTCCCACAGGGTAACCAGACACACCCAGCGTTCACTGTGTCTCTTCTAGAGTCAGAAATGTTTTATACAGAACATCGCTGTTTTTATCCCACTCTGAAAGGAGAACTGCAGCGTTTTAAACCTTTTTTTTTTACATTATCTGGGCTCAAAGTGACTGGTACTAAAAGTGTTGGAATTGGTCCAGTAGATGAGCTACAGCAGTGTGGCTGCAACGTGATCCTTTGGGACAACTGCACCTGATCGCAGTAGGTCCAGTAAAAGATAAAATGACTGTTTTTGTGAATGCAGTCTGGTGTGTTTGCAGAGAGCGATATAACAGCTGTTCGGCTGTGTGTATAACACACCAGACTCCATTCACAAAAACAGCAATTTTACATAGTAGAAGATGTGAGTTGCTCGTCTGCTGCTGTTTTAATCAGTTAGTTTGTTTGTGTTATTGTGTGTTACACAAATATTGTGTTGGATCCAAACTGACCCTTTAAAACACCCAAATCACACAATAACACAAACAAACAAAGCGATCGGAGCAGCAGCAGACCAGCAACCCACATCTTCGACTATGTAAAATCCCTGTTTTAGTGAATGGAGTCTGGTGTGTGTGCAGAGAGCGATAGAACGGCTGTTTGTGGTTAAACCAAAAGGATCTTCCAGGTCTCTCTCTGTAGGGATCCGTTCCATAGTGACCTACTGTGATCAGGTGCAGTTGTCCCAAAGGATCACGTTGCAGCCACACTGCTGTAGCTCATCTACTGGACCAGTTCCAACACTTTTTATACCTACGAGTCACTTTGAGCCCAGATAATGTAAAAACAGGGTTCAGGTTTAAAAACACCAGACTAATCCTTTAACAGACTGTTTCATCATCAGGTTTTGTGGCTCCAGACTGATCAGTTTTTATAACAGTTATTACCTGAACCGTCACGATATTAAATTCCTCGTCCAGATCCCGAAGTTCTCGCCGACGTGGAGGAGTGGAAGAAGAATCTGGCCAACTACTCGGCTCAGGTGGTGGGGAGGACGCTGGTCTTCCTGAACGGGACCACGGAGGAGTGTCGATTTCGGGAATGCAACCTGGGAAACCTGATCTGCGACGCCATGGAAAGTGTTCAGCTCCTTTACTACAGGATCACGTTATCAATGAAGCGATAAATAGATGAATCCGTTCAGTTTACAGAGGAGGAAATAAAACTTTTAATGTGAAAATATTCACATTAAACAGGCTGAAAGTTTGACTGTTCTTAAAATTGATTATCAGATTAGTTGGCGATCAATTTAATAGCTGAGAACTAATCAATGAATCAATGCAGCTTTAATTTGAAGTATATAAAGATTTTAGTTTTACACGAGTGACCGTGCAGATAAAACAGAAACTTTCTAACCTGGAAGACATTTTGGTTCAAATTAAGTTTTTCCTAAACTCATTTTAATTTAATTTTACAAGATTAAAGTCACAAATTAACGAGAAATAAACTTGTTAATTTAAAAAAAACTCATCAAATTATACAAAAACACTTGTATTCTTCCAAGGCTTTTTTCTAGAAAGTCAAAGTAATCTCAGAGAATACTCTTATAATAATAATAATACTAATAATAATAATAATAATAATAATACTAATAATAATAATAATACTAATAATAATACATGTTATTTCTACACTACATAAGACAAAAATAATCAATAAGCTCCTTTCAAAACAAAGTTTACAGAACGCTGTGACAAGACAAGAATAAAAGACAAAAACAGTAGAGGGGAAAAATGTACATAAAAGAATAAGAACAATAATAAAATATTGGAAAATAAAAAGATAAAAGATAGAAACCAATAATAAAATGGTAAAAATGGGTTTCATGACTTTCAAAGTTAAAAATGTGTGACTGAGGGAATCTGCATCATCTCAGGTCGACAACAACATCCGGTTCCCAGACGACGTCCAGTGGAACCACGTCAGCGCCTGCATCTTCAACGGAGGAGGCGTCCGCACGTCCATCGACGAGCACAGCAGGGACGGTGGGTCGGCTCGGCCCGCGTCACCGTTTCACACCCAGAGGACGCCATTTTAACCGAGCGCCTGTCGTCAGCAGGTCTGATCACCATGGACGACCTGATCGCCGTCCTGCCCTTCGGAGGAACCTTCGACCTGGTGGAGCTGAAGGGCTCCACGCTGAGGAAAGCCTTCGAACACTCAGTGAGACGATACGGCCAGAGCTCTGGAGAATTCCTCCAAGTGTCCGGTATCTTCACATCATTTCCATCTCTACATTTTTATATTTGTATTCCTTTATTAGTGGGACTAATAAAGGAATATCTTATCTTATCTTGTCTTGTCTTGTCTTGTCTTAGGACATTTAAAGCCATTTCTGATGGAAACTGAAGCCGTTCCACTCCTGCTCTCTTCAAAATCACCAGATTCCATTGCAAAAAACAGTAATTTAACCTCACAGAATGCAGCACTTCCTGGTCGACTTCTGCCTCGATCGGTTAGTTTCTTCTTGTCCTTGTGTGACTTTGGTGTTTTGAACAGTGAGTTCAGATCTGAAACAGCGTGTTAGTTCATTGGCCAAGGCAGCTGTAGTCCAGCGGCTCTCGTTTTCTGCGAGGTAAAAATCACTGTTTTTGTCAATGGAGTCTGGTGGCTTTGAAGATCGAAAGGACTGATGCAACACAAAGTGGTGAAAACACTTTTAAAATGATGTGTAGAGTTTAAGGTGTAAGAAGTCTGCAGATCATCAGGACGCCGTAATTCAGCCTGCTGATGTTTCGTGTCCTCCAACAGGATTTCACGTAGAGTTTGACGTCTCCCAGCCGGCGGGGCGTCGCGTGAGGAGCCTCAGCATCCTCTGCACAGACTGCCGCGTTCCTCGCTACGAACCCGTTGAGGACGACACGGTCTACACGGTGGCGCTGCCGTTCTACATGGTGAACGGCGGAGACGGATTCTCCATGATCCGAAACGAGGTGCTCAAACACAACAGCGGTGAGATGACGGAGACGAGTTCGTGGACGCGGCGGGAATTTATAAAACGGCGCCGTTTTATTTGAACCTGACTCTTTGTTTTACGTTTTATTTCCTTCCAGGAGATTTGGACATTTCAGTCGTGTCCAACTACATCAGGCAGCGGAAGAAAGTTTATCCGTCTGTTGAAGGACGCATCAAGTTCTACAACTCGGCGTCTGGACCGCAGGGACAAACGGCTCCTCTGGTGCTGCTGGTTTTGCTGGTGCTGGTCTGGAGCCTGTGAGACACCGAGGACACGGAAAAGGTTTTTAACCAAACTGCAGGAGAAGCTGATGGATATGAATCCACGGGACACAAACACACGATCTGACAGACACTTTAATTATTATTTGACTAATGTTTTATAACCGATACTGAGCTCTAATGGACCGGAGCCACTTCCTACAGCGACCACTAGATGGCAGCATCAGGAAAAACTGAGCGAGAATTCCTCAATTTTATATGAAATTAAAGGGGACGTATTCTGTAAAATGCACTTTTTAATGTCTTTAATGACCCCCCCCCCTGCCTCCCAGCCCCCCAGCCGGCCGATGGTCCCCTCACTGTTGCTGTGTGGCTAACGCTAGCTCTGCTAATCAGACGTCGCAGGTGGAACAAAGTACACAAACTGTGCTCGGCTGCTAAAAGCGTTCAGAAAGAGGCTGGATGAGTAAAACTCATGTGTTTTATGAAGGTTACAGCATGTAAACATCTTCTAGTGGGACCTAAACATGACCAGCGTCTCCTTTAAAACACTTTACACGAGAAAAAGAACAAATAAGTTGATTTAATTACATTTTTGTCTTGTTTGGGTCCAATAACCCAAAGAGACTCTGGTGTAGCTGTGAAACTAACCAATAAAAACACAAAGAGCAATGCATTGTGGTACTAAAAGGACGGTAGAGACAGTAGTTTAGTATTTTAACTCCTCTGGAGTCTCTCATGTGACTCTTGGATGCTTTTGTTGACGTTTGGAAGAATTTCGCTGCTAAAAACTGACAAAATTAAAATAAAGCTTTCAAAGGCAGGAAGTATTATTTAGGTCTGTAGTTACTGGAACTGGAGCTACGACCTCGATTTCAAATATGGGGAACGATACATTTGAGCTTCTGGTTTTAGTTTCTGTTTTGATGGCCGGAGGGGAAAAGAAGTCCACAGAGGTCAAAACTTCAGCTGCACTTGGAGTATAAACAATCTTCACAAAGTCACCAGACTCCATTGACAAAAACAGCAATTTTACCTCTCAGCACACAGCAGTTTTTGGTCCATCGCCATCTCCCCTGGTGAGTTTCTTCATGCCCTTGTGTGACTTCTGTGTTTTAAATGTTGAGTTCAGATCCGTACTAGTGTGTTAGTTCATTGATCGAGGCAGCGAAAGTCCAGCAGCTCTTTGGTGTTCTGCAATGTAAAATTTGTGTTTTTGTCAATGGAGTCTGGTGGCTCTGAAGATGGAACGGTTTCAGGTTCTTGTTGGAAATAACTGATGCAAGACAAAGTGGTAAAAATCCTCTTAATACAGTGAAAGTGATGTTGATTATTTTAGGTTTAACATGTTTTATGAATAATCTGCCAGACCAACCTGAGACTTTTTAAGGACCAGCTGAGGTTCTTTGGACAACAAGCAGAAACTCGTTGGTCTGACAGTAAAGTTTTTCTTGTATTCTGCCGGCGCTGCTGCAGCTCTGACGTCCTCTTTATTTACATCTGCTGCAGCACCAAATATTTACCTCGGTCACGTTGTCCAGCTCTGTGGAACCTGAGAGAGCCTTCTTTGGAGAGAGAAAGGAGAGAGAGTGAACGCTCGGCTGCACAAACTGAAGTACTTTCTAAACCCTGTCGATGGCTCTCACTGATACTTTCTTCACTTTCAGGTCAAACGGTGATTTGTCTTTCTGCAGCAGCAGCTTCTTTTTTCCTCCAATGTGGACGAAACATTTAGGATTCAACTGTTTTCTGTCTTTTCTCAGAATAACATGTAATAATGTGTAATGTCTTGGGGCCACTGACAGCACTGTTATCTTACAGGATAAATATATAATATATAAGTTGTCATTTCAAACAAAACAAAATGTAAACTGCAGTTTAGAAACATTTTCCAAACAGTTTCAGCTTCTAGTCCAGGTCTTTTGTTCTTGCTTTTTTAAAAAAAGAAAAAAACTAAAATAGCTTCACTCTCCAGCAACAGTAGTCCAGTGATGCAGCTTGAGTTTATATTCTTTTAAAACTGCGACTGTTTCCTTGCACATCAGGCTGTGTGTCCACCGAACTCCACAAATGAACACTGAAATGTCCATCTTCCTTCAAACTCTGTGTTCTTCAGACACTTTTACGGCCCACAGCCAAACAATGACGCATCGGTTCCACCTGCTGTCGGTCGTGGAGAACCTGTCAGTACCTGAGCGCCACCTTTGGCCTTTGCTACCTCGTCAAAACACGTTATTGTAGAATGATTTATTTTTTTAATTTGATATGAACGGGTAGTGTACAATGGTTTAAGCATCACCAAAAAAAATATTAAATTGATTGCATTGTGTTTTTGACACCTCGGACATAAACAGAAAAAGATGGATCCATCCATCCATGAAGCCCTTTGAGATGATGAACTGTGATTCAGGCGCTAACGTTAGCTAGCATTAGCTACATAGACATGAACTGGAATTAGCCGCAGCCTTTAGCTACAGTTAGCAGGAGGCTAAACTATTAGCAGCATTCAACATGGCCGCTGTCGGGGACTGAAAATCTAGTCTAGATTTACTAAATCCTGAAAACAGGCCAGATGATCAAAGACTATTATGATATTTTTGCAGGATAAATACGACGAGAGGTAAGTGAGCTTTTCTTGTTTTCAGTCATTTGGGTGAACTGACCCTTTAAAGTGAACTGCAGCTAAACCAGGATTCTTTTTTTCATGGAGTTAATAAATATGAAACATTAAAAAGCCACAAATGGAAACCAGGCTGAGTCCTGAACGTGACCCCGACTCAGTCCTACAATGGGCTCTGTGTCTCTGAGTGTCTCTGTGCTTGTTTGCAGGCGTTTGGCAGCTTGTGGCGTCTGAACGGACTAGTAAGGAGCTCCGGAGCATCAGTAGGCAGCGAGCGTCTCCTGGAAGGACCCGTCACACACAGGAGGCCTTGTTCCCCTTTAACACACTGCTGTTCACACAGAATGAGAGAAGAAGAAGAAGAACTGGGGGGGGGGACTGAGAGGTACCAACACTCATAGTGACTCGTGTTTCCTGTAAATGTGGAGCAACGTTGGGAAAAGTTTGGAATCACGACTGAGGAGGAGTTTTTGTGAGAAAAGGATCATTTAGATCTGTAACGTCCACATATTCATGTCTTTAACACTTTTTGTTGCCCAAATGTCTCCAGCTTCGATCTTAACATGTCATTAAGTTTAAAATACAAGAACAACCAAAGGAAACTCCAGGCTGTCGTCTCTAAGAACAATTACATTTGTTCCTAAAATGTTAGTTTGATTACATTAAAACACCTTTAATCTCATACAAACTGCCCACTGACTAAATCTAGAGCAGTGAAGTATATAAAACCATCACGAGGAGGTCGCCGTAACCACATCTGTCTGTTTTCACACCAGAAAACAGCTGGTCAACATCTGCTGCTGCCAAACGACCCGCGACATCAAAGTGAAGTTCATATTTTACATCAAGAGACACGACGGCAGCTTCGTCTGTAGTGACGTCAATAAATATCTCTTTTATTATTAGTGCACTGACTATTAATACATTGGAATGTAAAGATGGTCCCAGAGGTTTTGGAAATAGTTGAGTATTGCACTTCCAGGATGTGGGAGGGTCGTCGTCTCGTTCACACAACAATCGCGTCCTTCAGGCCCTGCTGAGGAAACGTCAGCATGAAACACCTTTAAACATTCAGCCGTTTAGTCACAGTTCAGTCTGATGTGTGTGTGTGTGTGTGTGTGTGTGTGTGTGTGTGGCAGCAGGGAGACGCTCTGTAGTCTCTCTCTAATCCTTTGGGACGACTGAGATTCTAAGTGTGTGACAGCATCATGGAAAGGATCCCTACAGAGAGAGACCTGGAAGATCCTTTTGGTTTAACCACAAACAGCACACACACCAGACTACATTCACTAAAACAGGGGTTTTAGAGAACAGAACACAGGAGCTGCTGCCTCCATCATTTGGTTTGTTTGTGTTATTGTTTGTTACACAAATAACGTTGGATCTGAACTAAAACCTTTAAAACACCAAAGTCAAACAATAACACAAACAAACCAAATGATGGAGGCAGCAGCTCCTGTGTCCTGTTCTCTAAAATCCCTGTTTTAGTGAATGTAGTCTGGTGTGTGTGCTGTTTGTGGTTAAACCAAAAGGATCTTCCAGGTCTCTCTCTGTAGGGATCCTTTCCATGATGCTGTCACACACTTAGAATAACACTCTGAGCCTGTCAGTGGATCAAACAAGCTCTTTTAGTGGACCTACTGTGATCAGGTGCAGTTGTCCCAAAGGATCACGTTGCAGCCATTGCAGCCTGTTTGGTGTCTGCTGGCTGAGGTGATCTACTGGACCAGTTCCAACACTTTTACTACCTACCAGTCCTTCAGACAGCAGGGTTAAAGCTACCAGAGTTTCCCTTTAATGAATCTATTCCCTCTGCCCCCCCCCTCTTACTGTTTAAGTCACAGCACACACTCCCAAACACGTGAGCTGCGTCTCTTCCTGTATTATTTCTTTACATTCTCCGCTGTCACTTGTTTACCTTGGTGAGTTCAGGGAACAGCTCCTGCATGGCGACGTCCAGCAGCACGTACGTCATCTGTGAGGAGACAAAACAGAGTGACTTCAGTCAGAGGGGACACCTGGAGGCTGTTCGAGCACATACGTCCTCACAGTTTGTGGCAGAGCTGCAGCAGCAGTATTAATTAGTACTAATATTTATTTCAAACAGTCTGAAATGCAGCCAACAATCCTGGTAGGTAGTAAAAGTGTTGGAACTGGTCCAGTAGATCACCTCAGCCAGCAGACACCAAACGGGCTGCAATGGCTGCAACGTGATCCTTTGGGACAACTAGTGTTCAAACACACCACACTCCATTCACAAAAACAGTAATTTTACCTTCAGGGAGTTACTCATCGACCGCTGCCTTTTCCAGTCACTTTATTTGTGTTATTGTGTTTCAAAGGATTCGTTTGGATCCAAACTAACATGTCAGTTCATCGCTGGAGGCAGCGTCTGATTTCTGTGAGGTGAAATCACTGTTTTTGCAAATGGAGTGCGGTGAGTTTGAAGTGAGCGAAGAGAAAGTGAGAACAGTCATTTCCTGTGTGGAAAAAAAAAAGGGTAATTCTACCTCAGTCAACACAGGACTTGTTCTACTGCTGCCTCCGTTAGTGTGTTTGTGTGTTACACAAATATTATGTTGGACATGAACTCACCACCAAAGTCACACAACAACACAAACAAGCTGATCGACCTCGGCAGCAGCAGCAGACCAGCAACTCCTGGGTAAAATCCCTGTTTTTGTGAATGGAGTCTGGTGTGTTTGCGTAGAGCGATATAACGGCTGTTTGTGGTTATCTACTGGACCAGTTCCAACACTTTTACTACCTCCCAGTCATTCAGACAACAGGACTCAGGGTTAAACACACCAGAGTTTGTGATTCCTGATCTTGTGTTTGTCTGTCTGTGTTCAGACAACTTTAGACATTTGAGAACTTTGTTCTAAGGAAACTAACCTTCACTGCAGATGTTTTATTTGCTGCTGGTTCTGTTTACCTGCTTGTTGAGGAGAGGCTGCTGGAAGCCGTCAAAGAGGAGCCGGACTCCTTCGTATTTCGCCTCCTCGCCGATGCACTTTCCCACAAACTCTGAAACACACACACACACACACACAGTTAGTTTACTGAAGCTGAAGCAGTTCACCTTAATGTCCAAAGTCATGTCTGTAAATACACAGGAGTCTTAGTGTTAAGATGATGTGGTGTGTTCAGATGCACACTGACATCAGAGTGATCCAGAGCACCTGAAGCTTATTTACAGAAACCTGACCATTTAAACTTCAGAGTTTCTTTCCACTGACGTTGTTCTGTCTGTAAAAACCAACCGTGTCATGCAGGAGAAAAACGGCCACTTTTAAAAAAGGTCCCTTTAAAGGTATCTGGATGAAAATTGGTTAGTGAGTGTGACCGTGACGGCATTAAGCAAAGAAAAGCCACTTGTTTCTACTGCAGATGAAACTGTGACGACCTGCTGGAGTGATCAGAGATGTTTCGGACCGATATGCTTCGTGTGGTTATTTGGTAGAATATGATGAAGAAATGTCAGATTGTTGTTTTTTAATTTACTAATATTCTTATTTACTGCTGTGGTTTTATTACTCTGGTTTTCCTCCAGGAGGCTTCATGTCACACCAGGAGCTTTATTTCTCCTGCTGCTCAGAGTTCCTGCTCAGATTTAGCTGGTTTGGTCCTTAAACTGATGTTGGAGCTTCTAACAGGATCAAACAGGCCGCGTTTCTTCTTCTGCTGCTTTAAATGTGTTTCTAACGGGATCAAACAGGCCGCGTTTCTTCTTCTGCTGCTTTAAATGTGTTTCTAACGGGATCAAACAGGCCGCGTTTCTTCTTCTGCTGCTTTAAATGTGTCTCTAACGGGATCAAACAGGCCGCATTTCTTCTTCTGCTGCTTTAAATGTGTCTCTAACGGGATCAAACAGGCCGCATTTCTTCTTCTGCTGCTTTAAATGTGTTTCTAACGGGATCAAACAGGCCGCATTTCTTCTTCTGCTGCTTTAAATGTGTCTCTAACGGGATCAAACAGGCCGCGTTTCTTTTTATGCTGCTTTAAATGTGTTTCTAACGGGATCAAACAGGCCGCGTTTCTTCTTCTGCTGCTTTAAATGTGTTTCTAACGGGATCAAACAGGCCGCGTTTCTTCTTCTGCTGCTTTAAATGTGTCTCTAACGGGATCAAACAGGCCGCGTTTCTTTTTATGCTGCTTTAAATGTGTCTCTAACAGGATCAAACAGGCCGCGTTTCTTCTTCTGCTGCTTTAAATGTGTCTCTAACGGGATCAAACAGGCCGCGTTTCTTTTTATGCTGCTTTAAATGTGTCTCTAACAGGATCAAACAGGCCGCGTTTCTTCTTCTGCTGCTTTAAATGTGTTTCTAACGGGATCAAACAGGCCGCATTTCTTCTTCTGCTGCTTTAAATGTGTCTCTAACGGGATCAAACAGGCCGCGTTTCTTCTTCTGCTGCTTTAAATGTGTCTCTAACAGGATCAAACAGGCCGCATTTCTTCTTCTGCTGCTTTAAATGTGTTTCTTGGATGTATTTCCTGCTGGCCTGGTGCCCCCCACTAGAGAATAATACTGATGTGCTGCTGGATATACCATTGAGAGTCTACGGGGGGGGGGGTTTATTTTGCCAGATTTTAGGGATGTGAAGCATTTGACGTCAAAATAAGCAAAGATATCACATTTAAACTGCAGAGTTCAGTTCTCCTACACTCTTAGTGAACCTGAACACACCCCAATGGGTCAATAACTTGGCTAAAGCTCCACTAACTGAATATTTTGATGGGACGCATGAAAACCGACCTGGTAAATACTTCATCATCTCCTCAAACGTCTGCTTGGCTCTGATCTGTTTGTCCTCCGCCGTTCGCTCCTCGCTGCTCTCACAGAAAACGGCGTCTGCGGGAAATAAACCAGAAATTAAATTCTAACTCAGCCGCCGAGCTAATGGATCTCAGCCGCTAACAGCCGAAGGTTAAGGTTCCTTTTTAGACCCACGCAGCTTCCAGAGAGTCGTTCCTACCTCTGAGCTGAGTGATGAGGGAGACCATGTGGTGCTCCTGGAGGATCTGCTCCAGTCTGGACTGCATGTACTGGTCCATGTAGGCGTCGAACGTGCTCTTCAACAGGATCCTCCCTGCGGCCAGGACGTGGTGCAGCCAGTCCGAGATGTGGAACACGACCCGACCTGCTCAGAGAAAAACACAGGACAGGACGCTTTAACAACTGCACCTGATCACAGTAGGTCCACTAAAAGAGCTTGTTTGATCCACTGACAGGCTCAGAGTGTTATTCTAAGTGTGTGACAGCATCATGGAAAGGATCCCTACAGAGAGAGACCTGGAAGATCCTTTTGGTTTAACCACAAACAGCACACACACCAGACTACATTCACTAAAACAGGGATTTTAGAGAACAGGACACAGGAGCTGCTGCCTCCATCATTTGGTTTATTTGTGTTATTGTTTGACTTTGGTGTTTGAAAGGTTTTAGTTCAGATCCAACATTATATATAATAACACAAATAAACCAAATGATGGAGGCAGCAGCAGAGCAGCAGCTCCTGTGTTCCTGTTCTCTAAAATCCCTGTTTTAGTGAATGTAGTCTGGTGTGCGTGCTGTTTGTGGTTAAACCAAAAGGATCTTCCAGGTCTCTCTCTGTAGGGATCCTTTCCATGATGCTGTCACACACTTAGAATAACACTCTGAGCCTGTCAGTGGCTAAAATCTACCGGAGTCTAATTAGTCGTTGCTCTCCTCCACTCCTCATCTTGGTGAGCATCACTTACCGACGTACATCATGCAGTCATACATGCCGTCCACAGTGACCACTTCCATGAAGCAGTTGTAGTTGTGTTTCCTGTCCGCGCTGTCGGACAAGTCTGCGTTGTTCTTGTACAGGTCGGTGAAGAGCTGCAGTGAAGGAGAATCAAGCAACCGAACGAGTTGATCATCAAGCTGAGAAACAAGTTTTTATTCTCTTTAATAAACAGTTTTTTTTCCTTCTAAGGAGCTTTGAGCTGATTCAGAATCATCTGAAGCTCTCTGATGGTCCTCGACTTCTAAGGCTGCATTCATCCATCAGACTGAATTATTCTGAGTGTTTTACATCATTTTAGACACATTTCCATGAGAATTTCTAATAAAGTTTGTCGGATTTAAACCATATTTGATAAACGTGTCTTTTATGTGACATTTTATTAATATACATCTTATTAAACGGTGATTTTATCTACATGTGATACACACACAAACTCCAGCTGGTGTCATTATGAGGACGCAAACACAGATTTTAACGTCTTTAGGTGATAAAAACGGTCGTTTCCTGGCCGACACACAAGCTAAAGGCCCTCGTTTATCAAACTGTCTCCATGGAGTTTATCATACGAGCAGCTGCCTCCTCCTCCCTGAGGGCAGAGGAAATTCTTTTCTTAAACCTGATGACGACGGGAGTTTTTAAATCCCTGTAAAGTGGCAGGAAATCCTCCTTTAAGATAACGTCTGGGGGAGTTTTTGGGGACACGGTCTTACCTTCTTGTTGTTCTCGGCGGAGGGGCTGAGGATGGTCAGCTCGGGCCGGCTGGGTTTGGGTTTGGGCGACTCGCAGGAGTTGAAGAAGGACTGGATGAAAGGCTCCAGGTTCTGTCCTCTCTGGAAAACAAGACGCCAGCCAGCGAGTGTTTAACCCTCAGAGTCCTGAGCCTGTGTTTGAATACTTTTGGTTTTGTCTTCATATACCACATAAAACAATGTTTAATATGCCCATGTTTGGTATCCTTTTGTTCAGCACAACATTTCCTACATGACCTGGCTATTATCTTTTCACTTTGACAAACTGTATCAACACATTTGGCCAAAAAACACACAAAACACATAAAATCCGATTTGAAAAAATTGTATTAATTTTTGCAATAAACAACACAAACATGCTAATGAACCCTAACCCTCCCAACATCACCTTGGAGTCCATAAAATAATTCCAAGGCTCGCTAGACATCCAGTGTTCCCTATCCAAAAACTCTGCCTGTCTCTCCCTCCTCCTCCAAAAAACCCCTCAGTCTAAACCTAGAAAACAAGCTAGTAAAGGCAGTCTGTAGAGGAGAACCAGCAGACTCTGGCTTTTTTTTTTACCGTTTTCTGATATGAAGAAAAATGACAAAGATACTGAAATAAATGCAGCATCCCGTATCGGACGCATGCGCAGGTAACGGTGTGATAAAAAAATAAATATCTCCTGTTTTACTTGGTCTATCGACATAAAACAAAAACTAGGAAAGAGTTTCAAGCCTACACGTTGGAGTGAATGTGTCTAGACGTGGACAGACGCCAGCGACACAAAAACACCTTCAGGTTTAAGTTCTGCTCATGTAATCATAACAAGATGATTTATCTTCACCCAGCACTCATTTTTACTGAGCAGACCTTGAACACATCATAACGTAGCGCCTGTTTGCTCTTCGTCTGTCTTGTTTGACTCCGGGTGGTTTAATCACACTGAACATCCATCACCCTCCAATCAAGAACATTTGTTTTACTTCTAACAAGGAGATAATTGTCGTTTTCTCGCTCACAGATTTAAATTGTGAGATATTCAGCTTCAATTCCCGCTCGGCCTCGTTCTTCCTTGAGGATCCTGGGCTGCGTTCTCACTGTTCAGCAGTGGGAAGGTAAAGAAAACAAGACGAGGCCTCCAGAGGTCAGCTACATAACAACGCCCGGGCTTACTGATGGGTAAAGAGGAAGTCTCCGCCCTGCAGACTGGACTGGAACTAAACATCACCCACAGTGCTGGAAAAACGAGGTGGTTTTCTGTACAGCCGTGTAATTTCGAGATAAACACACATGCTGGGGGAAGCTCGGGTTCAGCCGCTGTGATTCACATTTCTCCATGGAGATTAGCTCATACAGATAAATGTCTTAATCACCTAAAACCACACTGGGAACGTTTCACCAAGAAAGTAGAATAGAGTTTAACTAACCAATATGTTTATTCACTATTTTAGTTAGATGAGAAGATTCTAAGTGTGAAGCTTCTTATCTTATCATAAAGATTAGAGACTGTACACGGAAATAAGGGGAAATGTTTCAGAATGATTAATGATCTTTTTAGCTCACCTCCTTTATCAGCTTCCCAGGCACAGACTTGAAGATTTTTCCTGCAAAAGAAAGACTCAGATAAGAAACAAAAGGGTGATAAAGAAGTGTTGATGTAATGATACGTGACCAATATTTAGTAGTGTACAAGACATGGATTTAAAACTGGATATTCTTGCACCTGATCACAGTAGGTCCACTAAAAGAGCTTGTTTGATCCACTGACAGGCTCAGAGTGTTATTCTAAGTGTGTGACAGCATCATGGAAAGGATCCCTACAGAGAGAGACCTGGAAGATCCTTTTGGTTTAACCACAAACAGCACACACACCAGACTACATTCACTAAAACAGGGATTTTACCCCACAGGAACACAGGAGCTGCTGCTCTGCTGCTCAGTTAGTTCATTTGTGTTATTTTGTGACTTAGTTCTGATTCAACATAATATTTGAATTACACACAATAACACAAACAAACTAACTGATGCAGGCAGCAGCAGACCAGCAGCTCCTGTGTTCTGTGAGCTAAAATTAGTGGTTTTGTGAATGGAGTCTGGTGTGTGTGCAGAGAGCGACTGTTTGTGGTTAAACCAAGTCTCTCTCTGGAGGGAATTTCCGACAGGACGACAGTGTAGTGAGACATTTCATCAGGATCTGTGTGATGTGTTCGTACCCAGGTTGACGTCGGGCAGCATCCGATCCAGGAACTGAGACTCCATGCTGTAAGGAGACAGGAAGTCTGCCAGCAGCTGACTGTTGCTGAGCTCTGGGTGCAGCAGGAGTCTCTGCACACACACACACACACACACACACACACACAAATAAATACATTTACTTTTATATTTGAATTCTAGCAAGTCCAAGTGCAAACATAAAACTGTTTCCACTCATCATGACGCACTTCTTATTCATGCTGAAAACCTTCACTACATTTATAAACCTTCAAAAATGTGTTTTTTTACTCATTTGATAGCACTGCTTTGTTTTTCTGTCCTCAAAACAACACAGAAATCCGTGTAATTCAACGTAAAGTTTCTGTAACACTTAAAATCTCACTCCTCAGCACCAAAGACACAGACATCAGCGAAGAATTAGTTATTCCTGCTACTATCAAAGGTGGAGCACCTGTAAATACTCCTCGAATTCTTCCCTTTTCGATGCGAGGAACTCGTAATTCTTTGGTCCGATGATTCTTTTGGATGGAAGCTGTGCGTCTGCAAACGTGCCTGGAAAAACAAAATAACGCTCATAACAGAGAACATAGAAGGAAACAACAGATCAGATTAGCTGGTACTGTCATTAGAATATATGGAGATTAGAGTTAAAGGCCAGCGTTACCGTGGAACTCAGTCAGTTTGGATTCAAGGACGTAGAACTCCAGATATCTTCTGTAGACCGACCACCTTTCAGATTCATGACCAACTGCAGGAAGAGCAAATCACATGTCTGAGCCTGTCAGTGGATCAAACAAGCACTTTTAGTGGACCTACTGTGATCAGGTGCAGTCCTTAATGTCTGTCAGTGTTATTCTAAGTGTGTGACAGCATCATGGAAAGGATCCCTACAGAGAGAGACCTGGAAGATCCTTTTGGTTTAACCACAAACAGCACACACACCAGACTACATTCACTAAAACAGGGATTTTAGAGAACAAAACACAGGAGCTGCTGGTCTGCTGCTGCCTCCATCAGTTAGTGTGTTTGTGTTATTTTGTGGATCCGATCTTAACCTTTAAAATACCAAAGTCACACAATAACACAAACAAACTAACCAAATGAGGCAGCGGTAGAAAAGCAACTCCTGTGTTTTGCAATGTAAAATGACTGTAAAATTACTGTTTTTCTGAATGGAGTCTGGTGTTTGAAGAGAGCAATACAGCAGCCAAAAGGATCCAACACTTTTAGTTCCTACCAGTCATTTAGTACAAGTAGGGCCCAGGTTTGATGGTGGTTACCCTTTACGTTTCTGAGAGCAGCATGAGTTAGGAGTATTTTAAAATACGAAGCTCATGTGACCAGATGAGTCAGAGGCGTTTGTGTTCTCTCACCTTCCTTCCTGTCGTTGCGCTCCACGTCGATGCAGAAGACGGGGATCCTCTCCCTCTTCACCTCGTCGTCGTAGATGTCGATGTAAGGGATGATGATGCTCCAGGCCGACAGGTTCCTCAGGGCGCCTGGCGTGCCGGCCGGCTCGGCGG
The DNA here is from genome assembly GCF_042242105.1 of Pempheris klunzingeri. Classification (NCBI taxonomy): domain Eukaryota; kingdom Metazoa; phylum Chordata; class Actinopteri; order Acropomatiformes; family Pempheridae; genus Pempheris; species Pempheris klunzingeri. Next base: position 1,682,821 of record NC_092029.1, on the reverse strand, counting down.
GAGAGTCGTCCTCCATCACGACGGTCGCCTCCTCCACCTGCCGGAGAAGACCAGTCACAGTCAGACTACTGACTACAAAAACATATATAACCTGCATATTTCTGCAGGCCTGGATGATGAGCAGGATGACAGACGAGCAAATGGAATCAATGTTAGATGATTTGAGAGACAGGCTGACAGACTTTCTTCTAACTGTCTTCTGCAGACGCTAATATTCTCCTGCTGATGTTTAAAAAGTAAGAATGTGCAGAAAACAAGTGGTAAAACTGTGAGCTAGTCTGAATCCTCAGATCTAATGTGGAAAAACGAACCCACACTGACCAGATCGTCGTCGATGTTGTTCATGGCGCTGGGGGGCAGTATGGCTCCCTCCATGGTCGTGCTCTTGAACACACCTTTGATTTTGCTGCCAATTCTGCTGATCCCAAACGACTCCCCTCGTTTGGACATGTTTCTAAGAGGTGAAACAGAGAAAGACGCTGATGCCTTTGAACGAGCCGACCTGCTTTAATGCAACACAATCCCTTTAAACAGTTCTTCTACCTCCCCTTCACTTATTTTTGTCTTTCCACCATGATCGTGCTCCACTGTTGTTTGCCACAAGACACATTGGCAGAGCCTTTAACTAAGTGCTGTGACAACTGAGGAGAGTTTTCTCTGCACAGAGCATCAGTCATGCAGCAGAGCAGACATGCAGTAGAAAAAGGACGACTGTGACGGCCGCAGCAGCAGCAGGAAGTCACTGAGGGCTCGTTTCTACTGTTCAACCAGGCGGTTTGAGTTTGAAAAGGGGGGAAAAAGAACCTCCTGACAGCGATTAGGCGCCTGATTGATCTGACAAAGTCAAACCGGCTGTCCCTGCATGCACTGAAGGAGCTTCTACTGTTTTAAAAAGGGTGATAAGTCAGACTGAGACGGTGGAGGATCAATGATTTCAAGACAACTTCACAACCTGATAAATTCACCTCCAAAACTTCATTATAAACTGAGGAAATAAATTGATAACTTTCTGTATTTTCTGACCATATTTGGGGTCTAAATGACTTGTAGGCTGTTTGTAGGTCCACTAAAAGAGCTTGTTTGATCCACTGACAGGCTCAGAGTGTTATTCTAAGTGTGTGACAGCATCATGGAAAGGATCCCTACAGAGAGAGACCTGGAAGATCCTTTTGGTTTAACCACAAACAGCACACACACCAGACTCCATTCACTAAAACAGGGATTTTAAATGGGAGATGTTGGTCTACTGCCGTCTAGATCGGTTACTTTGTTTGTGTTACTGTGTGACTTTTGGTGTTTTACAGAGTGAGTTTGAATTAACACAATATCTGTCTAACGCACAATAACACAAATAGACTAACTGATTGAGGCAGCAGCAGACCAGCAATTCCCATCTTCAGCAAGGTAAAATGACAGTTTTTGTCAATGGAGTCTGGTGTGTTTGAAGAGAGAGGTGGAACAACTGTTTGTGGTTAAACAAAAAGGATCTTCCAGGTCTGATTTCATGGCCTGTGTCCACATCGGCTCATTCTCTAACTAAAATAACCACGAGTCCTTGCCAAATACAAGCTTTATTTATTGATCTATTACCGCCCCCAGACATTAGACAGATCTATCTTCTCAAACGTGAGGTTAAGCATCAGCATAACATGTAAACTAACACAAAGCCCAGCAGAGGGCCGTGATGTTAAGCTTCGTTAAAGGACGACGCTCTCTTTAATCACAGCGAAGTGAGCCAGACTGTGTGTGCATGCATCCAGCAGACTCTGTGAGGCCGGGTTAACATGCCGAAGACCCACTTACCTGTTTTCCTCCAAACTGAAGCTATTTCTGGAACAAGATGACAAGCAACTAATGATCACAGTGTGGACAGAAGAGTAACTCATGGCTCAGGCTGGCGTGTGAGAGAGAGACCGGATCGATGCAGCTGTCTTTACAGCAAGATTAGATTAGAAAAATGTGCTTTTATTCTAAATTCATCAGCACTTTGTCAGTGTTTTCCTCTTTCTTTGTGCTTTTACTGCCACGTGAAGGTAAATTAAAGCCTACTGACCTGTTGATTCTTGAGTTCCTTGCTGGAGACTCTGCTCCCCTCAGCAAGTATCTGAAGTACTGAACACAAACAGGAGACGCAGTCATTTACAAATTACAAAGTGTTTTTTCAGTCACAGTGCAGACCTGTGGTGGAGGAAGTATATTCACATCCTTCACTAAAGGGATAGTTCAGATTGTCTTCAGTGTATTTGAGGTACTTCTCTATAGTCAGTAGACTGTGGTTAGCGCTCATGAGTCCCTGCACAGATGCTAAGTGATATACTGCCGTGGACGGGAGGAAAAAAAAAGGCCCACCTAATAAAATCAATATCAGTTTAAGTGTTTGCTATATTTAGAATATTTCTGCCGCTTTACATTGCTGTCAGACAGCTGTTTTCAAACTCACCGCACTCCATTTGCAAAAACAGTGATTTTACCTCACAGAAATCAGACGTTTGCTGAGTTACCGCTGCCTCCATCGATTAACTGACATGTTAGTTTGGATCCAAACGAATCCTTTAAAACGCCAAAGTCACACAATATCACAAATAAACTGACTGGAAAAGGCAGCGGTCGAGAAGTAACTCCTGTGTTCCTGTGAGCTAAAATCCCTGTTTTTGTGAATGGAGTCTGGTGTGTGTGTGCAGAGGATCTTCCAGGTCTCTCTCTGTAGGGATCCTTTCCATAATGCTGTCACACACTGAGGAAAAACAAACACTTAAACTGATATTGATTCTTTTACGGAGGCTAAAATCAGTTTTCCTGCCCGTCCACAGCAGCATGTTACTTAGCGTCTGTGCTGGGACTCCTGCCTGCTTCTCCAGACTGGGGGCGCGCTGACCACCATCTACTGTAGATAATACACTGGAGAAGGAGCTCAAACATTCACGCAGCTTTTAATGTTACAGCTGATTGAGGAGGAGCCAATTCTAACTTCTTAACATGCTGGTGGGACGTTTAAAGAAACTATTTTGTTATTTGGCAAAGTCTACATTTTACTATGTCGAGGGTTTGAGGTCTTACTTCATCGCTGTGACAGAACATCGGAGTGAAGACCCTCTCTAGCAGAGACAGGACGTGTTCGTACGCCTCAAACAGGCAGCGCATCGTCTGCAGCTTCACCACACCGGTGTACGGACCTTTAGCAACTGAGAGGGAGGGAGGGAGACAGCGTGGGATTAAAGCGCTCTCACTTAGAGAGTCAGAGGGGTTTTTACGCTGGAGACAAACAGGAAAGACACGACACACGTTTGCATACAAACAGCACTACAGGATAAAGTGTTTAAAGAGTAACTCAACGCCAGGCTGAGAAGCGGTGAAAGCATCCGTGTCACCTCTGAACACAGCCGACGTGATGTCACAGGGTGCTGGAGCACACCTGTACATCACTGCAGCAAGGTAAACCAGCAGAGGCCAGAAAAAACAAGATAGTCAACAGCTAACTCAGGTGTTTTTAAACTAGGGGCCTATTTCTACATATTCAGGCGTCTAAACGACTGGTAGGTCACCTCAGCTAGCAGCCAAAGAACAAGCTACAAGGATTTATCCTACAATTCCCATAATGCAACTCATCTGTGTCTCGTCATAAATGCCTACATCTTTCATTTATAAATTGAAAAATTGTCTGATTTAACTCTTATGAAGTCACTACGGCACGGCTCGAACTCTCTGCGTAAATAAGCTGATCTAAAGTGTTAAACAGGTGGAATGCACCTTTAAAGAGTAACCTATTGCCTGAAGTGGACAATGAAAGACTGGAGCGACGCTGTCAGATCAGAGGTGACGACAGGACAGATCCTCTTACTGTTCCTGATCTCCTCCACGATGAACTTGTCGAAGCTGATCTTGTCGATGCTTTCGTCCAGGCAGTAGGTCTCGTAGAGGTGCTGCACCTCGCCGTGGAGACGCTGCAGCTCAGAGTCGCTCAGCTCCGGACTCAGGATCTTATCGTTGAACTCCTCTGGAGGAAGCAAGGAGAGATTGTTTGGTTAGTGAGCCCCTCTTCCTGGTCTATCTTCCTCTAAATCAGGCGGGTCAAACTCAATCAAAGAAAGGGACAAAATTTAAAACACGGTCTAAGTCGCCGGCCAAACGGACTCTAATAGTGACTCTTTTATTATAGTATATAATATAATATATATTTTATCCAGAAATATGAATTTAAACAGCCAAACTTCAACAACTTTTCCTCAATAAAATAAATAGAAATTTAAATAATCTTTTTATTTCTTGTACTGTCCTCATGTTTTGTCTCATAGTGTCGTCTTATATTTAGATTCTTTAATTATGACCTCATCAGCTCCACTAACAAGACACACAGGTTCACCTCCGATTTTGTTTTCAAAGTCCACTTTTCCTTTAGCCATTTATTTTGGGGGGGGCTACCTGAAGTGTTGCTATAACAGCGCTGATCGATGCATTGATCCTCTCATCGGTGTGTCATTATACCTGCGGGAGGAGGGGCTGCTGCACGGGTCCTGACTAGCGCGGCAGCTGTTCAGTGCATTGTGGGATTTGTAGTATTAGAGGTGGGAGTGCTGTTTACCGACGGGCCGTTCTTAATAGTCATTTGAAATTATCTCGTGGGCCGGATATAATTGTCAAGGACATGTCTGCTCTAAATGGACCATCACTGACTACATGAACATCCTTCTGTGCTGAAGAAGACTGTAAACTAGAGACTGAGAGCAGAAACTGTTCACTGAGCTGATAAACCAGGAGAGAAGTCGGCTCGTTTTCTCATTGACTTCCATCCAAGTGGAGTGGAGTCGCCGCCTGCTGGCCAGTGGACAGAATGCAGGTTTAAGGCTCCTTGTGTTTCAGACCAGGAGGCAGCGTCCACTTCCCGAGCTAAAACAAGCACTTTTAGTGGCCGTAGTTACTTTGTAGTTTACACAGATCTGGATCCATGTGTCTGAAATAAAGTTAAGTGAACGACTAAATGTCTATTCGGTGGTTGTTCTCACCCACGGTGAGGCAGAACTGCAGCACGTGCACGGCTCCTTCCTGCTTCAGGAAGTTCATAAAACGAAAGAGGAGGTCCTGCTGCTCCCTGATCTCCTTCAGCTCCAACTTCAGCACCTGCACACGAGCAGAGGGAACCATCTCTGGGTTATCGGCTCTTTTTTGTTTTAAAGAGGACACGTTAGTCGTACATTTGTGATTCTTGACTTCTGCAGAACGTGAGAAAACCTACAAGGCGCTAATTCTGATTCTAGTACTCAGTTCAAGAATCAAGAAGAAGTGATCAGTTTTGATTCTATCAGGATTAATGACACCCACCGACTGCTTCTTGTTGCTGACGTCTGCGTATTTCTGTAAAAATGGAACCAGGGCAGACGGAGGCTCTGTCGCTGGTTCTGGCTGGAAACACAGAAAAGATTCAAAATAAGGAATTATTCGGAAAAACTGGACTGCAATCAGGTTTAAATCCAGTTAGCTGAATTCAGAAATACATTAAAAAGGTATGCAAGTTGTGTAGCAGCAGATTTTTATTACAACAAAAATGATTCACGTTATTTTTCCCCACCTGGAACCTTAATGAACCTGATTCAGATGCGAGATAATGGAAATTATTTTCACTTACTGGAGTGTCATCAACAAATATCAGCACCATGAGGTTCACAGTATCCTGGAAACACAAACACAAACACACAAAGTTTTGGGATTAACAGGTTTGGCTTTGATGGATCTAAATGTATTGAGGCTTAAGTGTCAATAACACATCAGACTAAACAGTGAAAGTATTGATACGGATATAAAATCATTATCCGTCAATCAATCCATGAATGCTGTGAAAGCTTTAGGTAATGCTTGATATGTTTTTATTTTGGCCGTTCTCATCCATCTCATCTTTATTGATCGCACTGTTTTTATGTTTTTAACGCTCTTGTCTGGTTTGTACAGCACTTTGTAACGCTGTTCAGAAATGTGCTGTATAAACAAAGTTTTTATTAAACAACTTAAACTAGATGAAGATGAATTAAGTCTCTCAACATAATAAATAATGCCAATAAAATTCAATATATATGTTATTTTAGAGAATAATCCCCTAAATTACGGCCCAGATGAAGTTGTTCCCTGATGGGAGCATTAATGGAGCATTTCTGTTACTGGTACAATGTTTGCAGCTCTTAATCCACTTCAGTTTGCTTCAGTTTTGGCCAATTATCCACTGTAATACTACTTTCTCGCTAATTCCAGTCACTTTAGCTGAGGAGCTGTTGGTCTACCATCAGTTAGTTAGTTTGTGTTTTAGAGTTTGGAGCTGAACTGGCCCTTTAAAACACTGAACCAACCCTGGCCACAAAACAACGAAAGCAGGAGAATATTTGGACATAATTTGGAGCTCTCTGTGGTTATTAATCAAATTATAACATCACCGCTGTTACAGTCAGATGAAGTAAAGGTCTTTCTTCAATGGCTCCAGTTGGTGAAGCCAAATAAATGATGCTCTGTACGACCTCTCCTCTCATTCTTTACTGAAGCGTCTTCACGCCGAGACACAAGCGCTCATCCTGTCCTACTCACAGGGTCAGCCATGAAGTCCATGGTTGGTAGCATAACAGATCCGGCCATCACCTCCCGCAGCAGCAGAGCCAGAGACCTGAACACACAACCACCAGGTACAACCTTTGATACGTGATCGTTTAGTTTGAACATCAAGTTCACAGCCAGTCAGGCCTTTAGGTGCAAACGGCCAAAGAAAATCAGGTAGCTTTGGTTTTGTACATATTTTGGGGGTTTGAAATGAGGTAGATACAAATAGTTTTGTAACTGATCCAGTAGATCGCCTCAGACATCAGACAGGCTGCAGTGTAATCCTGCAAAGGATCCCTGCTGAGATAAACCTGTAAGATCCCTTTATATAGATCCCGTTATATCGCTCCCTGCACACACACACCAGACTTCATTCATAAAAACAGTAATTTTACCTCACAGAACAAAGGAGTTGCTGGTCTACTACCTTGATCAGTAGTATCAGCAGTAGACCAGCAGCTCCACCAGACCCCATTGGCAAAAACTGCAATTTTACTTTGCAGAACACAGGAGTAGCTGGTGTACCGCCGCTTGCATCGGCTAGTTAATTTATGTTCTTGTTTGACTTTGGTGTTTTAAAGGGTTAATTCAGATCCAGCACAGTATTTGTATAACACAAACTAACTAACTGATGGAGGCAGCAGCAGAGCAGCAGCTCCTGTGTTCTGTTCTCTAAAATCCCTGTTTTAGTGAATGTAGTCTGGTGTGTGTGCTGTTTGTGGTTAAACCAAAAGGATCTTCCAGGTCTCTCTCTGTAGGGATCCTTTCCATGATGCTGTCACACACTTAGAATAACACTCTGAGCCTGTCAGTGGATCAAATCCACTGGACCAATTCCGACACTTTTAGTACCTGACATTTCAAACACAAAAAATATGTGAAAAACAGGTCCAAGCTTTAAAAATACCAAAGTCCCCCCTCAAAGTCCCTGGTATTCCTGAACCCAGTCCTGGATGTCACCCCTCCAGTCTCTGCAGGCAGGTTTGAGGCTGCCTACCTGCAGTCTGTTGCTTTGGGCGGCATGACGTAGGGAAACAGCATCTCCGTCAGCTTCCTCAGGTAGAGCAGCTCGTCTCTTCTGCTGCGCAGAGCGCTGTGGAGGTCGGCACCGTACTCATCCAGAGCTGCCTGCTGTAAACCCTCCACATCCTTCACTGCACACACACACACAATAACGTCAGTGGACGTTACTGACCGCGTTACCAAACAGCTAAAAGCAAAGTCAGTGATTTTGCGGTTAAATCTGTAATGATACGTACCTTTTTGTCGAGCTTTAGCGATAATTTCAATATGCTTCATTGTAGCTTTCATGACTTTGCCGGCAAACACAGCAGGAACATCGACCTGCCACACAAACAACAACAAACAGGTTTCCTTTCAGGAGTAAAAGACACAATAATAAAGCAGATCCAGTGTAGTGATGAGTGTTAGAGCGTCACCTTCTGAGCCCGGCGGATGAGCACTGAAGCGAAGAAGCGAAAGGTCATCCTCAGTTCATCCACACACGCCTCGTCATCTGTGATGTCCCTGAAAACCAGAGAGGAGGGAGTTTACAGCAGCTTCTCCATGTGTGGCAGTAAAACATTACTTTGGGTTTCCTCCTTACCTGTACCAGGGGTACACAAAGTTCTCCAGAACCAACTCAAACACCTGCAGGTCGGGCACAGCGACAGTTCAGGTCAGAAACTTTACAGACACAAATCACCAAAATCAAAATGTAACTTTGGAAGTAAACGTCAAATGATGAACAGAGAGAGAAGCACATGTTTCTCAGTTACTCTGATCCCCACTTTTTACAGGATAGGTTCAAAGTGTTGGAACTGGTCCAGTAGATCACCTCAGCCAGCAGCCACCAAACGGGCTGCAATGGCTGCAACGTGATCCTTTGGGACAACTGCACCTGATCACAGTAGGTCCACTAAAAGGGCTTGTTTGATCCACTGACAGGCTCAGAGTGTTATTCTAAGTGTGTGACAGCATCATGGAAAGGATCCCTACAGAGAGAGACCTGGAAGATCCTTTTGGTTTAACCACAAACAGCACACACACCAGACTACATTCACTAAAACAGGGATTTTAGAGAACAGGACACAGGAGCTGCTGCTCTGCTGCTGCTTAGATCAGTTAGTTACTTTGCTGTAAGACACTTAGAACAACAACCTGAGCCTGTTGGTAGCAAAAAAGCTCTTAATTGGACCTAGTTTGATTTCAAAAGATTACATTACAGCCGACTGAGGCGATCTATTGGACCAATGAGTCATTCCAAACCCAAACTATGTAAAATTAAACATTCCTTTAGGATAATTGATAACTCATTTTAGACCACTCATCCATCCACTGAGGTACCTCAGCTATCGAAGCGTCCACTTTTGAATGAACCTTCAGGTCCAACCATGGCTGATAGTTTTCGAGGAGCAGCGTCGGCCTGCGAAGGACAGCACATCATCTCAGCTCACCACATTTAAAAAAAACCACACAGAGCTCACACGCAGCGCCAGATTTAAAAACTTGTCTTTGAGGTGAGGTGGGTCTGTAACATTTACTGAGACATACTGACATAAACTAGGTGGTAAATCATAAAAGCACATTATCACCCAAATCAAAGTAGATTTTAACTGTGCCAGGAGCAAATCTAACATATAATATACACTGATAAACACTTGACTTGAAGGACAACATCTGTGCTTCCTGTCTGTGCACATTCAGTGTTTATCTGCTCGGACAGCCGGTGAACATACCGGTGACGTTTGCACTTGACCTTCCCGCACACGGCGCAGCTGTGGCCCAGAGGAAACAACTCCTGCTCCTGCTGCTGCTGCTGCTGGAGCAAGAAGAACAAAGATTCCTGATGCTGTGACTCACATATTGATAAACATCACAAACACGACGGCTCCACACTTACTTTGCTCCTCGGCTTAATGGTGAAGAAGATATTTGGGAGAAGGGTCTCTGGTCCGAGGGAGCAGTAGAAGGTGATGACGCCTGCCAGGAACGACCAGAAGACCATGAGGATGTGGATGTACCTGGAGGGAGATTATTACACAGCATTAAAACTCACGGAGGTGAAAAACACTGTTCAAATACACAGTGAAAAAGGAATATTAATCAGTGTTTAATCCGGGGATCTTCAGTATTTTTAAACCTGGACCTTAGTTTTCCATATTCTGCGTCAGACTGACAGGCTCAGAGTGTTATTCTAAGTGTGTGACAGCATCATGGAAAGGATCCCTACAGAGAGAGACCTGGAAGATCCTTTTGGTTTAACCACAAACAGCACACACACCAGACTACATTCACTAAAACAGGGATTTTAGAGAACAGGAACACAGGAGCTGCTGCTCTGCTGCTGCCTTGACTGGTTAGTTTTAGTGTTATACAAATACTGAGTTGGATCTGAACTAACCCTTAAAAACACCAAAGTCACACAAAAACACAAACAAACTAACAGATTGAGGCAGCAGTCGACCAGCGACTCCTGTGTAAAATGACTGTTTTTGTGAATGGAGTCTGGTGTCTTTGAAGGGAGCGGTATGACGGCTGTGAACAAGAAGGATGGTTGGATGGTCTTGGTCGGTTGGTTTGTTACCAGGATGAGAGAGAAAAGTCTCTCTCTTCTTATCTGACTCATCACTGTTAATCTGTGAAGCAGAATAAAGGCTTACACATTGTTCTTTGTGGTTTGGAGGTTAGTTTCACTCCTACGCTGCTGCTCCTACCGCAGATAACGGCCTTATTTCATCAGAGAGAACAAACACCAGACTACATTCACTAAAACAGGGATTTTAGCTCACAGGAGCTGCTGGTCTGCGTTTGTGTGACAGAGAAATATAAATAATAATAACTATATATTATGTGTTTCTCTCTTGTGTATCTGATTGTAATAACCGTCTGCCAATATGGGCCATAATACTGAATGTATGAAGGATTTCTATTGCTCCATGTCATATATCATTATCATATATTATGTATATATTATATTAGTATTCAGATTACCACATTCAGAGACATAAATATAAGTTAATAATAATCAGAGGAAGCTGCATATTTTGGAGCGTGTTGCAGAAGTTTGGTGACCAAAGTTTATCACAACTTCTGAGATCTCCAGGTTACGTCTTGTCCAAAAAACCCAAATGTTTTCTACTTACTGTTCATTTATGACAAAGAAACTGTTTTCACTTTGCATTTATTCATATTATAGTCAATATTTTGAGATAATAAGCCAATATTTTTAAAAATGTTCTATTATTTAGAGGTAATAATTCAATAGTTTGATAGTTTCTCATTATTTTGAGATACTTCTGCGTTATTCTGAGATAATAAGTCACTGTTTTGAGAACGATCCACATCATGTTTAGCTACTGAGTCATTATTTTGAGATAATAACTCGATATTTTGATAAAGTTTCTCATTATTTAGAGACATTAAATCATCCTTTGGAGACACTAAGTGAATAATTTGATTAGGTTTGTCATTATTTTGAGATATTTCTGCATTATTCTGAGATAAATCACTGTTTTGAGAAGGTTTGTAATTATTAAGTCATTATTATTCTGGGAAAGTTTCTCATTAGAGTGACTTCATGGGATCTTTTCTCTCTCTCATTGGTAAAAAAAAGTTTTCCACAGTAATAATAATAAAAATAATAATAATAATAGTTTCTTTCTATATTTCAGTCTCAGTGTTAATCAATGAGGTTTAGTGTGTGTGTGTGTGTGTGTGTGTGTGTGTGTGTGTGTGTAATCAGACTGACACAGTAGCAGGTCAGACATCACATGACCCCCCCCCCCCCCCCCCCCTCTCTCTCTCCTCCAGGTGCTCCGTGAACACACCTGTCCCCCCCCCCCTCCGGAGGTTACCTGTTGAGCAGCACCGTCATGGAGGCCATGGAGAGCAGCAGGAAGCAGAAGACCGGGTACTGCCGGCCGGCCTCCCGCAGCACGTCCACCTTCAGCCGCCGCTTCAGGCTCTCCACACCCGCCCAAATACCTGCCATCCCGTCAGCGCACCTGTTGACAGCAGGGACGAACACGACAAATGACACGTTCACACTTTGACTACAGATATTCGGAGCTGTTGTGGTCAGATTTAGCGGGAAAAGAGTGAAGTTAACGGCCTCAGAGTTGAGTTTGTGTCGAAGATAAGGTTAGCTAAGCTAGCAGGTTAGCTAACTTTGCTAACACTTAACGTTCGTTTTTTCCAAACTTACAGCGATAAAACTGTTAAAAAAGCTCTTCATGTGGTGAAAGACATTTTATCCAAGCGCGCAGTCTTCAGCTGACCCCGAACTCAGGTTCCTTTCTTCAGTTTGGAAAGTTTTTACTTCATGTTTTGAATGTTTTTAAAGTCCAGACCGAGTGACAGGCGGACTGTGGGCTAATCCCTGCTGCTGGGTTGCCAGATCCGCCGCAGAAACACATAAACCGCAACCTTCCCTCTTCTTCAAAACACAGTTTAGTGAGATTAAAAGGTGAAAAATAAAATAATATAATTCACTAATGAACCAGAGGTGTGTTTGGTGTAACTATCTGCTCTCCTCAAACAGATAAGATGACTGGATTCACTTGATTTTATTTAAAATTAAACCTCAATATCTTAATTTCCTGTAATTACAAGTTAAATTTAAATTTTCCCATTAAAATGTTCGTTTTTAAATATTGCTCTTCATTCTTTTATTTCACGTCACTGTTCCAAAACAATTTACTTATTTTTCATTTTAAATTTCTATTTTATATTAAAGATTCTTAACTTTCATTACGTCTTTTTCAGATGCAAAATCATCACAAATTATGTTTAAATTCAGCAAATATTAAAACAGTTGTTTCCGTCTTTATACTAAATAAAACGGATGAAAGCTCAAAAATTTGAGTTCAACAGATTTTTATTTTTCTCTTTTTCAGCATCTCAAAACATTTTCAGTGCAAATAAAAATTTAAAAAGTTCACCCTCATAAAAACACTAGGTGAACTGTGTGTTCTGTCATTTTCATTAGTAATTTAAATGTACATTATTAGATTATTAATCTTAAAATTGTAATTTAATTGATTGCTACTTATTTTTGTAATTTAAACAATGTTTAACAGTGTAAATATATTTTTAATTTTTTCATCCTTTATATTACACATATCTTTTCTGTTAGGGAGCCTCTCAGCCAAAGAATTTCACACGACTAACATCTTAAATCTATTTAAATGTAATTATTACTTTATTTATTCGTATCCTTTTCATCAATATGTATTTATATTCTTTGTGTATCTTGATATAATTCACCCATACAGTAAGGAGACATCGCCACTTTGTACCAGTTATATGCTGCATGTTGTTTTGTCCAATAAAGAAAAAATGTAACCAACTTTTTTGTAATTAAAAAAATAAATAAATAAAACAAAAAAAATGTAACCTATTTTTTGAATATCATGTGTTTCACAGACACGCCCTCGCACCAAATGTGGATTTTACTACTCGGACGTGGCAACCCGAAATCCAAACAACGCCATTTCCGGTTTGGCGATTTAAGAGTTTTTACAAATTTACAGCGAGAGAAGAAGAAAATACTGAAACATTCATCCAGCGACCTGTTTACCATTAAAACAACATTTAACTTTGATTCATTTCATCTGAAGAACAATTGTAAGGTTAAAATATATTAATTTATATTTACTTGACTCCTTGTTTTATTTTAATGACCTCTTGACAGAAATTAATTAATTGGCATTTGTGATTTTGGCTTTATTTTAGGATTATTTTATTAATTTTAGCACAAAAGTAAAACTGATGGGTGAAAAGTTTGGCTTCCTAAAACTTTTCCAAAGTCAAATTCAAGCATTTTAAAAGCATTTCAAGGTGTATTTTCAAGGTTTCCCAGCACCTTTATACTGAAATCAATTAGGCTCTCTCAGACTTAATTTATTTCTTCATCTAAAAAAAACTATCCAATCAGATAGCAATTAATTAAATTAATGCGATTACAATTTCAAGCATTTTCAAAAACCAGTAAATGCCGTACAAGTTAATTGAAACATAAACCTTGAAAAAATAAACAACCGGCAGTACAATCAAATACACGACCCCGAATCAAAGTCAATAACTTTATTAGAAAAATAGGTTTAACTCACCTCGCTGTACAGTATAAAACAATTCATTTGCAAGAATGCAAACACACTTGTTAGCAAAAAAACAAAAAAAAAAAATCATTCTTGACTCTTACAATTGGTGATCCAACAGAGTCAACACTAGTATTAAAAATAATAAAACGTTATCAGGCTCTTTTTCACAAACCCGGTAAAAAGAGAAAGCTGCACAATCCTTTCTGAACTGGAAGAATGCTAAAAAAAAAAAAAACATGAGTCTGACTCAAGACACTGCGTTTCATGGCAAATGTCACAAAAAGGCAAAATAATTAACGGAAAAAAGAAAACACTACGGCGCACTAATGTTTAAAAAGAGCTTAAAGGAGAAATCCAACCTGTTTGTGACATATGAGGCCTTCCAAAAGGTACTTGCAGTAAACTCTGATTTCCTACATTTCCCAGAATGCCTTTCACCACCACCCCACAAAAGTGCTTGGGAACATAAATATCGGTATCTAGCCATAAATCACGTCCCGTACTGGGATGCAGAAGCTGATCTGTGTGACTGCTGAACACAAAAAGGTAAAAAGTACTCCAATCTCCAGACACCAAAACCTGACAGTAAACATCTCACGACATGTAACAGAAGCTGATATTTTACATAAACACCATAAAATACTCAAACCAACAGTAAATGTATCCTATTTCTACATATTCTAGTATCTAAATGACTGGTAGGTACAAAAAGAGTTGGAATTGGTCCATTAGATTGTCTCAGTGCTATTAAGAGTCTGACAGCATTATGGAAAGGATCCCTACAGAGAGAGACCTGGAAGACCCTTTCTGTTCAGCTCTCTTCAAAGCCACCAGACTCCATTGAGAAAAACAGTAATTTTACCTCATAGAAAACCAGAGTCGCAAATCTGTCGCTGCCTCAATCTGTTAGTTTGTTTTAGTGTTGTCATGTGACTTCGGGGTTTAAAAGGACTTGAACAGATCTGAACAAACCCTTTAAAACTCCAAAGTCACAAAACGACAAAAAAAACAATGTCGCACAAACTCCTGTGTCCTGTTCTCTAAAATCCCTGTTTTAGTGAATGTAGTCTGGTGTGTGCTGTTTGTGGTTAAACCAAAAGGATCTTCCAGGTCTCTCTCTGTAGGGATCCTTTCCATGATGCTGTCACACACTTAGAATAACACTCTGAGCCTGTCAGTGGCTAAAACTGGTGCAGTTGCCCCAAAGGATTACGGCTTTGTTTGGTGGCTGCTGGCTGAGGTGATATACTGGACCAATTCCAACACTTTTAGCACTTAACAGTCATTCAGACACCAGAATAGGTGAAATTAGGGACCAGGTTTAAAAAAATAGCTTCAGAAGAGAGCTGAGAGACTAACATGATGTTGGCTTTTGGGTTTTCATTAAATTTGTTGACAAGAAGAAAAATACAGAATAAAATGAAGGTGAATATTTATTGTTGTGGGCTAAAATCCCCAAATCCTCCTTCCGCTCCAATTTAAACATGTCAGGATGGATTTGCTCCTTTAATTCTTAACATTTTGACTTCCAGTATAATGTGTACACTGATAGTGAAAAGACATGACGCTACACCAGTTTACTCTACAGAGAATTTGTCACAACTACATATATGGCATGATAATCAGTCTACAGTGACGTACAAAGTGAAATGTATACTCATGCGTTTGCAATGAAAGCCTTTTCAATGCCATGTTTAGTTCGATTCCTAAAGTTTTCAGGACCTGGAAATGAACTCTCGTTCTTCCAGACCAGCTCGGAGCCTCTGAATAAAAAGGCAGCGTTGTTGGATGTCAGCGGTCGTTCGCGTTAAAGACCGACGCGGATGTTTGTGCAGAGCAGACGGCCTGAGACATCACTTTGCAAACACCCTTACACCGATGGGTTCAACACAGAAACAAAAAATAAGACAAGTTTTCCCACTGTGGAAGACAAAGGATGACTGTTTCCAGGCATTTAAAGGGCAACTTTGGTGTTTTTACATTCAACATGGACCCTGTTTGTACTTGGCCTGGTGTCTAAACGACTGGTAGGTACTAAAAGTGTTGGAATCGATCCAAGAGCTCGCTTTAGCTGACAGCCGCCACTGTTAGTGGACCTACTTGGATCAGGTCCACTAAAAGTGCTTGTTTTAGCCACTGACAGGCTCAGAGTGTTATTCTAAGTGTGTGACAGCATCATGGAAAGGATCCCTACAGAGAGAGACCTGGAAGATCCTTTTGGTTTAACCACAAACAGCACACACACCAGACTACATTCACTAAAACAGGGATTTTAGAGAACAGGACTCAGGAGCTGCTGCTCTGCTGCTGTTTCGATCAGTTAGTTTGTTTGTGTTACACAAATACTGTGCTGGATCTGAATGATCCCTTTAAAACACCAAAGTCAAACAGGAACACAACAAACTAACCGATGCAGGCAGTGGTACACCAGCTGCTCCTGTGTTCTGCAAAGTAAAATTGCAGTTTTTGCCAATGGGGTCTGGTGTGTTTGAAGAGAGCGATATGACAGCTCTCTGTGGGGATCCTCTCCTTAATGTTAACAATGATCTGAACTAATCTTGAGGCGATCTGCTGGACCGGTTCCCAAACCTTTTGTATCCACCAGTCACAGGGCCCAGGGTTAAAAACACTGAAGCTACCCTTGAAGGTTTTACAAAGAGAAATTACAGTCATAGAACAGTTTTTGTCTGTAAACTACATCATCACTCAGCTCATTTATCAAGACAGCGAGGCTTGTTCAGGCTCATTTCAGGAGGACCAGCTAACACGCCTACAGCAGCTGTAGCCTACGTCAAGTTTCAGCTGAGAACTAAAATTCATTGAGTGCTCTGTTGTTGACTGTGCATATCTCTGAGGTGGAGCAGGGCAGGGCAGGGCAGGGCAGGGCAGGGACGGGGACGGGGAAGGGGAAGGGGTTTCTGGGGCGGGAGGGTCGAACCCTGCCTCGGTTTACTCAAGTACAAGACGGGGCAGAGCAGGCGAGTCCTCGAAACTGAGGTAGTTAACGGACCCTCGGTGGCTTAAGTTCTTAAAAGACCCATTTTTCCTGGAATGCCCGACCTTCAACAGCGAGTGATCCCGCCTCAGCGCTACCTCAGATAATCGTAGATTATCACGTCTAGTCCATCAGAAAGATGTAGTTTAAAGAACTCAAAGAAACAAAAATTAGCATCAAAGTTCCACTAAACCACTCCAAACTTAAAGGAAAAAAAAAGTGCAAAGACTTTTCCAGAAGGATGTCCATCGTGAACTCCTGCTCAGTAAGTCTCAAATGGCGTATTTGGGACTGGGGAGTGCAGGGGCAGGGGCAGGGGAGGGGGCGAGGGTGGTGATAAACTTAAAAAGTCAACTCTTAAAAATAAAAAAAATAAAGAAAAAAGCAAGCTCAAGGTTTGCTCCTCTGATTATCTTCGATCGTGGCAGCTTCAGGAGATCTGCTCCTTAAAAAGGCTGGAATACCATTGGACCACTGAGTCAGGTGACCTTACCATTCCCATCCACTGGCAGCCTGCAGTGTGAGACGCCACACGCTGGTCAGTCTTCATAGCGACACATCAGGACCGGCCTCGACCCCTTTTCCCTGCTAGTCAGGTAACAAAAGGAAGCAATTAGAGAATGGAAAACAGCATCATGTTACATCTAAACACACACATCTACTGCTGTGTCCCTCACACTCACACACACACACACACACACACACACACACACACACACTCAGCACATATAAACACACACGTGTAGAGGGAGAAAACATGAACATTAGAAGACAAAGCATTCCCTCTGATTTAACATGCACATGTCGATGCCTTAACGTCGGCCTGGTTTGGATCAATAAAGTTAAAACTGTTTTGAGGCGCAGCAGGTGGACACAGACAGGCAGAGAGGAGGAGGAGGAAGAGGAGGAGAAGGGAGGAAGAGGGAGGAAGGGAGGGGTTAACAGCAGCCATTATATCTCTAAGAGCAAACAGAAGGAAAACACTACAAGCGAGTCATGCACGGCAGTTATCTCTCACAACAGCACGACATCAAACCTCCAGATAAACATGCAAGATTAGTATCCAGGCCTTCAACAGCTAGGTAGATCCTTCTGGGACAAGGAAAAGCTTCACTTTGAAATTACGAAATCAAATTGTGCTTTTATCCTCCTCCTCCCCCCCCACGAGTAATAAAAGGGGGGGTGGGGGGCTTGTATGACAGGCTTGTAGGAGGTGGGGCTCACTGTTGATGCTACACTGACAGTGAATTTCGGACACCAATTTGTGAGACATTTACGTTTTTGGACATGAGGAACTCATAAGGATGGAGTATGTCACTACACATACAGAGCACTTGAGAGATGCCGACTATAGAAGTAGGTGATTTGGAATTTGATGGCATGCAAGGTGACACTGTAGCATGTGGCCAACATTGGCAAACCTTTAGTCCATTTTCTTCCACAAGGAGCCTTAAAATTTGAAGGCAATTTGAAGAGAGAATTTGCCGAAACATGAATTTGCAACACAATTTGAAGTTTTGTACACGTGTGCGTGTATGTTTATTAAAGCAGACAAACAGCAAAGAATACAAGCCAAAATGTAAAGCCAAAAAATAGGACTACGACGGTCCTTTTTTTTTTTTCTCTTTTCAATAACAAGACACGCATTACTTTGTGACAATACAAATTGTATTTTCATTTGTTTTAAATACATGTTTAGGAGACATATGCTTTGTTGCTGTTAGCTACTTAAAACATGGAAACCAGAATCTCTAAAAACATACATAAAGCTATAGCCAAATAGACAGCTCGAGCACATATTTTCATCTAAAAATTTTTTTCAAACGTTGTTATGGAAAATCTTTTAAACGACCATCTTTTTTTTTTTTTTTTAAAAAAGGAAAAAAAAACAAAAAAAAAAAAGGGAAAAAATAAAAATAATAAAACCAGTTCGCCAGAAACAGGTGGGAGTGTGACTACTGTTTGAGTCCAAGCGGATTATTAAAATATGTACAAAAAGATATCTTGCCAGATGTCACCAATTTTGAGGAAAAAAAACGCAGGCAACCGTATGGGATTGAGGGCCAATCAGATCAAGTCTCTAAATAAAAAGACAAAAACAAAAACAAACACGTATTTTGTTATCAAAGCCCTACTGGTTTACTTCCACTGTTGCCCAAAAGAATCCTGATAAAATTCCTGGTTGTCGGATTTGTAACCGGAATAGTTACCAGAATGATCACCACCTTGGAGCGGTTGCTGAGCAATGGGTTGAGAGCCCCAGTTCTGATTATTGGTCTGGCGACGCTTGGAATCTGGCTGGTTGTACCCATCAGCTTTGCGCTTTCCTCCTACATTTCCACCGCGGCCACCCCGAGCACCACGTACCCCTCCTCGCCCTCTCGGCTGCACGCCTCCTCTTGCTCCCCGCCCGCCACGGCCTGGTCCGGGTCCGCCACGCTGGGAGAAGTTGGCCCTGCCCCTGGGTGCCCCGGCGCCGCCGCGTCCTCTGGCCGGAGAGGATCCGCCCCGGGAGCCCCTGTTGCCGCCCCGCCCCCGTCCTGGTGCCTGGAAGTCGTCGTACCCGTAGTAGGGGTCGTCGTAGCCGCCGCGGTAGTTGTGATAGTCATAGCTGTAGTAGTCATAGTAGTCCTCGTAACCGTAGTAGTCGGGGGGGTAGGCGTAGCCGCCCCGGTTGCCACCTCTGCCCCGGCCTCGGACAGGAGGAGGCATATGGGGAGGGGGAGGGTAGTAGTAATAGTCATCGTACCTGAAGAGTGCAAAAGAAGGCGAGGAACAAGAGCAGACAACAACACAGTGAGCACGGCCTCAGAAAACGGCGTCTGATCGGCTTAAACATCAGACCAGAGCTGCGGAGACGTTCCTTACATTTGTGTTTTAGCCGCTTGTCTCTGGGCTTTACGCTCCTTCCTCTTCTGATCTGGTGGTTTGGCAAAAACAATCTCAATCGGCTCTCCCTCCAGCTCCTTCCCGTTCATTTCTTCCAACGCCTGAGAAAAACAGCCACACACACGTCAACATCTCTGCTCGTCTTTTGACAATCAATTTATAATCGATATTCGAGCAGAGAAACTGCAGCATCTGATACCTCATATTGATAATGTGGAAAAACTGCACAACAGGGTTCAACACCTGTGCAAAAATCTAATTCAAGCACTTTTCCAGCACATTCCAGGTGCATTTTCAAGGTTTTCCAGCACCTCACAGTTGTGGTAAATTAAGTATAATCAGTTGAATTTGGCTCTCTCACTTTTTTGATTTCTTCATCCAAAAAGTGAGCTGAGTCACAGTTTATTATGTAATTGGACTTTTCAAATCATAAAGAACACTACATTAAAAATCAAGCACTTCCAAGGATTTCCAGCACCTGTGGAAGCCCTGAACAGCGAACTACAGGAGGTCGGTACCTTCACTGCACCGTCCCGCTCCTCAAAGTGGATGAAAGCGTAGTCTTTGAGCTTCTTCACCCGCTCCAGCGTTCCAAACTCACTAAAAGACTTCTCCAGGATCTCCTCTGTGACACCATTGGCAAGGTTCCTCACAAATAAAACCTTCACCTGGAAAACGGACAGAAGAGGTCAGAACTCACGTCAGCAAAGCGTGTGGACACATCTCAACACTGTGGGATCACCATCCCTGCTTTAACACAAACTGACCTTGGCCATGACCTCTGGGTCGGGGTCTTCGATGGGGTCGGCCCACTCTACCGTCACCACGTTGCCCCAAACCTTCACCTTGCCGCTCATTAGCCGGCGGCGAGCCTGAGCCGCCGTTTTGTGGTCTTCGTACTCCAGGAAGCAGAAACCTCGGTTCTTCTTTTTGTCGTCGGGTTGGTGGTACAGTATGACATCACTGAGACCCTCTGAGAGCAAACGGAGAAACAAGACGTTCAACCTGAATGTCTGTGCATGGCTCCATTAACAATTACAAACAAAAAACCAACACACTGCTGTTTTACAGATCTGTAAAATGTAGCCTCTACCTAAGATGTGTTCATTCCTCTGATGCTAAAATCTATTTTATTATTATTTATATTAGATACCTGTATTTCTTATATTTTGTTTAAATCATTTCATCAAAATGTTTGGATCATCAGCTTTCTATTTAGCATTTCTGTATTCTTCATTTTAAAAAGAAGATCAGTGCTGCAACAATTAGTTGACAGACAGAAAACTCATCAGAAACTAGTTTGATAATTGACAAATCATTTACATAAAAAATCTAAAACGTGCTCCTCTTGTAATAGAATAAATATTTGGGGTTTTGGACATTTTGTGGGACAAACTAAGACATTTGATGAGCTCACTCTCGGCTCCAGGATATTGTGATGGACATTTCTTACAGACCAGATGAAATCAGTAACAAAAACAATCTGAAGATGCAGCCCTATCAGAGATTAATGTCAACGCAGCAGCAGCAGGGCGTTTCTTACCTGTGACTTTTGCGAACTCTTCAACAATCTGCTCCTTTGTTTTACTCTTGGGAATGGAGCCAACGAATAGCCTGTTGTTGGCAACAGATATACACACCCCGATGTGTTTGCCGGGGCGAATCTCATGATTATTACACTGTAAAAAGAAACCAAAACACATCGACCATTTGTATGACGGCGACAAATCCAAAGAGTTCGGCTGCCTCCAACTTTTTCACAGCAAATCTAAAACTCTAAATCTAAAGAACACAGAGGGAAGTTTTCATCTGCATGCTGATTATTTTGTTTGCATTCTAAACTTGTGGTTTACTGTGAGTGAAGCATGTCCCCACCCCCAACAAACCTACCAGCTTCACCGCCTCCTGGGCTGCTTCTTTAGTGCAGAACGTGACGAAGGCGTAGCCCCTGTTCAGGCCGCTCAGGGGGTCCATCATTAGCCGGAGGTCCCAGATAGGCCCTGCCTTCTCAAAGAGAGGAACCAGCTCATCTTCGAACAAGTCGCGGGGAATCTTCCCCACAAATATCTTGGAAGGAACACAAAACAGAAACATTCACAGACAGTTCAGCAGGAGGAAATCGACAGAGCCACAAAAAGATGTGATCTTTTCTACCCTAGAAGTATGAGGAAATAGCAATGGCTTCGGGCGTTTTAGGATTTAACTCTAGAGTGGCTTCTTATATATTGACTGAAGACTTTAGAGCTCACGGGAACAAACGGGTTCAGCCCACATGTATTGAACTAAAGGAAAAACAATTCCCTTCGTACCAACTTATGCAGTCCACTAATCCATTAGCAAACATTTAGTTTTCAGCAACATCTGAAGCAGCGCGCATAATATTTCAGAGTAAGATCCCAGGAGGCAGTCTGCCCGTACTGCTCGATGTGTAGGAAAAGTATCAGGACGAGAAGTGAAAAAATTCCAGCACTGTTTTTCTTTAAAAAGATCCTGGATAAGTGGCTCACACTTCGTAACACAACCCGACAAAGCGTACCTCTGTTCCAACGGTGGGTTGGGGGCCTGAGTACACCTCCTCAGGTGGGGGTCCGCCATACTTTCTCTGGCCTGTTGTTACGTCAAGTGTGTAGTTGGTTCTGTCCAAGAGTTCTTTGATTTTAGCCTCATCTGGTCCTTTCGTGGAATCTGAAACTTTAGTCCCTTGTTTCTCCCTCTGCCTGTAAGTCTTCATTACCCCACACAGAAAGGCACTTTTGTTCTGGAGGAGAGAAAAGCCGGGTTAGAAACTTTGACAGTTACTTTCCATGCTGGGTGATGGGACAGCACAAATAAAAACACATTTCTAAAGTGATAATACAGAACACAGGCTGTCCAGAAACAGCATTTTCCCACAGAGCCCTCAGTCGTTCAGATGATTAAACTTACTTGCACATGTGACAGATCACTCTCTTTGAACTGGACCAGCACTTGCAGGGCTCCCTCCTCATTGAATTCTTTCAAAGCTTCAATAGCCCTTTCGTCTAGGTCACTATGTGCTACTAGTCCTGATAAACACAAGAAAAAGATGCCAATATGGTGTAAAAAAAAAAAAAAAAAAAGGACAAACGTGATCATCTGAGCAGGTTAGCAGCAGAGAATGTGTGACTCATGCAGCTTGAAGCAGTTGCACAATAGAGGCTTATTAATAATAATAATTCGTCTGTACCAGAGGGAGCCGAAGAAAACGGTAGCTGAAGGCTCCGATTATGCCCAAGATTCATTTTAAAGTTTGCTGATATCTTACAATCCCACACAGTGCCAAGTTTCAGTACAATTAAACTCCGGGACATGAAGCAAAAATCAGCTGGCACAACCGAAACCGTCAGCACCAAAGGTCGGAGTGAGCCCAACATTACATTAAAACCGTCCTGCAAAACACTTCAGCAAAACACCTTTTTCTGTTAACCACCACCGTTTCAGTTTACAGCCATTTCAAGGTCGTTCTCTGGATAACTCAAAGAGGACAATTCACCTGCTGCAGCCTGGCAGCTGCTCTTTTGTTTCTGTGTGCACCACAGTACCAGCAGGCCGTCTCTACCTTCCTTAAACCCCGTATGGCCTCACCCATCCTTTTACCCATTCAGCCCGCTTTCTATACATAACAGCATGACAACACTTGGGCTGAAACCTGAAGCAACTTGTTGGCTTACGAGCAAAGGGGGGTACTGTTATGACACAGAATGGGAACTATTTTATTGATTTCGGTGGGGGAATCTGTCCCTCGTGACTTCATCTACAGAGGGATCTGAACGCTAGGTAACATCTACATGATCTTGTGTCACTGAAGAAGAGATGCACGCTGCGAAACCCATGTAACCCTGCTCCTCAACTGATTAGTTTAACAACCTTTAACTATCTGTAGTTATTATCTGATTATACTACAGAGGAACTGACTGCAGTGGGGTTTCATTTCCCAGGTCACTGTTGTTTTGAGCGATCAATACTAAAGGGTCAGTCTGGTGATATTCTATATTCTACTTACTGTAAACAAATCCAACAATATGTTTGTCCGCCACTCGATACTTTGACCTCCCTTCCCCATCTGTGCCAGCTCCAACCCCGTTAATAAGCATTTAATGACAGCTCACAGTTTTTGTAGTGTTTTTCCCTGAAAGGTCAGCACACTTTAATTTGTAGTTAATGCTGAGGCTAGAGTTAACAGCGTATTTATTTTCAGCAGCGGATTAAATCCACAGTTGGCTCTAGTGAGGGTTTCTGGCAGCAGGAAGGTGTGTGTGGGACCAAATCAAAACAAACCACAGTGTGTGTTCTCGGGGTAATGAAGGAATATGTCAGCGCAACAGTGCGGCTCACTGGTGTGTTTTTTCATAGCTTTGGGGCAACAATGGAGCTCTGTGGCTCTGAGGAAGAAGATATGCCCGGCTTTAGACACATATAAATCACTTCTAGAGTTGGTTCTAGTCGTGTTATGGTTTGTTGACATTAAGAGAACTACAGGATGTTGTCAGATTTATCCTTTAAAGAAAACAAAAGGTACATTATAAATAAGACTAGAGTGTCCTTGATTACATGCCTCCCATCAGCTCTGTTTTGAACAACGTGTTGGTGCCCTTATGTGCATCTCAAAGCAGGTGCAGACCAAAACCAAAGTTACAACACAGCGTGAGAGTTTGCTTACCTGCTACGTAAAGTTCATCTAGCTTCTCAGCAACTTTCTGAGGTAAACCAGCCTCCAGTAAAGCTGGGAAGTGTTCCGACTGGGTCACCGCCGCCGTAGTGTCCATTGGCTCCTCCGTACCGTTCCCGTTTACATGATCTGTGGCCATGTCTCCAGACATCTGTGCACATGGGGTTGTTGCAGAGTTACCAACAAGACCGCAGTGGTTACAAGAGAGACTGAAACAGCAGATTAAGTGTCCGGTTTGGCGCCATCGACACCGGACAGCGTTGACAAACTGTAACGTTAAGAGATGCTACTGCGGGGACCACGGCACGAAAGTGAAACGTTTGGATCAGACGTTTGACCAACTTTAACGACCGATACTCACTAAAAAAAGACGAGTGCAGATCACCAAACTACCACTACGTAAAATAATACTCCAATACTACACCCAGCGGGTTTTTAAACACCCACCACGCCTCTGTTAGCTAGCTAGCTTCGCTGGCTCGTGTGGATCACGGGCCCCCCGTCTTCGCCGCGCGCGTGGAGTTGAAAACTGAACGTGGATTGCGTTAAAAATAAAACTCAAACAAACTACTTCATGGTGTTTATTCGTATATTCATTTGGCGCACCTGAGCCATGCGCAACACATCTGTTTCACCGGCCGTCAATCAAAGCGGGCCCGTTTTTCAAAATGCCGGTTAGCCGTGCAAGCGAGCAGCCCTGTAAGCTAGCGCTGGCCATAACACCAGTGAGCACGGAGCACCGACTCTGCCACAAAACACAGCGCGTTTCCGTCCTACAGCGGTCGGACCCGTGCGTACATACCATGCAACTCTAATCTTGGGTGCCCGATACCGATCCGCCGTGTTGAAGGTGCTTCAAATAAAGGAAAATATTCACGCCGGCGCTTTTCAGGTTGGTTTCTTTACTCCCGGTGAAACAAAATGGCGGCCGCGTAACGTCGCGAGCTCTGCTTCTCGCCTGTATCTACGGGGTTTCTCAACCGTCTTCTCGCGGGCTGCTCAGTTTACACACATCCGGTCCGGTGACAGAATTGATCACAAATATAAATCAACCTTCACACTTTTTAACAATAAAAAATGCTTCCGGTAACTCATTCTACCGCCATGTGTTAACCTTACCTGGCCGAAGGCGAATTTTAGCCTGTGGGTTGCTGCTTTTCATATACATCTTCACTCACACAGTCTCTGGTCTTCACTGGCAATAACGACCTTTTACTGTATTGTCGACACACCCCTGTACATAATCTGTATTAGCAATTTTTTTCTATAGACTACAGGTGTAAATCAAACATTGCACATTCGTTCGTCTTCAGTAAAAATTGAATTTTCTCTACAAAAGGGGCTTTTATTTTGAAAACATAAAACGGAAACTGTCCCATTGAAACCGGAAATTAAATAAACAAGTGGATTATTTTGTGGTAAATATTTGATTTTATTATGTAGGTATTTTATTTAGATTTCTAAGAAATAAATTGATTAACCAAATCTCCTCCTCCAAAATTTTATCTTTACTACACTTTTTTTTTTTGCGTCACACAATGTGGGCGTGGCCTCCACTACTCGCGTTGCTATTGGCTGAGCGCGAAATTTCAAATGCAGAAGGAACAGCAGCTTCTCAGCGGATAGAAACAAACGTAACGGTGCAAAGTTAGCCGACTGATCAGTAAAGACAACTAATAAGTGACAGATAGATCGATAGTTTGGTCGGAAACAACACTGGAGTTTATTTACTTTTTCAGGACTTTTTTTTAAACTCAATGCGAAATGGATATTGCCAATTGTTTACAGTAAGTCAGCGCCAGCTAACGTTACTTTAACAGTAACTCCATGCTAGCGGTTAGCATTAGCGCTAAGAATGTATGGCTGGATTATAAGTAATTTATAAAGATTATTAACTTTGCGTGTTCTTATTCTCTCAGGTGCTTTGAAAGCAGTTTGAGCTCATATACAGGAGACGACCCACTGGATCCGTGGGACAAGTGAGTGATCTAACTGGTCTAAATCAGAATTAGCTGTTGTTCCTCATCCACATTACAGCTGATCTGCTCCATTCATCTAATAAATCCACTGTTTCAAGATACACAGGTTATACAGAGCTCAGAGTGGTGTAATATAGCTATATAACTATTATTATGATATTTATTGCTTGTTTTGTGCTATGACTGTAAGTGTTCCTCACATATAGTATCAGTTCCTTTATTGATCCTTCACAGGAAATTACTTTGTCATGGCAGCAGAACAGACAGACAGACAGACAGACAGACAGACAAGACAGACAGACAGACAACACTTAAGGCACAAAAACAATAGTAAAAAAGGAAACATTATATGAAAATGTAAAATAATTACAATCTAAAATAGAATAATAAAACATAAGACTAGTTTACAATATAAAAAAATAAAAAGAAAGAGAAATATCTGTGATTTCTTTCCAGATATTTTCATTCCTTTGTTAGTATTTACTGTTTGTCCAACAGAAGCATGTCTGACAGCTGGCAGGACTAATGCACATGTCCCTGTACATGCTCGCAGGTTTGTGGAGTACCTGGAGCAAAGAGTACCTGCAGATGGAGGCAGCGGGATGTCGCTGGTGTTTGACAATCTCGTACAGAGATTTTTGAATGTCGAGCGATACGCGAACGACATCAGATATGTGAACTACTGCATCAGATGTGTACGTGGCACTAAAACTTTGCATTATTACAAAGTAGTCGCACAACCAGGGCCAAGTCTTACATGAGCATTTCTTCATTGTAACTCTGTCTTGCAGGCGAGTTACTATTCAGACCCCATTGCGCTGTACAGCCACATCTACAGCAAAGGCATCGGCACCAGGACTGCCGCCCTCTACGTGGCCTGGGCACAGCAGTTTGAACAGAAGGGGATGAACGAACAGGCTGATGCCGTGTACCTGAGAGCGGCGGAGAACGGAGCCCAGCCAGCCGACACCATTCTCAATGAGCACAGGTAACAGCAAAGAAGTCTGACATACAGGTACAAGCACAGAGCTGCTGCCAAGGGGAAATGTCTTAAACTGCAGTTTGGGTTTTCATCTGTCTAGATTCTGTTCAGAGTCTCAGAACCACACCGTCTGTGCTCATTTTAACGCCATCAAGGGGAAACAAAGAGATTATTTTGACCAGGGTGTGTTAATCTAGCTTCAACCAGCTTGTTCACACGTAGGAGGATATCTGTGGGCTTGTAACAGTCTCTCAGGACTGTGGATGATGTTACACTGTGCACATCGACACATTTGAGTGAAATATCAAAGTGCATTTGTACAGATGTTTGTGTTTATATACAAAAGATGAACTCTGGGTTGTAAATTCAAGGCGCAGATACAGATTTAAATCACTCTGCGTTTATTTGTGCATTGTGTTTTACCAGTCACATGCTGCTTCCTGCATTTGTGAACGTTTCTGTGTGAAAAGGTGGGAAAATGATCTCAAAAGAATCCACACACACACACATTGGTGGAGATTCATTGAGTAATCCCTCATCGACGTACAAATGATGACGATAGAAGTTGTAAATTAGCAGCACACAGATTTACAGCTACAAATCACCTCATTTACCTCTATGATGGTTTTTATGAGTTACAACGTGCTAAAATAACTAAATCTGATCTGCAGGCAGTTTCAAATAAGAACCAGAGGCCAGACGCCAGCGTCAGGTAAGAGTGGGTTTACTCGCTTGTTTATTAAAAAGTTTAAATTTGTTACCATGTCAGCTGCTAAATGTTTGATTTTTCTGTTTTTTCTAAAGCAGGAAGTCGGAATCCTTTGCAAAACTCTCATTTAACCAACCAGCTGCCGTCCCACAGAGAGCCCGGGGCTCAGAACAAGGTGAGTGTTTCTCTGAATTTCCACTTAATGACCCCACTGTCTGCTTTTAGATCCACTAATGACCTCCGTCATCTGTCACAGGCGTCTGTGGACTGTCCCCCCAAACCGGCCACGCATAAAACCGTCATAACGTAAGTTACTGTCAATACATTACTGTTTAATAAATTCATTCATACTGACGTGACAATAGTGACAATTCTGATTTAAAAATGAGGCTAAATAGATTCAACGTGGTGCTAATGTGTAATTATTATTATTATTATTATTATCAGCACTAAAGTCCAATATATAAATCAGTGTTTTAGAAGCTGGAGGTGATGATGATTCTCTGGTCTCTTTCCTCCACAGAGTCTCTCGCTCGGAGACTTCGGGGGCGATTCCCTCCAGCCAAGGCTCCGGCGTTCAGACTGTGTCGGCGTACATGACGGACGAGCTTGTTTGTGAAGGATCCGAGCTTTGCTTTGAGGAGGTCCGAGCAGAAAAATACTTCCGAAAGCTCCGGGAGAAGCAGGAGAAGGAGCAGAGGGAGATCGGTGAGTTTTCTAAAGCTTCTCTGAGATGATTCAGGGCTAAAAACGAACCACAAATACTGAGAGAAAAATAATGAATTGGCCAAACTCACAGGATGTGTTTTTATGAAGTGATTTTTGTTGTAACGTGTTGTTGTTGTGTGTGTGTGAAGCGGAGAACAGGCTGAAGGAGGAGGAGGAGCGCATCCTGACCCTGAAAAATATGCTGGAGAAGATAAACCAGGACCTGGAAGCCTGTGGAGGTCTGACCCGCCAGCCGCCATCACAGGGGGTGAGACTGTCATGGCAACCAGATGACACCCCATTAAACATTTGAAGGAGGAACACGACGTCTTTCAGTGGATTAAACCTGAATCTGAACTCCATCCTTTGTTTTCTCTGCTCCAGCTGTCTGTAGTGGAAACGGCCCCCGGCCTGAACCCCCATCCTACCCAGCAGTCCTTTGGCCGTCCTCGACCCTCAAACCGCCCGAGCAGCAGACGCTCTCTCGGCCTGCGATTACACAACGAGCCGGCGTTCATCCACGAGGCCGCCGTCGCACCCGAACCCCCTCGACAGCAGGACGACCCCGAGGCCGCTGACTCACTCCCTCTGAGCTCAGAGGCGTCCTGGCGTCCCTCCGCCCTGCCTGACAGGAGCGTCCATTTACCAAATCCTGCTCCGGCTCCAGCGCACACAGAGCAGGCGGCCTCCGCCCAGACCTCCCTGGGTCCCTGGGTCCCTCAGTCGGTCCAGCTGCCCGTCGCCTTTGAGCAGATGAACCTGTCGCTCCACAGACCCGCCTGCGTCTCTGCTCTGAACGCCGATGTTCAGCCGGGCGGCTCGGAGAACCGCCGACCGCTGGAGCTCAGCGCCGCACACCAGTGAGTAGCTTCTGCTCCTGCTGCTCTACACACGGGTCACCAGTGTTGGTTTCAGGCTCGTGAGCGTTTGGATTTTACTGTGTAATTCTGGAGCAGAGGATTTTAAACTCTGAGGGGAGAGCGAGAGGGCGGGACGCTGCTGCAGCTGTAACACAACTCGATGAGGCCACTTACTTTAAAAGCCTTCACAGACCTCTGCTGCAGTTTGTTCCTGCTCACCTCACTTTTTTAAGAATCACTAAACTCTGTGTTCTTCTCCCTCTCAGGGTTGTCGCTGAGCCCCCGGAGCCCCAGGAGAGACTCAACAGTAAGTAAACCAGCCGTTCACCCGCTCGCCCTCCAGCCTCCTGTCGGTGTTTTCAAACCGTCTCTTTGTCTGTGTGTCCGTCAGTGTCTCAGGGAAGCACCGCCAACCTGTCTCACATCACTCCCAACACCTCACTGGGCTTTGTTCAGGCCACCCCGTCCAGGGTGCTGCCGTCACCCACCGTCAACACACGAGAGGCACTGGGTGAGCGACCAGGCCGTGCTTCTTTATTATCCACTCTAGGTTTCCTGTGGTTCGCCGTGTGCTCCCAGTGAATCATCTTTAATCTGGTTTCGTGTCTCCAGATGTGATCATGGACATGTTCCAGGCCCCGACCCTCCTAGAGGACCCGTTCAACAACACATCGGTGCTCCACACTGCTGAGAAGGACTTTGCTCCCGGACACCCAAGAAATGGTAAATCTGTCGTAAACGGGTGTTTTATTCTGACTTTCTTCTGGAGCTGTAGATCAGCAACTAG
Source organism: Pempheris klunzingeri (assembly GCF_042242105.1). NCBI lineage: Eukaryota > Metazoa > Chordata > Actinopteri > Acropomatiformes > Pempheridae > Pempheris > Pempheris klunzingeri. Next base: position 1,652,549 of record NC_092029.1, on the reverse strand, counting down.
AATTAACTTGATTAGTCATCTTAACATCATGACTTGTTGGACAAGAGCTCATAATGATTTTTTTTACATGTTTTAGTGTCTAAATGACTGAGGTACAAAAAGTATTGGTACTTGTCCTGTAGATTGAAACAGGCTGCAACGAAATCCTGTAGGGAGAGCACACCTGATTAAGGGACGTCCACTAAAAGGTACCACTGCTTCGGTTGGTCAGTTTATCTGTGTTACACAAATTAGTCTGAATCAAAACTAACTCATTACAACACTGACTGATGGAGGCAGCAGCAGAGCAGCAGCTCCTGTGTCCTGTTCTCTAAAACCCCTGTTTTAGTGAATGTAGTCTGGTGTGTGTGCTGTTTGTGGTTAAACCAAAAGGATCTTCCAGGTCTCTCTCTGTAGGGATCCTTTCCATGATGCTGTCACACACTTAGAATAACACTCTGAGCCTGTCAGTGGTTAAATCTACTGGACTAATTCCAAAACTTTTTGCACCTACCAGTCAAGAGACAAGATTAGGAAATGAACCAAAGTTGCCCTCTAAGTTAGAAACATCATCCCGCCTGCTTTCAGTGCTGGTGAACATGTGAAACTGCGGCTAAAGATGATTTGAAATTTGCAGCCTCACAGATGAAGATGTTAACTGATTGTTATGTGCAGTGGAATCCATTTTTTATTTATAATTTATTTATAGAACAGTCTATAAGATACATATTTGCAGATAGATTCTGAAACTGCTGGTTTTAGTTTCCCTGCAGCTTTCAGCCTGTCAAATAAATTCTCCTTTGATTTCCTTTGTTTCGAAGGTGCCGTCTCCTCTTTGGCTAAGCCCCCGACCACAGCGTTCACCATCTTTGAGGACAACGCAGACAAAGAGAACGGCAGGTAAATACGGATCCTAGATATTTGCTCTAAAACTAACCTGTAAAGTCTGCACGGTGATATCTGGAGTTTAACTTCCATCCAGCAGAAACATCTTTAGTATTCTGACTTATTTGATGCTTTGCTGTGATTCTGTGATGGAATAAGACACACGTGTGAATGACGTTCCTGTTCTCTTGTTGTTCTCTCAGTGTTGCTGCTGCCTCTGTGGTTGAGAAGTTGAAACCGGTCCGAGCTCTGGCTGAGATCCCAGTGTCCAGCAAACCTAACGTGAGTATTGAGGTGTGGAGATTTAGAATAGAACAGAAACTAAACAGCAACCAGTATGATGATCCACTGATTGTTCCACGTTCTCTGATGTGAAAATATTCTGCCTGTCTTGTTTTTTGTGTTATAAGAAGTTGAATGTTTCTGGTTTTGAGACAAACGAAGCATCTCAGTTTTATTTTAACGTTTGTCGCCATGTGTTTTGCCGACCAGGACACTCCTCCAGACCTGATGCCAGACGAGAGCACCATGTGGGGCGCTCGCTACAACTCCCTCAACTCTCTGGACGCGTGTCCCAACAGCACCACCGACTTCGCCATGCTGGCTCAGTTCGTCTCCACGCCGTTCACACACAAGAGGCCCCTCAGCGGCAACTTCTACCAGGACCAAGGTGCACAACCTGCACCCACACACTGCACCTCCTCATGTAGTCTTTAGCACCCTTTTGTCAGACAAACATGCAGGAAAGTTTAGATTTGAGGAGCTTTGGTTACAGAATGATGGCCGACAACAGAAATGCTCCAGAGTCTGAGATCTCAGGTCAGGGAGTTTAGGTTTGATCAGGTTTGACTCTGATGTTCTCACACACAAAGTTCATCAAGTTATTCCAGTTCACTTATTATTAATCATGATTAATTAAAAACTAATGCTTTTTTTCCCTGAAGAGAACAACGGTGAAGGTGGTGATGCTGACGATGATGCTTTTGTCAGACGTCAGACGAAAAAACTCAGGTAACCAGTCTGCTGCTGCTCGATCCTCAGGTCCTCAGGGTATCAGCTGATTTAGAAACCATTCAGGGCTCCTATTAGAATATGTTTACATGCGGATGGATTCAGGTTTTCAGTGAGCGGGACCGTCGGCCACACACACGTTTACTGGAAGATGAACAGAGACAGAGAGAAGATGGTCTTATTTCAAAGTTTAAGGATCTCTAGGGACACTTTTCTACATAAATATGCACCTAAGAGACATTAAAAAGTGAGTTCTGCATGTCTCCTGTAAAAGGACCTGACAAATCTAATTAGTTGTTTGTAAGCAGAACTCTAATAATCTTCCACTAGTTCAGAGACTAATGAATAGTGTCTTTTCTTGAAATGCACCTGTTGGGTATCTTGAAAGAGCTGGAACTTAAATTTGACACCGTCCATGTGTTGTAATCTCATCCTCAGCTCTGTGACACTTGTTCTCTCCCTCCTCTTCCTCTTCCTCTCCCCCCCTTCAGCCCCATCATGGAGCAGAGTCCAGCTAACGAAACAGCCGTCAGTCAGCTCGTTGCCTCCTCTGACAGACAGGGCACCATCGTGGGCGAAGGTCTCTCCACAGCCCAGCACTGTCTGACCACCTCCTCCGTCACCATGGTGCAGCCCCCTCCTCCCACCGTGCTGTCCTTCAGAGACCAGACCATGTGTCCCACCGACTCCTCCATCCCCAGGACCTCGGCACCCAGCTGGGAGGTGTACACGAGCCCCGAGCAGCCTTCCAAAGCGGCTTCTCTGACCTCACGGCAGCCAGAGGGTTCGGTCGGACCCAAGAGCGAACCTTTTACGATCATGGAGGAGCTGGAAGAACCCTCCAGCCCAGAGCGAGTCCAGAAACAGGCCTGTGATGTTCCCATGAGCCCGGAGTGCGCCGTCAGACCCGACTGGCTGGCCATCACGAGCCCCGAGGTCACAGCTGAGCCGGACCTGGACGCCTTCCTGAGCCCTCGCCGCCTCTGTAGAAGGGATGCCGTCCCCGACAAGAGCCTGGACGTCCCCATGAGTCCAGAGCAGCCGCAGCTCTGCGCCGACCCGCCCGTGAGCCCGTTCGGCGCCGAGGACGAGCCCATGTCGAGTCCAGACAGAGGGCCGAGGCAGAGCGCCGACGTGTCCATGAACGCAGCGACGCCAGCCAAGACGGGCGCGGTGCAGCTGCTGTCGGATCCCTGGGACGGCGAACTGATCTGTAATCTGCTGTCGGCGCTCAGGCCGCCGCTCACCTCTCACCCCCGCTGCATCACCTGGCAGTGCAACGTTCCCAACATCAGCCCAAAGAAGACCATCAGCATGGGTACGGAGAACAGCTGCCACCGCTCTGCTCGTCATTTTCCTGAAGCTAGACTTTAACAAACTGTGCAGCAGTTATTGAGCCACAGTCTTATTGGTCAGTTATTGATTCCCATCAGAAAAAACACTGTTGACTTACACATTTTCCTCCTGACAGGAAAAGCGTCGCTGCGAGTCGACTGTGTCCTCGGAGAAGGAGCCTTCGCCACGGTGTACCAGGCCACTGACCCCATGACCTCAGAGAGGATGGTCCTGAAGGTAACACGGCGGCGAATGTAGATAAAGACCAGCAACATTTGTGTTCATGTGTGTCTGCAGCTAAATGCTGAAAGAGACACATTTAACACCTGATGTGACCTGGAGAGAATATGGATCCGGTCAAAGAGAGAAATTACTTAAAATCTCGTCTCATGTTTGTCGCTGCAGGTTCAGAAACCGGCCAATCCCTGGGAGTTTTACATCAACACTCAGCTGGACGCTCGGCTGCAGCCCGACGTCCGTCACCTGTACAGCAACATCCGCTCCGCCCACCTCTTCCACAACGGCAGCGTGCTGCTCGGCGAGCTTCACAACTACGGCACCCTGCTGGTACGTGTCGCCTCAGAGACTCTCTGAAGGGCATGAAGGGAACATCAGCTCTGTCTCATGTCCAAATGTTCCTCTCCTCCCAGAATGCAGTGAACATCTACAAAATGCTGAGCGACAAGGTGATGCCTCAGCCTCTCGTCATCTACTTCACCATCTGCGTGCTGAACATGGTGGAGCAGCTGCACAGCATCCGCGTCATCCACGCCGACATCAAGCCCGACAACTTCTTGCTGGGAGAGAGGTGCCGATCGGCCTCATCGCCGCTCTACACGCTACGTATTCACTGCAGAGCCCCCCCCATTTAAACCTGTCTGATGTCGCTGTCTGCCAGGTTCTTGGAGAACAAGTGCTTCGAGCCGGAGAACGTGGACCACGGCCTCGTCCTCATCGACCTCGGGCAGAGCATCGACATGGAGGTTTTCCCAGGAGGCACCGCTTTCACCACCAAGTGCCTGACGTCAGGCTTCCAGTGTACCGAGATGCTCAGCGGGAAACCGTGGAACTATCAGGTGAGAGAAACGACCAGTAAATCCAGACGGCAGTGAAAACCCCAGTGAAGACATTTTAAACTGGATCTCGTGTCCTGTGTTTAGACGGATTACTTTGGAATAGCAGGGACCGTCTACTGCATGCTGTTCGGGACGTACATGCAAGTGACGAACGAAGGCGGCGTGTGGAAGACAAACGGTGTTTTTAGAAGGTAACTCCTCCAAAAGGTTTCTCTGATCCAGATTGGAATTATATTTCTACAGTTTAAACAGACCTGGACTGTGGGTCCACATGACATTAAAGGATAACATAAGGATAACAACTAACCCCGTTCTTACATATTTTGGTGTCTAAATTACTTGCAGCTCCATAAAATGTAACAACAACTGCACCTGATCACAGTAGGTCCACTAAAAGTGTGTCTGTGCTCCACAGGAACCCCCACAGCGACTTGTGGCAGGAGTTCTTCCACACTCTGCTCAACGTGCCGGACTGCGGCTCCCCGCCGAGCCTGCGGAGCCTCCGGGACCGACTGGCGTCCGTCCTGCAGCAGAACTACAGCAGCAAGCTGCCCACGCTCAAGAGCCGGCTGGTGGTCCTGCTGCTGGAGAGCCGCAAGGCCGCCCGGAGATGACGGTGCCGAGGAGGAGAGCCTGACGCAGACCTGCTCCGGCTTCATCTTTATCTTTAAACTTGTGTGAAGTGTCACTGGAGGAGCATTTGTAAATATAAAGAATGTACATTGTTAGTTTCTTTTTTTTTTTTAATTCTTTGTTTGACTCCTGGAAGCCGTGACCATTTTTATCTGGCAAAGAATAAAATTTTTGTTAAATTGTGATGATTCTGTTCATTTGCTCCACAGATGGTGAAGTTATTATGATCCAGCTGTTTGATGTGATCATCGCTCTAAATGGTTAATAATAAGGTTTTTTTTACATGTTGAGACTTGAGATGTTGAGTAATCCTGTGGTTTAGGGTGTGAGGGGGGGTTAACTGGTCTAAAATCACATCAGGGCGTTTTCACGTCTGTGCAGCCTCAGTTCACCTGTTCAGACCTGCAGCTCCGCTCAGCTGCATTCTTCTACCGTGATGCTTTCAGGGTCCTTCAGGGGTTCACATGTTGGGAGTCGGCTCATAGGAATCACACAAGGCGGCAGCGTACTCATTTAAATTTAATTAAATGGTTAAAAGTCAACTTGCAGACTCCCTCTAGAGAAAATAGAAATTGCCAGACTTCCCTTAACTTTTAATTCTTTTCTCTCACAACACGCTCTCACTTGGTTAAAACAGGCAAAGTAAAGGAACTTCCTGTGGTTTTGATGTTCCAGAGGTTCTCTCCTGACTTCGGCTCCCCCCTCCTGAGAAAACATGGATGTGAAGATGTGTTTTGGTGGAATTTAGCTTCCATCTATGGTTTTACAAGAGTTGGGTGAGGACCTGAAGGCAGCACTGCCCTCTGACTGCCCCCCCCAGCAGAAACACACCTGGCTGAGAAAAAGTCTGCTGCCTTCAGGTTCTGTCAGAAATATCTAACCTGGGAAAAGAAAATCAGACTTGTCTGTGACACCTGAGCTGCTAAGATGAGACGTTCAGGAGCAGAGAGGAAACACTTCGGCCCAGTTGAAGGTTTTATTATTATTCTACTTTAACACGAAGCCTTGGTGCTTCAACACATCATTTTTTCTTGTTACAGCACAAAACTTCTTGTCGACACATCTCATTAAATAAGATTGTATTTCTATGCAAGAATGTTAGAGCATATTTTTACTTTATTATATTAGATTTGAATAAATGTGAGGAAGATTTATTTGATTTATTGTTTGTGTACATTGAGGAAAATAACACATAATGTAAAAGTGTAAATATAAATATCCATTCCATCCATCCATTTTCAACTGCTTATCCGGGGTCGGGTCGCGGGGGCAGCAGTTTTAGCAGAGATGCCCAGACTTCCCTGGCCCCAGACACCTCCTCCAGCTCATCCGGTGGGACCCCGAGGCGTTCCCAGGCCAGCCGAGAGACATAGTCCCTCCAGCGTGTCCTGGGTCTTCCCCGGGGCCTCCTTCCGGTGGGACATGCCCAGAAAACCTCCCCAGGGAGGCGTCCAGGAGGCATCCGAAACAGAGTAAATATTACGACATAAGAAGAAGATGACTGAAACCAAAACATGTCCAACACCCTGTGGTACACCCAAGAAGCCCAATGTTCCGAGCAGCACTTGAAGGCAGCACAGAGAAGGTGTGTGTGTGGAGGAATGTGTGTGTTCACTCTTCAGTCTGGTCTGGTCTGATCTGAGGGCCATGGAGGACAGAGGAGGCCTGACGGACGAGGCTGCGTCCACCGCCTGCAAACAGGGAGCTCCCATCACCAAGGTGAGGGTTTGTTTTCAGAGGCCTTCCTTCGTTTGGAGGGGTTTTAGGTTAGGTTTAGGTCATTCTGCCGCTCTGACGGAGAGCTGAGGCTGTAATGCAGTCCAACCTGTTGGCAGGACTGACAGGATGTCTGTGGAGCTGCAGAAACACTGAAAGCTGCTTCATGTACAGAGCAGAACAAAGAGACATGAAGACATCGAACAGCTTTATTAAAGCGAGTTAAACTTCACAGAGGTGACAGCAGCAACCTGAACACCGATTCTGGAAGAACAAGTTGATGCTAATGAGTTTTTCTAAAGTCACTTTAAGCCTCACGACACCGGATCTGACCAGGAAACACCGAAGGAGGCGAAATGTTCTGTGTAATTTGGGTGAACTGGTTCCTGAAGAATCAGCGGCAGCTTTAATAAAGAGCCTGTGTGAGGATGAATAATTTCTCTGTAACTTAAACACGGAAACATCATGAATCACATGACTTCACCGGCTTTCACTTAAAAACCTTCTTACTGGTTTTTAAAGCTTTCAGTTCACCAGTTTATTTCAGGTCTTCTCCACTTCTGTCATCAGTGATATGAAGCTAAAGGTGCAGACCGTCCTCTCTGTTTCTGCTCCATCTTTCACTTAATGTGTGTGAAAACGCTCCGTTCAGGTTTATCTCTGTTTGTGATGTCATAAAGGGGGGGGGGGTGCTGTTGATCCTCAGCTTGTTTCTGTTGGTCTAAAACGGAAAAAACAGCAAACATAACGTGTTTTTTGAGCGTTAAACCACGTGAAGCTGTTCTTGTAGAACCTTAAACTGAGCAGAGGATGGGACTTTTCTTTGAGGCTGATCTTTCTGGTCTGTGCAGGACTACATGATGCAGCAGACGATGCTGAGGGTCAAAGATCCAGCCCGATCCCTGGACTTCTACACCCGGATCCTGGGCATGACGTGAGTCCTCTGAACCCGTCCACCCAGACTTCATTCACCTGCTCTGATGAGCTTCTCTAACTAACCGTCCTCCTCTCTGGTTTCCAGCTTGCTCCAGAAGATCGACTTCTCCTCGATGCGCTTCACCCTCTACTTCCTGGGCTACGAGGACAAGTCGGACATCCCGGCCGACATCCGAGAGAGGACGGCGTGGACGTTCTCCCGCCGGGCCACCATAGAGCTCACACAGTGCGTAGGACCAGTTCAAGTCTTAAAGGTGGAGGTTCGGTGATGTTTTAGAGCAGTTAGGCCAAACAAGGTGTCAAACATACGGCCCGAGGGCCAAAACCGGCCCGCCAGAGGGTCCAGTCCGGCCCGTGGGATGGTGGTGGGGATTACTACACAGATGTGAATTAGAAATAACTTCTAGTTCTTGACAAGTTGTTTTGATCATGAAGTTAAAATACTATATTGTTCAGTTCCTTTGACTAAAAACTTCTTCCTCTGTCTTTTGGTGGTAAAGTCCTCTTGTTTTAAAGGGGAACACAGTGTAAATAATAATTATTGTTATTAATATCTGTCTTTTCTACTATTGCTTTTCTTGCCTCTGCCTTTGTTGCTGCTGTAACATGTAAATTTAAAGGAAAGTTTTAAGTTATTTAAAGGTTATTATGCTGTGATTTTACCGGTCCGGCCCGCTGGAGATCAAACTGGGCTGCATGTGGCCCCCCGAACTAAAATGAGTTCGACACCCCTGAAACTAAACAGTTAACTCACATATAATCTGGATTATTTTAAAAAGAGAGAGATTAATTTGGTATCTTTTAGCGTAATTGATGATACGTGATGAGGATTTTTGTGCAGTCTTAGGGTTAGGTTGATGATGAGGTGGTAAAAACTGGTTATAAAAAGTTGGACATGTGAGATGATGATCCAGTCTGTATACTGAAGATGTTTTCTGGTGTCGTACCAGATTTCATTTACTTCACTGAATTGTTTAAGAAGCAGTTTGAGAGAGATGTGTGTGTGTGTGTGTGTGTGTGTGTGTGTACATAAAGGCGTCCACACACTTTTGGTGAAGGTGCTAATGAACATTATTTCTCTGCCCGTCAGTAACTGGGGTTCAGAGTCGGATGAAAGTCTGTCGTATCACAACGGGAACAACGAGCCTCGAGGATTCGGTGAGAAGTTTCACCTGTAGTAAACAGTTTAAATGAGCTTTGGAGTGATTATTATTATTATTATTATTATTTTAGGGGACTGTTACGTGACCACGGCGCCGCCTGGCCTCTGTTTTCTCTCTTCGCAGGTCACATCGGCATCGCTGTTCCTGACGTTTACGCTGCCTGTAAATTATTTGAAGAGCAAGGAGTGACGTTTGTGAAGAAGCCAGACTCAGGTGAGGACGTCACCTGGTCAGAGAATCTGAATCTGTTATTCTGCAAAAGAGAAATAACGTGTTTAGTGGGGACTACTTTCAGCGGCGGATGAATCCACATTCGGAGCTCTAGTGAGTGTTTGGTGCAGCAGGACGGTGTGTGTGTGTGTGTGTGTGTGTGTTTCAGAATAAAATACAGTGTGTGTGTATTTATGGAGGTACGGCACACACACACACACACACACACACACACACACACACACACACACACACACACACACACACACACACACACACTTCCTTTTTTTGGATTTTTATTTTTTGACAGTAAGAAAAATCTAGAATATCATCACCTGTGTTTTTTAAAGGTCTGTGAAGCACTTTGTAAATATCTTAAAGGTATTACTATTATTATTATTATTAGACCGATTTGTTTCATTGATTGTTTGATATTGAATATAACAAAAAATGCTTCTTGCAGCTTTTAATCATTTTAATAATTTGTATCAGTCCGGAAGAGGAATTCATTTATTCTGTGATTTATTGATTATCATTTATTTTTGTCTTTATTTCTCTTTATTTACTTGGATCCCCTTTCGCTGCCACTGAAAGGGAGCCGCCACACACACACACACACACACACACACACACACACACACACACACACACACACACACACACACACACACACTCAATAAGAGCATGTTTAAAACAAGTCTCAGACGGTAAAAAGAAAAACTGACCCGAAAACACACAAAACAAAAACTTTCCATGTAACATATTTAACTTTTATGCTGAAGTCATTTCACACCTGATACTGAACAGCAGAGTATTTTCAAAAGTATTTAAGTATTTGCATCAAAATGTTCTTAAAGTCGTCCCGTTGCAGCTGATAAATGTGCAGCTCATTTAATTACTTCATATATTAACGTAGAAATGTGAATGAATGTGCAGTAAAAACAGGTCACTTTCCTTTTTAAACAGTCAGATAAAACAGCCTGTAACGTCTCTGCATGCTGTTGGTGCAGGTTTGTACCAGGAGGTGGCGCTCAGGCCAAATGTAAAAGGTGTTTCTCTCTGAGATTTTAGGGTAAAGAGGGATTTAATATTCATCAGTGCCACCATGTTCCCCTCTCTCAGGTAAAATGAAGGACCTGGCCTTCATTCAGGATCCCGACGGCTACTGGATCGAGATTTTAAGTCCCAACAACATGGTTTCCTTAATGGAGCCTTGAAGCAGAGACACCTGGGGGGGGAGGGATTCACAGCATCCTGGACGAGGAGACGCCAGAGACTCTTTAAACCCCACGTTCATGTGTTCTGTGTTTCTTCACGTCTGTCCTGCTTCTGTGAGAAAAAACTGAACCATAAAACAAAGAAAAAAAAGAAAACAGGAAGTGGTTTCTGTCTTTATTCTGTGAGTCTGACAGGAAGGACGTGTAGCTTTCAGTCCTGAGTTCAGCTCAAAGGTTTTACTGAGAAAACAGGCGGCAGGTAGAGGATGGAGAGCTGGGAATCATGCAGCCAACAGATGATGAGGATCCAGACTGAGGCGTGAGGACTGAAGACCTGGAGAACAAGAGCACAGAGGGAGCCGGGGTTAAATACTGCGAGTGCTGGGTGACTGGACGAGCTTCAGGTGTGCAGCTGAATAGCCAACAGGTGAGTGATCCTCCAGAGGGAGGGAGGAGGGAGGAGGGAGACCCTGTCCTCTCCCCCTCCTTCTGTTGGGAGTATAAATAGAGAGATATCACACTATGTGACTATAATCTATTGATTAAGTGTTGATTAAAATGTCGTAGGAATTGATACATGAGGGTTAGTATGACAGGAGTGTTGATCAAGTGTGTAGCCGATCAATAATAAAGTTGCACATTATGTAAATATATTTATATTAGGAATAGTAGTTTATATTTTATCTCCTCCTTTTAAACTGTTAAGGTATTCAGGGAAACCTGTTTCTGTACTGTACACATGACAAACACTTTGAATCTTGAATAATATGAAACAATGACACTAAAACGTTACTGAATATATTTTATGAGTGGATCCAGCTCCTGGTTGGAGTTCAGATGAGTCTCCTTGGTCTCTGTTGTGTTGTTCTTTCTCGTGTTTGCAGCTTGATCCAGACGCTGAGGAGGTTTTCCTGCTGTGAGAGTCTCTTCCTGCTCGGAGGTGGAGGGAATGACGTCAGCCAGACCAGACCAGACCAGTTCCTTCTCTTGTGTCGCTCTTTCCTTAAAAAACACTCCCCCGTCTCTCACAGTGAGTCTCTAGCAGCACGCTCTGACCTTTGACCAGCCCCCACCGGCCCCGAGGGGGTCACAGTCCCTCCAGGAGGAGCGTCGGAGGAGGGGCGTCGAGTCAGTCTTTTGTTCTGGCGCCTTCAGTCATCCAATCAGCGTCATCTGACGTCACTTCAGCCATGCCTAAATCTCCCATCATGCCTCTGCAAGGCTCACGGGGACAAACTGAAACCGAACCACCTCAAACAGAACCAGACCGGGTCACACTGAGCCACCATGTCTCATTAAAGATAAATAACCAACAGCACAGCAGCCAAAAATGTCTTTCTAATGTTTTGTTGTATTGATTATAAAGTATCTCAGTCCTCACGTCCCTCCCTGTGACCTCCAACCCTGAGAGAGAGGAAGCTCTCATGGTGAACCCTTTAAATGGAGGTCTGGGACAGGACATTATTGTGTTAGTTCACTAACACATATACTAAAATTGGAACGATACAGAGAAGATTAGCATGGCCCCTGCGCAAGGATGACACGCAAATTCGTGAAGCGTTCCTCATTTTCGTCTAAAACCCTAAATATTTTATTAGATCATATTATTTTATGAAGAAACTGCAGCTGCAGTTGCACCAACCTGCCGCTGGGTGTCGCTGTTTGACCGCTCTGAGGGCTGCATTCGAGGGTGCTGCTGTAGGGTCGGACTCCAGAACACTGAGGGAGAGAGGGAGAGAGGGTGGTGGAGATCAGGGAGCTGGAGGCTGGACCGTGACGAGGGCTACTGGAGGTTTCGAGGTGGCGGTCGAGCTAAAGTTTGGCCTCCAGAAGCTCCTCGTCTGTGGGTTCATCCTGCCCCCTGCTCAGGTGCTGCTGCTGAGGCGGAGGTGGGAGGAGGTGGATGCAGCAGGAGGGAGGGAGATGTCTGTGTTACAACTGAATCCCAAACACAAACACAGCCGAGCTGCAGGAGCACAGAAGGTGGTTTTAAAAATATGGTGCATGAATAATATCTTTACTCCTCACACTCCTCTGTGTCTCCTGGAGCAGCTCTTCATCTGATGGCTCCTCAGGAGAAAATAAAATGTTCCTTCATAAGTTTCAATCAATTAGAGGAAGTATAAACAATAGAAACAGTATAGTGTACACAGGGGCAATATATAAAGAGAAGGGGGGGTATTAGAAAGTGTTGCACATGAATCTGCAACCAGAAGAAACTAAGAAAATGTTCAGTGAACACAACAATGTTTAAGTCCTTATTTAGTGTAAAGTGGACTTGAGGACTGGAAATGCAGAGTGAGGGGGACCTGTAAAGGCTGGATCCTTCCTCTGCAACAGATCTCTGCCAGATCTCTGTCTTTTATTGTGTGTGTAATGTATATATTTCAGTTTTCTCTTATTATCATCAGTTCTCAGTGGCACAAACACCACTTGGTTAGGTTTAGGACAAGATGACAGTTTGGGTCAAAACAAGTCAAACACACAAATAAATAAAAGGCGTCTTCCTCCCGACACACACCAGGGTGTAAATAGCATTCAGCTATTTTAATAAGCTAAAATAAATGTCAGTGTTTATCCAACACAGAACTTTACACCTTTATTTATTTATAACAACTTTGTTTTATGATATCTGGAAAACAAAGAGCCAAACTGACTGAACTCCTCGTGTTATCTAACCTCTCGCTGCTTTCTGTCTTGTTGTCGTCTCCCCTGTTTTGTCTGCCTCTCTGTGTGTCTGGATGTAAAGTGCTGACCGGCTCATGCCACCAAATTTTACCGCCGGCCACTTCAAAGCGGCGTCCCGGCGTGAGAACCGTGTCGACTGACCGGGGCGGATTTACGGCCTGCAGAGCCGTTCCCAGGCCTGTCAGCCTTTAATCCTCCATTCAGCTGGAAGTGACGGCGTTTTCTTCTCTGGGAGGATTTAACGGGTGCAGCAGTGATTTCAGAGTGTAAACTGCAAGATGAAGGCAAAGAAGGAGTGGATTAACGTGTGTGTGTGTGTGTGTGTGTGTGTGTGTGTGTGTGTGTGTGTGTGTGTGTGTGTGTGTGTGTGTGAGTGTGAGTGTGTGTGAGTGTGTGTGTGTTTGACTCTGTAACACTCGGGAAAAGCCGTCTAGTCACCCTAACATTAAAGAATTTGAAGTTTGTTTTGCAGATTACTTGAACCATGTTGACAACTGGTCCATTTAGCTGTTCTGGAGCTTTCAAGTAAATCACCTGATCTTCCCCCAGCAGATGGAGCAATGTGGAGCTGAAGAGTTCCATTTTCTACGTGAAGACTTCAGTTTTCAGATCTTGAACTTAAGAAAATATGAAATTTTAACACCTACTTGGCAAACTCAGAGGAAGTTCATGTTCTATGACTGAAAGGTCTAACTATAATATATGTTAAACACAATGATGGACTTGTCTGAGCTGCGTAATCTACTGGATCAGCTCACATGGAAATGTTCTTTTTTCATTTTCCAGTTGCAGTTGTTGGTCCTTGGTGCGTTTTTTTGGTTTCACCTCCGTCGAGCTGAGCTGTGATTTCTAAAATAAGCTACCATCAATAGCGACAGCGAGTTTTTTATTAACTTTAAGCGATAAGTTGGTGATGAAGCTGTTAGTTTAGCAGAAAATATACAGTGTAGACTGTTTAAAGGCTCGAATATGGCTTCATGGGTATCGCAATCTTGGTTTTTTTGAAGCTGGAAGTGACGTTTGTTGCAGGAAGACCTCCTCTGATTGGTTAGGTTTAGTTAGGACCCTCCTCTGATTGGTTAGGTTTAGACATGAACCTCCTCTGATTGGTTAGGTTTAGACAGGACCCTCTTCTGATTGGTTAGTGAGCAGGTAGCCCCGCCCACACGTGGTGGAAATATTCCTTTAAAGAGATAAAACAGACAACAGCTGCACTTTTCATGACGGCAGCCATGTTGTTACTCCGTCTTTATTGGTAAAAAGGCACACAGGCAGTCAGAGAGAGTCTCAATGGTCAGTTCAGTGACAGCTTACATGTAAAACCACAGATAATAGGAACAAAAGTGGGTTTAGTGTGATCAAACCATGTAAAGCATCACAATCATCATCATCACTGTCTTTGTGTTAGGGTTAGGGGTTCTTCCTCCCAGTTTGCACCAGTCTGAACGGTCTGGGGATGTTCTGGTTTTGGCAGGTCTGCACAGTTTATTCTCAGCTAATAGATTCTCCTCAAAAAGCGTTTGAGTTAAACGTCGGTGAGCTGATTGTTTCAGGCTTCAAAGGAACAGTCTGGTGTTATCCTGCTTCTTGTTATTGTCAAAAAATCCCACGAAAAGACCAAAACCATCAGCGTGTTCGACCGTCTGTCGGTACTGCCGGACTTCCTGCCCACTGGTTCCTCCTGAAGACGTCACTTTTCTTACTCGATTTGTTAAAGTGGTGTCCTGACGGTTTAAATGTCTCTTCCTACAGCGCTCCACTGATCTGCATGTTAAAACGCTGCTTTACACGCTGTAAAACTCCCCAAAAATGACTCTTTTTTTGGTGTTTTCACAGAAAAACGAGCCCTTTCTTCTTTTTCTTCTGTGCAGCCAGTGAGTCCAACGTTTCTGTATACAATCAGCAGGTTTTTACGGCGTATAAAGCAGCATTTCATCATTGCACGCCGTCTCCTGACAGCATTAAAAAAAAATAATAAAGCTATATAATTTCAACAGAGTGTCATTTTATGTCGTAGTAGGAGGAGGTTGCTGTGGATGGACGAGTCTAACAAACCTTCACACAGGAGACATTACGTTATTCAACTGACAACTAATGTAACTTCTGTCACTAATGTAATCAGTTTAACCCAAAACATCTTTTCCTAAACCTGGCAAAGTAATTTTGGTACCTAAATGTAACCAAACAATCACCTGCAAGCTTTATTTTGAAAATATCGCCGGCTGGTTTATATTCATAATTGCTAACATAAATGTGTTGACATGACAGAATGTAAAATGTGACGTGCTTTTCTCACGTGTTGATGAAGCAACACGTCGCACAACAGCTAATCAACGTGTTTCTAATATACTTTAACACATCTGCCTTTGATACACACAATTTGTTTTGGGCCTCTTCGTGGTCGTAGTCGACAGTAAGAAAAGTCTCGAATAAGACCAGACGTATAAACGTAAAAAAACAACAATAAAGTGTAGAGAAACCAACGGGTCACACACGGAGTGAAAGACTACAGGGCTTCAGCAGTTCAGTTCAGGGGAACAAGGCATCACTTGGACTTGGTGAAACATGTTAAAACAGTTCAGTAACGCTGAATAGAAAGATGAAAGGCAACTAATTAAAGTGTAAATCTGTAAATTCTTCCAAAGAACGGGTCACTTTGTGAAATCAACAGTCAGAAAACACCTCAAAGGTTAACAAGTTAATGGGACTAGTTGTTTCCAGGCTGTTAGCAGGTCAGAGGTTAGTCAGTCAGAAAGCTCCCACCTCAGTTCCCCACGGTCTGTAGGGTTTACTGCTGCTGCTGTGAGGAGTCTGAGCGGAGGAAGAGGAAGAGGAGGAGATGGGAGGACTGGTGGTGGCGGCGGTGGAGGTAAAGGAGGAAGGAGGGAGGACGGGGAAACCTCCGTGGAGGGCGATGGGGAACGACGACGAGAGGGAGAGGAGGGAGGCGGAGAGAGGAGTGGGGGCACAGGGGAGCATGACAGACGAAGAAGAGGAGGAGGAGGAGGAGGAAGGAGGGGAGGAGGAGGTGGAGTCTGTGTAGGCGGAAAAGGAGGAGGCTACGCTGCGCTGTGACAACTCCACCAGCCTCTGGGGGGCTCCACCTCCTCCGGCGTCCGGGGAAACAGACAGCCCGCTCAGTCCGTACGGCTGAGGTCGAAACGCCGCCGCCGTGGCGATGGCGGCGGCCCAGTGATGGGGGTGGAAGGGGGGGGGTAGAGGGTGAGGCTGCTGGTGGTGGTGGGGGTGATGCGGCGAATGGGAGGTCATGGCGAGGGCGGCGGCGTCCCGCTGTGCGGCGCAGGAGGTGAGGTGGGAGAGGAGGCGGGAACGCAGGGGGTCGCTGGAGTCCAGGCCCTCCACGGCGCTCAGGTAGCGGGAGACCTCCGTCACACACTCCCTGAAACCCAGAGACAGGAAGTCCAGGGCCAGAGCGTGGGCGTCGAAGTACCCTGCAGACAGGAAGCAGAGAAACCAGATCAGACGGAGGAGAGAGGACAAAACATGTGGAGGATCAATCGGCTTCATCACTCCTGAGCTGAAGTTTTAGCTCCTGTCTCTTTAAGGCCCCACCCTCCCCTTGAAGCCCAGCCTTCTCTGATTGGTCGGCTCCCTGAGCAGGCTCCGCCCAACGACTGCAAAAGGTAAAGACGTTAGCGTAGCAACATGCTAATCACATGATCAACAGAGCGTTTTTACACATATTTACTAAGAGAAGAAGAAGAGGATGACACACCAGTGACACGTATTTATGTTTAAAAGATTAAAAAGTGCTTTTTGCATCATACGTCCCCTCTAATGTGCAAAATAGGAGCAGGAAACACCTTTGTCGAGCATTATCCGACCTCTTCTTCTTCTCTTACTGGTAGATTAGGTACGTTTGGATAACCGGAACATTATTATGGAGAGTTTATTAGTAATCGGTTTCTCTACTCGTAATATTATTTCTGTGACGCGTTATGAGATGCTGAAATATTTAATTTCTATTAAACTCCCGACAACGTGTGCAGAATGTTTGTGTGTGTTAATAAAAAAAAAAAAAGACCACCGGACTGGAAGCTTTCTGCAGCGATCAGCTGACTGTGTGTTTGCTCTGTCTGACTTTGAACCCAAACAAACGCTGCAGAGAGACGGCCTGTGAACGCAGCACACACCAACCCCCCCCACAAACCCCCCAAACTCCCCACCCCGCCGGCTTTATGAAAGCAAACAGTGCTGCTCAGGGTCAAGTGGGGCTTTTATCCCTGCAGCATTTTCCCATGGACGCACACCTCCCTCTGTCTCACACACACACACACACACTGACTGATAGGCCGTCTGATTGACAGCACGTCCTCACTGACGAACCAAACTGACTTCAGAGGGATGAGTGGTTGACGCGACACATTTGTCTCCTCTTAAAAGTTGCACTTGAACGCATCACAAAGACGAGGAATGATGCCGTACTGTGTGTAAACTGTTCAGTCTGATGGAGATCACTGATTCTCATCGATTCTTTGGCCCCAAAGTGAATATTGGAGGCAGTTTAACAGGAGTCAGATCTTCTGGACACTGAGACTCTGACGTGGAGACACCTGAGGAGGACCTGAGGTCTGAGGTAGACCTGCCTCTGGCTCACAGACACTCATCTGGTCTGTGGAGTGTCTCCGGCGGGAGGCTGCTGAAGTGCAGCAACAGCCGCTGACGATAAACAGAAGCTTTGAGTGTCTGAAGAGACAAAGTGACGTCCTCAGAGACTCTGAAGCTGCTTCTGATAGAAAGCTGTCACTCTGCACCTGCTGCACCTGAGCTGGTTAGCATGGAAGCTAACAGGCTAACAGCTGTTAGCTGGAGACCACGCCCACTCAGGGGACAGGAAGTGGAGACCATCTCAGACCACTGACCTGTAGCCTGTAGTGACACACCTGTAGTTCTAGAGGATCTTTGGTAATGTAGTCTGACAGGAGTAGTGAGCTAGCTGTCAGTCAGGACAGAAGATCACTTCCTGTTTACTATTATAAATCTTTTCTGCTCACCTTTGGCTCCTGCAGCCTGCAGCACCTTCAGATGGTCCACAGTCATCTGCAGGATCTCTGCCTTCTCCAGTTTAGCTGATCCCTGACGCAGCAAAGCAAAAGATAAAGTAAGACGCAGCTGAGGGATGAAATAAGATGAAAAACGTGTCTGACAGACATTTAAAACATCAAGTATAAAAGGTCTAAACACAAAATACAGATCATTATAAATGATAAGGGAGGAAACATTAAGGAGACAAACAGCACATTCAGACTAAAGTTTAACACTAATACTACGACTACTGTTTATCGGCTGCATGTTCAATCAGTGGTACATAATCAGGTGAGTTTTTCTGAGCCGAACACAAACAGAATAATAAAAACTGATCGACCTGTTTCTCGAACGCCGTGGGGACAAGCCTCCGTAACTCCAACAGACTGTTGTTGATTCTGTCTCTGCGTCTTTTCTCGATAATCTGACAAAATAACAAAAACCTTTAAACAACACTTTCTCCTTAAAACCAGTGTCACTGCTCCTTTATTAATTCATTAATGCACACGGACGCTTTACCCCTCTGCGTTTTTTCCTCGCCATCACTTGCGTGGTCGTGGTCGGAGATCCACATCTTATGAAGGACGTCTTCATCTTCACGTGTCTGAAACACAAAATAATAACCGAGTCAGGTCATCACATGACAGCAGGGACGTTAGTTTTCAAATAAATAAAAATAAATATATGAAACAGACGTGTTTCAGCCTCAGGAAAGCAGAAAACAAAATAAGATAAATAAATAAAGTCAGTATCCTGCTTATCACATGGATTCATACTACAGAAAATCAATAATTTGACATGGAATATCGATTTAAAATGATTTTTATTGATTTAAATTGATTTATTGATTTGCCATAGCAACGTCCATAGGAACAGTCTGTTATAAAGAAATAACCGAACGTGGTAATTGACCAATCAGAATCCAGTATTCAACATTATCCTGCTTATTCCACGGCTTTGGGCCAAGAAAATCAACAATTTGACACAAAATATTGATCTAAAGATGATCAAACTGTCTCTTATAAAGAAATAACATGCAAAGCTGTAGCAGACCAATCAGAATCAAGTATTCATCAATGTGAATAGTGAGCTATAAATAGAAAAATGCATGAACGTAAACACAGAAACTCCCACAGAAAGTACAAATAAAAAAATAAAACCTAAACAGAAAAATGAAGTCATGAGAGGAAAAGCATCACTTTGTGTTCCCGCAACAACAACCAGGTAAGAGACCGAATCCTTTACAGGTGAAACACTAAACACAACGCTGGTGAATTCCACAAAAAAACAAAGCAAAGACACGAAAAGATGCAAGAAATACGGCACAAGTGGTAAAACTAGAGCTCTGATTTCACCACAGAAACGCTCCAGTGAATCAGTCTCAGTGCTGATTGGCTGATTGAACAGGTGAGGGCTGCAGGAGGCTGGACCACCTGTTAAAAACGTCTTCCTACGTAGAAAGTCTGCACATAAACTCAGAACCTCCATAGAAAATACCAGTAAAATAAGCATTAATAAAACCCATCGGTGATCAGAGAGCAAACAGCCTCAGTGGATCCAGTGAGGAGAACAAACTGTGTGACTGAGTCAAAACTGAGCCTCAGACGGCGAAACTGTGCTTCAGATGTGTTTAAGGCCATTTGGGAGGAAAGATGTTGTAAAAAAACTCTTTTTTAAAACACAAATATTGAATTTCTTTGACTATTAATGTGTTTTATTGTGTTTTTCCCCCCAGTTTCACAGAAGTGAATGTAACTAAGTACTTTTACTCAAGTACTGCATGTAATTATAATTTTAGTGTGTATATATATATATATATATGTATATATATAGATATAACTTTAGCGACTTCTACTCCACTTCAGAGAGGAACTTATTTACTCACTTATTTTTATTTGATAACTCCCAAACAAATAACATTTAAAAAAAACATTTTACTGACGACACAGTAATAAAATATAACCCACTGTTATAACCACCAATCAGAAGACACAATATTAGCAATAACTGTTCGTTAATAATCAGAAATAATAATCATCAATCAATGCATTATGAGTATTTTAACTTTTGACGCTCTGATAATACTTTGATACTTTTACTGCACGTTTTCTTTTCACTGCAGGATTTTTTTTACTTGTAAAAGATCTTTTTTTTTTTAAGGTTGTTGAAAGGGATTGTGGGAAATGTAGGCCATGCAGGGGACTCCATGAGTTACTTCATGTGACTTAATTTGTCACTGTGCTGACGAGTAGCACAATCCATCAAATGAACCTGTTTCATGGAGTTTTAGACCAAACCTTCCTGCAGATTTCACTCTTGTGATTTCTGTTAGTTTGCATATTGTGCGGAATGGCCCTTTACCTCTCAGTGCACAGTGTTTTAAAAAGGACTGTAAAGGATGTTTTAAACTTTGCTTTGACAGATGAGAATGAATGACTGTCCAGAGCCTCTCCTGATCCTCACACAGACTTACATTTATATTTAAACACGTTTTTTTGACAGATGCAGCTTTAAACTTTAAATCTAGGAATTATTAAATGAAATCATCTTAATGTGAATTAAAATGGCTGCAGGCTTTGAGTTAAACATGGAATATTTAGGCATGAAAGCAACTATAATAGAATATAATCAGGCTTTTGTCAGGCACAAACATTTTGAAAGTTCCAGCATCTCCACATAAGAGTCGAAGCCTCCCTTTAATAAGAGCTCTACATGGAGGCTGAAGGAGAACTCACCCCGGATAGATGCTCTCACTGCCCACATCGATGGTCTCCTCCATGTCGCTGTCTGCCGAGCTGCTGTCCTCACACGGCCGCTTCATGGTGCACGGGCGGCGGGGAGGGCTGTGTGTCTCTCCCCGGGGGGGAGACGTGGAGATGTGGAGGATTCTTAAAGTTCAAAATAAAGTTTGAGCACAAGAGAAACACCTATTTTGTTTCGTAAATCAGGCCCATATTTTCGTGAATGACTGAATAAATAACTGCTGCAAAGGAGCACTGAGGCCTTAGATTGTTTTACAGGATTATTACAGCAGATTTTTCCGGTTTGTTTAATCCAGAAGTTGATGATGTTGCAGGATAGTTTCCTTCCCAGGAAGAAAAACTGAGCCAATAAAACTTTCTCCTCCTGCAGATTTGTGAAATTTATGATCCCTCCAAAAGATGAGTGATCAGCAAACCAGACAGAAATTGGTGAACATGGTGAAAAACTTCCAGACAAACTGTTTTCAGTTTCTAGAGACAATAAAAGTCTTAAAAAATGTTCAGTGTAAAATCATTCCTCCGGAGCTTCCAGGAGTTGCTCTAACAGCGGTGCGTGTCCGGTAAATAGTCCGGGGCAGGTGGCCCGTGTGTCGGCTGCAAACTGGACTCCTGACCGGTGTGTCCTCCTCCTCCTCCTCCTCCTCCTGCTCCTGCTGCTGCTGCTGCTGCTGCTGCTCCTCTGCTGCTGCAGCTTTCCCACGGAGCCTGGGAGCCACACACACACACACACACACACACACACACACACACACACACACACACTGGAAACGCCCACGTGCACTCAAACACAAATTTGAGATGGAAGATTTCTGCAGTCTCGGCAGGGCTGGTCCTTCTCTCCTGATAATACCGCCTGTCTGGTTCAGGAGGAGTGTGTGTGTGTGTGTGTGTGTGTGTGTGTGTGTGTGTGTGCATGGGAATGAGGCCACCCCTGACAGTCAAAAAATATTTATTATATAAGGCAACAGGTTTCAGACTGGATTGAAGAAACATCCAGTTACATCAACCTCCAGAACTGAGAACATTCACTCTGCTTGTCCTTTCTCCACATGTGTTGATGGTGAGAGTTTGTTGTAATCTGAAGGATGAAATGTTCCTTTATGGGCTCAGAGATTTCCCTTTGGTTCAGCCACAAACAGCCGTTATATCGTTCTCTGCACACACACCAGACTACATTCACTAAAACAGGGATTTTATCTTGCACAACACAGGAATTGCTGATCTAGTTGCAGTGACTTTTGGCTGTTTTAACACGTAAGTTTGGATGCAAATTTGTTCTTTAAAACACCAAAATCAAACAATAACACAAGACAAATAACCAATTGAGGCAGCAGCAGATTAACAACTCTTATTTTCTGCAAGGTAAAATGACTGTTTTTGTAAATGGAGTCTGGTGGCATTCAGAAGAGCACTAAACTGTTTCTGGTTTAACAAAAAGATCTTAGTCCACTATAATGATCTCGTGTTCAACACTTAGTGACAGGATTCCTTAAGCCAGTGAATGAAGTCCTGTTGGCCAATAACATGTTTGCAACTCTCATTGCTTTATCTTGATCTTTAACAGATATAGTGTATATTTATTATTATAATTTATTATCATATTTTTCAATATTTATCTCTATTTTATATTTTACATCTATGTTTCCTGATTATGCATCCTTATAGTAAAGCAAACTGCACTAAACATGATTCTGATTCTGATGTAAGAATTGCATATTAGCACGCCACAGGTTAGCATGCATGCTAACATGGAGACACTCCCACATCGCTGCAGTGGAGCGGTTTGTGTGTCCCAAGTCCAGAGACTAAAATAGAAAAAAGACACAGTGTGTGTGTGTGTGTGTGTGTGTGTGTGTGTGTGTCGGACATTCCCACAGCTCCTGACTGTGTACTCTGAAACCCAATCATCGTGTGAGAGAGGTCAGGCACACACACACACACACACAGTGAAGCGGCTGTCTTTTCACACCTGCTAATCTTTTTGCAATACAACAAGGATTAAATGCAGGAATTATAATGTACCTACACGCACACGCACACACACACACACACACACACACACACACACACACACACACACACACACACACACACACACACCATTTATCCGCTCTCTCTTCTCCCAGCTGATAACCCCACATAGGCTTGTCAGCACGCTCTCATTGGCTGAACTCCTCTTTCTCTGCCTGTTGCTGAAAAATATGCGAGTCTCTCGATATCAGATTATTGCTGCGACACAACAGTGAGTCCATCTGCACAGCGTCCAACTCTTTCAAGCTTTCTGCCGGATTCCCATGAACTTCTTCCAGCTTCTTTTCCAGAAGTATAAAAAAAAAAACATCATTCAGAAGTCCATTGACATTTTTAATAATTCTAGTAACTAAAAATCCAGCTTTTCTCACTCTCTACTTTTAGATTAATCAAATTACAAACCTTAATATTTCTGTTTTTAGCTGCCTTTAATGAACTCTATCTCCCATAACCCCACAGAGCATCTTGGGTTAAAGGAAGGATTCACTTTAAAAAAACAAACTAATCCATAAAGCAGTCCTGACATGCATGCATGTAATCATTCTTTCTGCCCACCCTGGACAATTTCTTAAAGTGATTTCAGTGTGAGTAAGAGGGCCAGGAGGCAGGTGGATCCACCTGGAGGGTTTATCAGACTCAAGACAATAAAAATGGTCTCTTTAATCCCACTGGTAGCAGCTAGTTATGCACAGTAACAAGTGATGTGAGAGAGCTAAATGTAGGATAAAACCTATTTCATGAAGTTTAGTTTAGCTTTACAAATAAACGTCACATCTGGCTCCAAAAAACCAAGATGGCGACGCCCGTGAAGCCAAACTCGAGGCTTCAAAACGGTCCACAAACCAACAGGTGACGCCACGGTGGCTTCGTGCTGCCAAAAGAATTCAGACGTCTGGTGATTCTAACGAGGATGTTCAGGACGTTTCTGGCTTTTACTGTGAGGCAGTGAATCCTGCAGACAAAAGAAAAACTCAAGAGTTTCGCTGGTAAATGTACCAGGAACGTCCTTTTGTGGAAGTGTAGCGAGGGCAAAGTAGAAAGTCTCCAACAGTGAAGAACATTTGAGTAAACTGTGCTGAACAGTGGAGGAAGTGGGCAAAAATTATTTTCACATTCATATTGTGTTGAGGGCGAGAAGCTGCTGCCAACAAGGTCACAGCATGTGTAAAAACCTGGTGTGTGTGCGTGTGTGTGTGTGTGTGTGTGTGTGTTGGGGATATCAAAGCTTTATTAGTGTCGGGGGTCACGGAGGACAAGCAGGGCCATCCTATAGCAGGAAGCACCGAGTGTCCAGAGACAAATATCTGTGTGTGTGAGGAGGCTAATATCTCGGGGAACGCTGGGCCGGAGCGCCAGGCCGTGAGTCGGATATCCTCCGGGAACACGAGAACATGACTGGAAGCTCTGTGTGTGTGTGAGTGTGTGTGTGTGTGTGTGTGTGTGTGTGTGTGTGAGTTTAGAGAGAGAGAATGGGAGGAAGTGGTGTATTATTCTCAGTTAGACGGTGCTCGCCGCCTGTCCGTCGCTACGACGCCTCAGACCTCACACCGCTCAACCCCACGTTCCCACAGGACGTCCAACACACACACACACACACACACACTTCATCAGTACAAATCCAAATACCAAAAATCAGTCCCTGGGTCTGGGTGTGACATGTTTTATCCCCTGTGCTGAGCTCCAGGCGTCCACAGGGAGACGTCTGAGCAGATAAATGCAGAAAAAAACAGCATAACTAAACCGTCCAATCAGATGAGTCCAGACCTAATAATAACTTAATAAGATAAACGGAGGAGAGTCGAGCAATTTGTCTGCTTCAGATGTTTGGCATAAATTAAAAGCAGGAGGGGGCTTTTCCTCATGGCAAAATTAAAGGATAACTCTGGTATTCTCATATAGTGGTTGCTCAGCCCAGCTTGGTCAAACATGCCTGGAGAAATGAAACCTGGACCAATGTTTACATATGCTGGTGGGCTCAGATTGTTCATTTAAGTGTCTCACAACCTGTAAGATCCTTTTGGTTTAACCACAAACAGCCGTTATATTGCTCTCTGCAAACACACCAGACTCCATTGACAAAAACAGAAATTTTACGTTGATGAACACAGGCGGTGCTGGTCTTGTTGCTGTGACTTTTTGGCATTTTAACATGTTAATTCGGATCAGAACTAACCCCTTTAAAACACCAGAGTCACACAATAACAGAAAAAACTAACCATTCAAGGCAGCAGCCTATCAGCAACTCTCACGTTCTGCAAAGTAAAATTACTGTTTTTGTCAATGGGGTCTGGTGGTTTTGAAAAAATTTAAGTTCTGACAAAAAGGATCTTAGGCCACTATAATGTTCAACACTTTGTGACAGGATTCCTGAGGCCAGTGGATGATCATATAAGCTACAGCTATTGCTTTATACACTTTATTTTCTCACACTCCAGCCCTGATATCACTCTCTTAAAAGCCACCAGACCCCACTGACGGAAATAGTGATTTATTTAGCACGGGGCTCAGAATCAGGAGGAACCCAAATACACGGTGCAAGACACACTTTTAAGGCAGGTGAAAACTCTTTAACACAACAAGATACTTACACGGACAAGATACTTACAAAATACTTAGCATGAAAAACTATGGCTTGTCATGTTTGAGCATCAGTTTTTTGTAAGTATCTTGTAGCATTAAAACAAATTGTTGCCTTAAATCTGGCACAAGACAAAGGGAGACGCAGACTATTTATACACGAGGTAACGGGGAACAGGTGGAAACTATCAGGGCGGGGCGGACGATCACAAAGGAGGGAAACACACAAGGGCCTGAAAAGAAGTGGAAGTGGGAGACAAGACTAGACACAAGTGAACACAGACAAGTTAACACACACGACGAGACACGACATGATTTTACCTTGAAGAACACAGGAATTATATATAATAATATAATGGATAAAATAAATATCTTCTTTAAGACCACCAGTGTGTTCATGTCGGACATTTGTCATCCTGTCTGTCTGTCTGCTGAGGTAAAAAAATGACCTTAAAGAGACTTTATTTTTTCTATTTTAGCAAAAATGTCTAATCTTTAATTGATTTTTAGATTAATTTGTGTGTAATTCCTACTGTGCTGCCACGAATGGTGCTGTCTCATCTGCCATGACCACAAATTTACTGATCAAATTCATGGATTTAAGGAAATAATTCGTATCATATCAGGTAAAATAAATGTATGTTTGGTCATTATTTCTAATGAGGTAAAACAATAGTGATGGAGCCTTGACAGCTATTATATTTACAGTATTAGTAGAAGAGGAAAACTGGGCTTCCATAGTTTAAACCCTTTGTTCTCAAAATATTATAATAAGAAGGAAAAAAACATCACAGCACCTTCATCTAGAAAGTGATGACATAGAATAAAATGACAAATATGCAATGATAATAATGATAAATACAGGAAAAGCTGTTGTTTAGAGCAGACTTTGTGTGTGTGAAGGGGAGAAGGGGGCGGATGAGGAGAAATTTACGACGTTTATCACCGGCCTTTAATGCACTCCCACAGACTGTATGAATGTCTGTTGTTTGAGGGTATAATGGTCCATTGTTGTGATGAAGGAAACCTGCGGACACATCCTCTGGGAGCGTCGTACTACCAACCTGCAGGTGCTGCGCTACTCCACTTCCTTCCTGTCACCTGACCTGAGGAGGAAAGAGCAGTGTGTGTGTGTGTGTGTGTGTGTGTGTGTGTGTGTGTGGTGTCATGTAAGCTACAACATGATGAGATCCAGATGTTACTGCTTGAATTCTCTACTTTGGAAGCAGATAAAAACTGGGGAAAAAAAAACTAATGTCACTGCAAAAGATATTAACTGTGTAACTTTTTACAATTTGGAACAATTCCCAGGTCATCCTTTGATATCACGAAGAAACATTAACATCAACATAGAGACTAAAAGTGACACAGAACAGGCTGCAGTGGGTTCAAAGTCATTCTTAAGGGCATCTTCGATCTCCAAATTGAAGTAGGTCCACTAAAAGAGCTTGTTTGATCCACTGACAGGCTCAGAGTGTTATTCTAAGTGTGTGACAGCATCATGGAAAGGATCCCTACAGAGAGAGACCTGGAAGATCCTTTTGGTTTAACCACAAACAGCACACACACCAGACTACATTCACTAAAACAGGGATTTTGCATGGGACTTGCTGGTCTACTGGTGCCTTCATCAGTTATTTTGTTTGTGTTATTCTGTGATTTTGGTGTTTTAAAGGGTTGGTTCTGATCCAACACAATATTTGTGTTGCACACAGTAAAACAAACAAACGACCAGATTGACCAACAACTCCCGTATTCTGTGAGGTAAATTACTGTTTTTTTCAATGCAGTCTGGCAGCTTTGAAGCGAACAATATCTACTGGACCAGTTTCAACACTATTTGTACCTCCTAGTCATTCAGGCGCTAAAATAAGTAAAAAAATAGGGCCCAGATTTAAAAATATTTATCATTTAATATAAAATGTCACTAAGAAACGTTAAAATCAACATTACCGAGTGTTTGGACGGTGATCCAGAGACTAGAAGTGAAGCTTATCGTTATCATTCATACTTGCTGAGAGTCGTTTCACTGCTCACTTGACCTCTGACCCCTCCTCCACCTCTCCTCTAAATAAAGGTCAAGTTAAACAGCAGGTGTCAGATAGTGAAGGAGGGCGGCTGAAGACAGAAACACTGTTAAGAAAAATGATTAAATAGTCTGTAAAAAAAAAAAAAACAGAGCCTGTAACAACCCTTTATTGTATGAGATGAGAGAAGAAGAAGAAAAAAGAGACGAAGAAGAGGAGGGAGGGAGTTCCCGGCAGGCAGAGAGGGAGGAAGGTGGTGGAGTGTCGGAGAGGCCTGAACGTCTAATCTGCAGACACGTCAGCACACACTCCACAGTCTGTAATGTGTGTAAAGTTAAAGTCCAGATTGTGGAGCATGCCTGTCGTCAACAACACCACCTTCAGTCACACCCAGAGCCTGTTAGCACACACACACACACACACACACACACACACACACACACACACACACACACACACTTGTGCTTCTATCTTTGTGAGGACCCCTCTTAACCTTAAAACCGTCTTTTGAAATCATGAAGATGCCAAAATGTCCTCATTTCCCAAAAACGTCCTCACACTGTTACTTGAACGTGTGTCCTCGCTATGTAGCAAGGACAAGTATAAACACACACACACACTTCATTGCTTCTTAAATTCAAACACTTTTGGTCACATTGTTGATGTTTGTTTATTTAGAGAGAGAGAGAGAGAGAAAGAGAGAGACGTGCTGTAGATTTCTTCCAGTCGTTTCTTATCTCTCTCGCCCACAGTCGTCCTCTGGTTTGAACTTATCAGGGAAAACACCCAGCGTGGAAATTCACACAGATTAAAGGGCTTTTATAAAGTCAGTATTTATCCACAGGGGGCCTGCGGAGTGGAAGCTTTCTTCTACTTCTCTGGCTGCAGCCACACAAATACAGTTTTTGTTTTAAAGACACGTCACTTTTTCTGCATTTAGGCCAAACTGTCCGCGCTGCTGCTGCGTGTTTCCAACCCCGACACGTTCACTTCCTGGTTGGGCCTTTATCTTTCATGATGTGTCGTCACATGACCTTTTTTCCAGAAGAAAACAAGTTACATCAGCTTTGACTACTAGAGGTTAATTTAAGCTTCTTGTGTGTGTGTGTAGTGGAGGTCTATAGTGTGTGTGTGTGTTAGTTAGTCAGTGTGTAGTGGAGGTCTATAGTGTGTGTGTGTGTGCTAGTTAGTCAGTGTGTTAGTGTGTAGTGGAGGTCTATAGTGTGTGTGTGCTAGTTAGTCAGTGTGTCAGTGTGTAGTGGAGGTCTATAGTGTGTGTGTGTGCTAGTTAGTCAGTGTGTTAGTGTGTAGTGGCGGTCTATAGTGTGTGTGTGTGCTAGTTAGTCAGTGTGTCAGTGTGTAGTGGAGGTCTATAGTGTGTGTGTGCTAGTTAGTCAGTGTGTCAGTGTGTAGTGGAGGTCTATAGTGTGTGTGTGCTAGTTAGTCAGTGTGTTAGTGTGTAGTGGAGGTCTATAGTGTGTGTGTGTGTGTGTGCTAGTTAGTCAGTGTGTCAGTGTGTAGTGGAGGTCTATAGTGTGTGTGTGCTAGTTAGTCAGTGTGTTAGTGTGTAGTGGAGGTCTATAGTGTGTGTGTGTGTGTGTGTGCTAGTTAGTCAGTGTGTCAGTGTGTAGTGGAGGTCTATAGTGTGTGTGTGTTAGTTAGTCAGTGTGTCAGTGTGTAGTGGAGGTCTATAGTCTGTGTGTGTGTTAGTTAGTCAGTGTGTCAGTGTGTAGTGGAGGTCTATAGTGTGTGTGTGTGTTAGTTAGTCAGTGTGTCAGTGTGTAGTGGAGGTCTATAGTGTGTGTGTGTGCTAGTTAGTCAGTCTGAAGTCTTTTCTCACTCATTCTGCTTTAGTGACTTCTGGAACCTTCTCGCTGAGGTTGGACACATTTTAGGGACATGAAGAAGAAGAAGGTCCTCCAAGAAATGACGTTTTAAAGCAAAGGAAGCTGTTGCATCTTTAATTTCTCCTAACTCTTCAGTCCACAGCTTCGATGCAGAGGAGAACGTGGTAAACTTATTTTGAAATTTGAATGTTTGGATCCACTGATGTTGTGGGCTCTTGAAGTCCTTTGAGAC
The DNA here is from genome assembly GCF_042242105.1 of Pempheris klunzingeri. Classification (NCBI taxonomy): domain Eukaryota; kingdom Metazoa; phylum Chordata; class Actinopteri; order Acropomatiformes; family Pempheridae; genus Pempheris; species Pempheris klunzingeri. Next base: position 1,623,178 of record NC_092029.1, on the reverse strand, counting down.
CTCGTACGGCTAAACAAATACTTGACTTCCAGCGCCGTGCTCTTCATCATCCTCACCGCCTGTCACTGAAACGACTAATGGCCTCTCATCATGTCAGCATGTGTGAGAGTCGGTGTTTGTGGTGAGAGCTCCGCTGTTCGCTCAGACGTCCTGCTCAGCATTAGTCTCACCTCAGGAGGCTTTAACGCTCATATCAGATCGACGCCACACACACATTCCTGCTGTATGAACACACACACACACACACACACACTGTTTAGATCATTTCATTTGGAGCGACGACACTGACGTGGAAAATGTTGAAATGTTTAATTTAAAACGTGGGGGAAAAAACTGCCTTAATTAATTTACTTTAAATTTTACTTTTAATTCACACGACTTATTCATTTTTACTGGTCAGCTGCTGGTTGCTGGTCATTATTTTTAAATTTTTTATGCCTTTAGTTTTGTGGATTATGATCCCATTTAGAGGAAAAAGCTGAGGGAGTCTTTGTGGAACGAACGCCACTTCTGGCTCCAAAAAAACCAAGATGGCGACCCCCAATATGCCAGACTTGAAGCTTCAAAACGGTGGTTTACACACCAGTGTTTGATGTCATGTTGGCTACAACTAAGACTGCATGCACACCGTGTGTTATAAAGCTGCTGCTTCACGTCCACCTCGTCACATCCGTGTGCACGAGATGGGCTCATTCCTCTTTTATCAACTCCAGCTCATGTGTGGGAGAAGGTAGGTTTTCCACAGGACCAGAAAACACATGCTGGATGCACAGCATGTGTTTTCTGATCATATTTACTTTATTTATATATGTATGTAGCTTAAATGTTTATGTTTCCATTGTTCAGCTTGTTTTCCTGTTCCTGTATTTCTGGGTGCGGGTACATGAGACCAGTAGAAAGACCAGAGTCAGGCTCCTTGAATGTGTACACACACACATGGACCTCCACCGCTGACTCCCTTTGGTCTGCAAATCACCAAAACACAGATAAAGATTCAGAAAAACCTGTGGTGCAGTGTTTCTATTCTCATTCATTTAAACTTTATTTAAAACTCGAGGAATCATCAAAGCGTCTGAGCTGAAATGAACGAGGAGTTTTTGGTTTTGGTTGTTCGATTGTTTGGTCTGAATTTGGTGTCGAGAGACGGGAGCTTCTGTTTGGCTGCAGACCTCATATCAGTGCTGCAGGTCTCCTGGTTCCACTGCCTGCCTCCTCTTCACGAGCGTGACCCGGCTCATTGTGGCCTCCTGACCCCACACGTTCCACTGATGGGGGGCCGCAGCCTGTGTGTGTGTGTGTGTGTGTGTGTGTGTTGACATTTGTGGCACATTCTAAAGAGAGAAAGTGGGTGTGGGAACGACCTGCTCGCCCATCTCAGACTCTCCATGAACGACACACACACTCTCACACACGGTCAGCTGATATCCAACTCCCCCAACTCTCCCAGCACTTTATCTTCAAGTGTGTGTGTGTGTGTGTGTGTGTGTGTCGTCTGAGAGCAGAGCTGCTGGGAAAATCCCCTCAGCTTCAATAATATTTCAATGTGACCAAACGTCAGGTTCTCAGAAACATCACTCACCGTCTATGGGTTTTATGCTTTAAAATAAATTCATATTCTTTGGAGGAAGAGACTAAATGCAACCCAGGCTGATGAAGGTTTGAGAAATAGTCACGTAATATACTGTACTGATTTACAAAAGTATTGTTATGTTAGAAAATCGTGCTGAGCGACACGAAAAAACTGAAATTTGAATCAATAGTTTTCTAGTTCAGCTGTCTTAATGTGTTAAACACTCTAGTCGCCACTTTAAAACCAACCAGAAGCAGAAGTGTTTCAGAAGCGTCTCCACTAAAGATACACACCTGGTATATTTCCGATGGACGCCGGCAGGAAGTCACACACACAAACAGCAAAGAGAATCTGCTCAGTTTTCAAAATAAAAGCCACTTTGCAGACTGTCGTGGTATAATCCAGCAGCACATCAGTATTATTCTCTAATGGGGGGGCACCAGGCCAGACGTCAGCCGCTCAGAGGGTTTTTAACACCATGACGACCAGAGGTTCATCTGGGATGTAAAGAAACACTCTGACTTTTTACTGGTCAGTTGCTGGTGTGATATCTCAGGGAGGCACATCAACATCCGCTCGGATTTGAGGATGAACTGACTGGATTTTGTTGGTGTAGCTCGTTTGTTGATTATACTACTTGCTGATAGGATGAAATGATGTGAGTGATGATGTGAAGGGGTGACGTTTTCTATCCAAAAGGTCAAAGGCCGGCTTCTCTGTGACGTTAAATGTTTTGCAGAAACAGTTTTCTGGGTGTTATTCAGGAGGAGTGTGACCATATTTCACACTGAGTCTGTGACACTGGTCTCAGCTTGTGGACGGTCTAGTTCTCACATGTTTTATCTGTCTGTCGTTTTACCTTCACACTGTCCTCTCAGTTCGTGACACACTTTGTGCAGCATGTTTTGCTTCCACCTGAATGAAATGTGGTGTATAAATAAAGTTTTGCTTGCTGGCTGTGCAGTCTGTGTTTGTCCCTGTCCACCTGAAAAGCTGAAAGAACGTCAGATGTCTTTTCTGGAGATCGTTGTCCGTCCTGTTTGTTGATTTGGACGCCTCAGAAATTAGTTTGAATGTTTGAGTTGAAGCTTCTGCTCTGGATCGAAGTGATTCGTTTCTGGTTTGGATCTGTAAAAAAGACGGAGGTCAGCAGCTGCTGTCAAATGTGCCTTCAAGGAGAAAACACAAAAATAGAGTTTTACACATAGAAGCAGCCGAAAAGTCCCGTTTCTTTATTTCCCATCAATTTCTATAAATACAGAGCACGAGAAGAGCTTTGATGGTGTTAGAGTGAAGGGGATTTCTTTGTCTGTAAAGTCATACTTAAAGTGAATTAACATCTTGACCGATGAAAGAAAGGAAGGCAGAGTGAGAGCGTTAGAGGGAGAGAGGGCCGTGGACGAGGAGAGAAAAGGATAATTGTGTGTTTCTGCAGTGAAAGAGTGTTATTCTTTGGTGCTGCTGAGAGGCGGTCATTGTTGAGAAGAGTTTACCAGTGGGACCAGTCATCTGAGATCACACATCCTGATAGTCGCCCTCAGACCTGATCTCCACAAGCTGCCGGAGGAGGCTTACCCAAGATTATCTCCCCGATTCCACACCGCACTGTGCCCCCCTCCACAGCCACAGAAGAGGGACATCAGTGCCGAGCCTTCACACGTTTGTTTGTAATTGAGTAAAACGTTTTACGGAGGTCAAAATGAGGCTGATGAAGACACATAGAATATAGAAATGTAGGATTTGTGGGATGTGAAGCGCTGAAACTCAAATTCTTGGCAAAACAAAGATAAACGAAAACCAGCTGAAACACATTCCAGCTGTGCAACGTCAAGCTTTTTACCAAATTTAGTGCCAAAATTACAAAAGAATGTGCAAGCTTATCAAACACACAATTAAAAGAGAACTTTAGTCGTCTTATCTTTTTCATTTGAAGCAGAAACTGTAGTCAAAATGTTTATTGTCATTCGAAATTCTTCATTTGCTGTAAACTCTGAATGTTCAAATAAGAGAAAATAAGAAGAAATAATAAATGTGATTTGTCCGCTTAGCAGCATCGCATCAACATCAGCTAGCATCAGCTAGCATTAGCTAACTGAGGTCTGAGTTAAAGTTAACAAAGCCCCATGTGGAAGGGATTGTTTCTGTGTGGGAGCTGATTTTCACATTAGTTTCCTGTCACTGATTTTAATCCTGTCCCGAGCTGCTTGGTTGTGGCTAATGTCAGCCGGTTCTCACAACATTATACTCATTTGAACCTCATTTTTAGCTGATTTGTTTACATTTTCTGCAAATTAAAAGCATGCCGAATGAGCTATTAGCAGCTTCTGTTTGCGATGTAGCCACGGACGGACAGACAACGGTCACTGGGTGACTGTGATATTAAAGAAAACTTAAAAATGTGAAGATTCTCAGGGAAATTCTGCAATGTCTTGTGGCGTGTTTATGGATGTCTAAGTTAAATCATGCTCCAACTACAACATCAGCTACTCAGCTTCAGTTTCCATTGTTTGAAATATGTGAAGATAACAGAAGAAACTCAACACAGTGGAGCAGAAACTCTTAAAAAAGATTTAAAAAGAGGGTTCCTTCTAGATTTGCTTCTTCTTGAGCTGAATGAACCATTTAAGACTTAAAAATACTTTGTGTCTTAGTCAGCATAGTTTCACATGTCTTAAACACATTTTAATGTCTCGAAGACCATGATCGCATCTCAAAGACGACCAAGTCAGATCTTTGTCCTCCTTCCAGGCAGCCGATAGTTTCCACGCGTTTCAGAGGGCGGCGGCCTGAGAGCAGGTTTTGTTCGTGGTGTGTTCAGGTGTTCGAGTGATGCTGTTATGTTCACGTTGATTTGCACACGGTCCTCTCCTCCTCTCCTCTCCTCTCCTCTCCTCTCTCCTCTCCTCTCCTCTGTTCCCATGGTTTTCCCAGGCCGGTTCTCCCAGGGTGTTTGACCCGACTTCGTGCCCCCCTCTGCCCTCTTTCTGCCCCTCTTAGTGCTTCCTGCCCCCTGCTGCAGCTACACAGGCTCTTATTGTGGCGGGGCCTACGCCTGTCACTGCCCATCTTTCACACACACACACACACACACACACACACACACACAAGAAAAATACGCACAACACCAACAGAAATGCGACTACATGCCTCAATACCTCAATGACTGCACACACACACACACACACAGAATTATTATTATTATTATTATTTATGTGTATATTAACACATATAAAGTCAATTAAATCAGTCAGTGACAGTAAAGAGCTCAGGAAAATTAATGTTTGGAATAAAGAGAAGAAAAAGAAATGTTTGGTTAACACGAGACTAAAACACAGCAACACCTCAGAGTATCTATCAATAAAATATTACACGGATCATATGAAGCAATCTGGGATATTTTAACTGGTCAGTGTCACAGTGGAGGTGTATTAACAGTATATTTGAGTGTCCTTGAAGGCAACACGTTACATTCAGGCTCTTGTTCCATTCTGATCTATTTGGATTTGTCCAAACACACACACACTCACAACATTAGAGCTACAATGGCCTGTGCTCCCAACCACTTCCCGCTGTTGTTGGAGGCGATGGCCACGGAGATACGAGACCCCTACACACACACACACACACACACACACACACACGCATGCACGCACACACACACACACACACACACGCACACACACTTAGATGTAGTTAAAGCCCTCCACCCTTTTTGGGCACTGTCGAGATCAGGAAGCCCTGCTGGGTTTCGAACCACAGTACACAGCACACACACACACACACAAACACATACATAGCACACACACACACACACACACACACACAGCACACACACACACACACACACACATACACACACACACACACACACACACACACACACAATAATACTAGTGATCTATAATTGATGTTTCTTCACTTTTATGTTGTATGCTGGTAAATGTGGAGCTCATTTTAGTGACTTTATAAACTGGTTTAACCTGCAATAAATCATCTTCACTTGAAGTTTTATTTAGTGTTCATAACTTAAATGTAGTGAAAAGCACAACATTTGGCTCCCAGAATGCAGTGGGGTAGTATAAAGGAGCATTACTGCAAAAAAGCACAAATAGCATAAATTTGTGCAGCACTTTAGTAAATGTACCTCGTTACTTTTCACCACTGGAGACTGGAGACTTTTTACACTACTACTATGACATGTTAGCATAAGTTAGTATAAGTTAGTTTCATATATTTTGTGTATAAACCTCCAGATTTGTGGTGCATACAAACTTTCCATCTATAAAACGAGCCTGAAAACTTCTCTGTTCAGACTCCTTTTAATAATAATAGTAATATTGTTATATATTAATAATATTGGAGGTCTCTTTGGGTAAAAGCTTCAGCTAAATAAATATAATGTAATCATGTTTAAGCAGCACTGGGCCAAAGCAGAGCCTCCCAGAGCCACCAGCACGGCCGCACTCTCTACGTCTAACTGTTGCTGTTGCTTTATTGAACGTGCGGCTGCTATTTTAGTCGTATTGGTCATTCGGTCTTTGCTTCGGTGGACCGAAACCGTCTGGGCGAGGACTGTTTGTGCTGGGAAGCTCCCAGGTGTGAATGTGTGAAGCGGCTTTGGATGTGGAGGGGGGGCGTTCTTGCCCTGGATAAATAAAAAGTGGAGAAAAACAAGTTCAGCGCCAATTGAATGAGCAATCCTCCAGGTTATCCCAGAACAATGAGCGAGGAGGAGGAACACCACAGAAGAAGGAGGGAAGTCGGAGAAAAGGAGGAAGAGAGCGAAGGCCTCGGAGAAAGAAAAGCAGGCCGTCGTTTCGTGACTGCGGGTGATTCAGTGGTAATAAATCAGAGAGGGAGAGAAGAAGAAAGAGAGCTGTGAGTGAGAGCAGCGTCAGGACGCTGGAGAGGCACAGAGTGAGGAAGTAGTGCACGGTGGCCGGAGTGTGTGTGTGTGTGTGTGTGTGTGTGTGTGTGTGTGTGTGTAGCAGTCAGTGTGTTTGTTGACTCAGGCGGCGAGCAGCACGACAGCAATTGTTTGGTTTCAATCCCAGAAGTCAGATTCTCAGGCTCGGAGTCGTGAACAGCTTTAAATACTCTCTGACCGACTGCTTTACTGACCGGTTTGATGACTGTGTTACTGACGCTGACACATCACTGGCTGACTGGTTTCCTGACTGGATTATGTGGCCTGCAACCATGTAATCACAGTGAAGGACAAACTCCTCATTCACAGGTTGAGGGGGAAAAGTAATCACATTACTTTACTAATTACTCAGTAGCAAAAGTAATGCTTTACATGACTCATTACACACAGCCCAGTCTGGTCAACGTGCCTTTAAAGCAGAACTCCAGCATTTCTAAGACCTATTTCTAAATATTTAGGTGTTTAAATGACCGGTAGGAGCAAAAAGTGTTGGAACTGGTGCAGAAGATCAAAGCAGCTGACACCATACGGAAAGGATCCCTGCAGAGATAGACCTGGAAGATCCTAACTTGCTCTCCACCAGACACCTTTGGCAAAAACAGTAATTTTACCTCACAGAATACAGGAGTTGCTGGTCTACTGCTGCCTCGATTGGTTAGTTTGTGTTAAAGGTTTGGTTCAAAACTGAACTTACCATTTGATACACCAAGTCATACAAAGACCTGTGTTCTGTGAGGTTAAAAATAGTGGTTTTCTGAATGTAGTCTGGTGTGTGTGCTGTTTGTGGTTAAACCAAAAGGATCTTCCAGGTCTCTCTCTGTAGGGATCCTTTCCATGATGCTGTCACACACTTAGAATAACACTCTGAGCCTGTCAGTGGACCAGTTCCAACACTTTTACTACCTTCCAGTCACTCACACACCAGGATCCAAGTTTAAGTTCCTTTCTCATAGTTTCAGAGGTATTTTGTCACACTTTGCACTGATGGAAAAGTGCAAAATGTGCATCTCCTTTTATGCACACAGACACATTAGCGTATAAACAGCAAGTTGGGGAAATCCCTGTCAGTTTCCCAGACGGTTTATCAGCCTAAATAAAGTATCAGGGGTCAAAGGTCACCGAGGCTAAAAATAGATCCTCCAGAGGTCAGAGAACTGAGCTGTGCAGCAGCAGGAAATCCTAAAAACACACACCCCACAGACGGGAGAGGGACCTCAGTGTTAGAATGACGTCACTCTGAGGTTTGTGAGGGGACGCAGAAAATCTACATTTATGCACAGAGAGCAGCAAAGGGGAGTTTTTCCTGTTAGAGGGGAGTTTTTCCTGTTAAAGGAGAGTTTTTTCTGTTAAAGGGGAGTTTTTCATGTTTAAGGAGAGTTTTTCATGTTAAAGGGGAGTTTTTCATGTTAAAGGAGAGTTTTTCATGTTAAAGGGGAGTTTTTCATGTTTAAGGAGAGTTTTTCATGTTAAAGGAGAGTTTTTCATGTTAAAGGGGAGTTTTTCATGTTAAAGGGGAGTTTTTCATGTTTAAGGAGAGTTTTTCATGTTAAAGGGGAGTTTTTCATGTTTAAGGAGAGTTTTTCATGTTAAAGGGGAGTTTTTCATGTTAAAGGGGAGTTTTTCATGTTTAAAGGGGAGTTTTTCTTGCCATTGCCTCCTAGTTCTTGCTCATGTGAGAATTCTTGAGTCCTTAATTTTGAATTATTCAATCGTTGGTTTATCTTAATGAAAGAGTTTTGTCTTGACCTGCCCTATATGAGCAAAGTTTGTTTATAAAGTTTATAAATAAAGATTGATTGATTGATTGATTGAGGATGTTGGATAGACCTACAACCAATCAGAGCAACAAAATGTGTGCCTCTTCTACAGCAGCCGTTTGTTCTTCTGTTATAGGAAATATATAAATATAGTTTATTCAGTACTGATCAACATCAGCGGAGGCCATCTTGGCTGTTTCCAACAAAGCTTTACGGTGCTCCTCTGTCTAGTTGTCGTATCAAACTCGCCCCGTATTAGATGAATAGTTGTGATTGGCCGACCCGGGCCAGGTCAGCTGGATCTGTCTGAACAGGAGAACCAGACGGATCTGCCAGAGCAAATAAAACATGAGCTGCAGATCAGTCTGGTTCCCAGGCTACAGAGACATCAGAGCCATTAGTGAACCACCAAAAGGCTGCTGAGATCAGACTGTGAGGAGCATTCAGTCCCTCACTACGACAACACAGGCGGTTTTGTTGGTGGTTTTGTTTGCTTCAGGTACCAGTGAGACATGAAATAGGATCCAGGAAGTCCAGTCTGAGTCACAGCTCCACGAGCGCGAAGGTTTTATCAGACGCTGCAGTGTCGTGTTTTCAACTCCGAGACGAGATGTTAAGACCGTGGAGAGTCATCACCATAGCAACCACTTCATTTGTCATTGTGACGATGAGGTCAGCCTGACTGTGTCCTGACGGCGGTCCAGAAGGCATTTCGATTTCTAGATAAATAAAACAAAGCTGAGCTCATGTCCTCCACCATCGCCGCTGCTTTAAGATGGGACAGAAAAAACACTGGTCAGTTTTTGCTCCTATAACAAGTCCTCCTTCAGACAAGTGCAAAGAAAACGTCCAAAATCCACATTTAGGTGTTTATTTTACTTCACTTTGTCTCTCTGTGTCTGTAGATTTCTCCTAAATTCAGATCTTTTGTCTAAATGAGTTTTTTTTTCTCACTCTGAGACATAAATTTTCACTTGAGCAGCTTTTCTAGACGCCAAAAAGGTTTATTCTTCTCTAAACGCTGAAGGTTTTCACACAGTGGTTTGGCCATATATGATTCACAGCCTGGTTTATAGAACATTTTATTCTAAAAAAAACAGCTGTTGACAGTATTTTCTAGTTTATGGAGCAATAAAAAAAACAACCTTCACTCTAATATGTCAACAAAGTGAAACCTGGTTTGTCCAATGTTCAGATTTCTGTTGGATGGATGAATGGATGAATTTTTAATGAGATGACGCCTCATTTGCACATTTAAACATAAAAAAGTCTTGCTGTGAAATGCATGCTGGGATACTTGTGTACCCAACCAGTACAGTCACCCACACACCACTGTTGGTAATATGTCAGGTTTACTCACTAGAGCACTGTGCTCCCAGACTGCAGGTCTACTGGTGGTTCCCAAAGTCCTCTAAAGTAGTTCAGGAGGCAGAGCCTTCAGCTATCAGGCTCCTCTCCTGTGGAACCTCCTTCCAGTCTGGGTTCAGGGGGGCAGACACCCTCTCTACATTTAAGAGTGGACTAAAAACCTTCCTTTTTGACAAAGCATATATTTAAGGGCTGGATCAGGCCTTAGACCAGCCCCTAGTGATGCTGCTATAGGCTCAGACTGCCGGGGGACTCCTATGGTGCACTGAGCTCCTCTATTCTCTCTCCTCCTCTTCCTCTCCATCGTTATGTCTCATGTCAGTCAAATGTCTGCCTCTAACTTGCTATCTTCCCCGGAGCCTTTCTGTGCTTTCTCATCTCTCAGGTTCCTGTGGATCCTGTGGATCCTGTGGATCCTGGTCCTGGTCCCGCTGATGTGGTTCCCTGGTTCCTATGGATCCTGGTCCTGGTCCCGCTGATGTGGTTCTCTGGTTCCTGTGGATCCTGGTCCTGGTCCCGCTGATGTGGTTCCCTGGTTCCTATGGATCCTGGTCCTGGTCCCGCTGATGTGGTTCCCTGGTTCCTATGGATCCTGGTCCTGGCCCCGCTGATGTGGTTCTCCATCAGCCAATGGATGTGCGTCTGTCCAAGGCTCCAGCCTGTCCGTCCTTGGGAGCTGGATCTCTCCTTCACTGTGGTGCTCCCGGAGGTTTCTCTTTTCCCACTGGGTTTTTTGAGTTTTTCCTTCCCGAAGAAGGAGGGTCATAAAGGGCAGGTGATGCCTCGGACTGATCCACCGGACTGATCCATTGGCCTCATCGACTGCTGGACTCTTTATTAGATTGTTTGTTCGCTTACACTTGTTTATTTCAGTGAACTTTGTAAAGCACTGTGAGACTCTGTTGTGATATTGGGCTATACAAATAAATTGAATTGAATTGAATTGAAAATTGAATACTCTTTTTATCGTTATCTCCATGTGAATAAATATGTTATTATTTCTTCTTTTCTCTCTCTCTCTTAGCAGAAAGTGAAGGAGACGTCTTTCTTTGCAGACGACACTGTCCTAAATAAAACAAAACAGGATCCAGCAGAACATCTTTGGGCTCAAACTATCATCATCAGAGGGGAAAAGTAAAGCGTTCTACTCACATTCTTGCTTATTAGACAGTTTTGAGTTACTTGAACTTTACTTTTTCTGCTACTTTATACTTTTTCACACTTTTTTCTTTTCTACTCTATATTGTTTACTCCACTACCACTAGTGATATAATTACTACAAAAAGACATGATGAGCAAATGGCAGTTTGTTAATTTATTTATGTTTTTTTATTTAAATTGTATTGATTGTTACTGTTTTACTTACAGTAGATGTGTATTATGTTGTGTTATGTTAGTTTAGAAGTGTTGAACTGTGTGGACCCCAGAAAGAAATTCTGCTGCTATGCAGAAACCAATAAGGATCTTAATACAGGAACAAACAAACGATAATTGATGAGGTGTCATTATTGATTATTACACGGTGCAGCTGAATACTCGATTCTGATTGGTTATGGCACTCTATGGTCTATTTCTTTATAACATACCATTTCTACAGACACCGGTTGAATAGCAGAAACAATAAAATCATGTTAAAATCTGTATTTGTTGTTGATTTACTTAGTAATAAGCAGAATAATGTCCAGTCAGCGGCGTCCTCATTGCTAAAATGAACCCTTCAGGATGGTTAAAGTCCTGCGTCACCCTGTCGGAGTTTGTTTTGCAGTAATGAGCCGCTGACTGTTCATCATCCCACTTGAAATATTACTGAAGGCAATAAGTGCAGTAAAATGAGCTCCACTTTTAGATGCTGCAACATTAAAGTGATGAACACATTAATGATCAATAATTATAATCCACTGATATAAAATATACGGCATAATGACTACTTTAGGTTCTTATATTGTGAATATTTTGATGACGTTTTTACTTTTACTCTGATTAACCAGTGAGTGACCTCTTTAACTTTTGGTACTTTATGTATATTTTGATGTGAACTCTTTTGTACCTTTGCTGCATATTGAATGTAGGACAGAGTATTTCCGTACGGTGGTATTAAAGGATCTGAGGAGTTCCTCCTACATTGGAACTGACGTAATAAAACTAAACTTTCTAGATTTTCTGGTCACTGCTGGGGGCCACGATATTTTAATTCCACCTGGTCTTCCAGCTTCAGGGTGTGAACATAGTTTAAAGGCTGAAAAGAGTCTTTGATTCTTTTCTCTTTTTTTATCTCTTTATTCCTCCGCTTGCTCGTTGTTTGGATCATATTTCGGTCTCACTTTCTTTTTCCCTCCATCTCTCGTTTCCCCTCCTGTCTCTCGTTCTCTCGTTATGCAACAGTGTGGTGCTGTGTGTGTGTGTGTGTGTGTGTGTGTGTGTGTGTGTGTGTGTGTGCGCCCTGGGGTGTTGGCAGTGTCTTGGGAATGGGGTGATCAGGACGTGGGAGCAGACGTATGTACACACACACTCACACGCTCACACACACACACTGTACACTCACACACAGTCCCAGACAAGGCTGAGAAATGGGTCAGTGCAGGCCAGAAGAGATATAATTACACACACTCCTCTTTGCTGTTTGGACACGCAAACACACACACACACACACACACACACACACACAAAGTGCCATTATCATTATTATTATCATTATTATTGAATTGCAGAAAATTCCCCTTGTGTTATTTCAGATTGATTTACATCGATGCCTCTCTCATGTCTGTGCCCAGCAGCACCTCTAAAGTTCACTCATTAACATGTTATATGTTTTAAATAACATGTAAGTGTAAGAAAGACAATTTAACAAAGAAAATAGTTCACAAAGTTACTGGTCCTACAGCCATCATATCACTCTATTCAAAACTGTGTTCTGGAAGGTAAAATGCACCTGATCACAGTAAGTCCACAGCCGTTATATCGCTCTCTGCACACACACCAGACTACATTCACTAAAACAGGGATTTTAGAGAACAGAGCACAGGTCTTTGTTTACTGTAATGTGTCAAAGGGCTAGTTCAGTTGTGAACTAAACCTTTAATACATCAAAGTTAAACACCAAAGTCACACAATAACTCAAATAAACTAGTTGATCTAAGCAGCAGCAGACCAGCAGCTCCTGTGTCCTGTGAGTTAAAATCCCTGTTTTAGTGAATGTAGTCTGGTGTGTGTGCATAGAGCGATAAAACGGCTGTTTGTGGTTAAACCAAAAGGATCTTCCAGGTCTCTCTCTGCAGGGATCCTTTCCATGAAGCCTGTTTGGCGGCTGCCAGCTGAGGCGTCCCACCGGACCAATTCCTAAAGTTTTTGTACTTAGAAGTAATTTCAAACCCAAAATATTTGACCCAGGTGTAAAAATATCCTAGTCATTCTTTAATCAGAAAATGCTTCTGTATCGAATAATGGAATAATGTCAGATTGGAAGAACAGTTGTGAGTCACACCAGAAGAAAAGCTTGACATGTTCACTGTAAACTGTCACCTGCCACATTCTCAGCGTTCCTGACGTTCCCTCCTGTTAATCTTTACGGGACAGTCATGCAGACACCTAACTGTGCATATATGTGTGTGTGTGTGTGTGTGTGTGTGTGTGTCACATGTGTATCATGTGCTCCTGGTGGGATGATTGTGCATGCTCATGTGTGTGTGTGTGTGTGTCCTGGCTGGTCTTTCATGTCCATTTTAATGTCTTTAATTAACTCTGAGGTCTATGTTACATAACAGGATCTCACACTCCTTCTACACACACACACACACACACACACACACACACACACTGACGCTGATATGAGATCAGTTTTAGTTTTAGCCTGAAGCTAATTTGGTAGAAAATCAAAGGGAGTCCTGTCCACTCAGCCACTCTGATCTCCTCACTGAAGCAAACATGGCTGCTTACCGGCACCACGTCGACCTTCACACAGCTTCAAGCCCAATGCTGCATTCATGTTGTGGCCTTAAAGGAACTTCAGTATAGTATATACAACTGCACCTGATCACAGTAGGTCCACTAAAAGAGCTTGTTTGATCCACTGACAGGCTCAGAGTGTTATTCTAAGTGTGTGACAGCATCATGGAAAGGATCCCTACAGAGAGAGACCTGGAAGATCCTTTTGGTTTAACCACAAACAGCACACACACCAGACTACATTCACTAAAACAGGGATTTTAGAGAACAGGACACAGGAGCTGCTGCTCTGCTGCTGCCTTGATCCAAACTAACACACACTAATCACTCCAGGCAGCAGTAGACCAGCAGCTCTAAAATACATATTTATTTCTGCTATTGCTTATTTTCTACTGTTGCTTTCTTCACTCTTTCTTTTCTATTGTTGCTGCTGTAACATGCGAATTTCCCCCTATGTGGGATCAATAAAGAAAGTCTAAAATGACTGTTATTGTCAATGGAGTCTGGTGGCTTTGAAGAGAGCTTTGAAACTCATGAACTGTTTTGTTGTTGCATGCACAGGTAAAAACAAATGTATTCTGAAAAATAAAATTACTTTTCTGACACCTGCCCAAATGTTTTTGTAGCACCGGTTGAAAAATAATGCCTCACATGAACATAAATGAGAAATATATGTCTTTGAATTAATTTTACATGGATCCAAAGGCATGCAGTGCTTTTAAAAAGTGAATTTCTCTGACTTTATTAGCTGTAAAGAATCTGAAGCAGTGAAAGACAGACCCCCGGATCATGGACATTGTTTCCTTAGCAGCTTATCTTAAAAATAAGATTCATGTAGACGTTATAACCACACATGATGCTGCTGTTACCAGATCAGTTCAGGACTGTTTGGAGCGACGTCGCCTCCTACAGGAACCTCCTGAGACTTGAAACCAAGCCTGCCTTGACAAATACTCACTTTCCCACGTGCACATTGAAAGCGGCTCTGTTTGCTGTTATGACTTCCTCTCACAAGAAAACATGAGGGACAACATCCACGGTGCTTTTTCTGTGTAAATATGACTGAAGTTCAACTGAAGCCAAGAAGAGGCTTCATAAGTATGAGGAAGGACACTCACAGGCTTGTATGAGGTTCTTCTCCACAGTAGATGGTCGTCACTATCAGTCTAGTTTCAAGATGCTGGAAGAGATGACATGCTGTGGACAGGAGCAACAGGAAAACAGATTTTAGCCTCCTAAAAACAGACCCAACTAAAAAAAATCAACATCAGTTTAAGTGTACGCTATATTTTAGGGTATTTTCCCGGCTTTACCTTATGGTCAGGCAGTCCTTTTAGCAGGGATCTGAAGCTGTTCTCTCTGCCACCAGACTCCATTGACAAAAACAGTAATTTTACCTGGCAGAACACAGCGGTTGCTGATCTACCGCTGTCTCGACTGGTCAGTATGTTTGTGTTGACGTGTGACTTTGGTGTTTTAAATGTTTAGTTCAGGTCTGAACTTGTGTGTTAGGTCACTGATCGAGGCAGCGGTGTCCCAGTGAACACCTGTGTTCTGCGATGTAAAATTACTGTTTTTGTCAATGGAGTCTGGTGGCTTTAAAGCAAGCGAAGCTTACTACCACTTTAAGTGGAACTTAGCATACTGTAATCCAGCAGTGGAGACAGTATGTTCTTTTATTTTCAGTTTTCATTTTGTGCTCTTTAAGTATAAATAGCAATGCTGTGATAGAAGTATGTGTAAGTCCTGCTCACATATTAGCATCAATATAAGTGCCAAACGTATTCACTAAGCAGAACCAGGTCCAGTTGATAATGATATAATTATGGAGCTGGTAAAGGTGCAGCTCAGTTTAGTAACTTTGACCAATAAGAAAACATCATTTTATTTTTATTTGATTTATTTTTGTATGAATCTGTAAAGTAACTGAAGCTTAAAAGCAGCATAAAACTGAAACACTCGAGCAAAGTACAGGTATCTCTTTCATGTAACTGTCATGCGCAGTACCGTACCGGAAGCGGAAGTACATCGCTGTTGTGGTTTTTTTTCTGGGCGCACACAGTTGTTTTGTCCTCCCTTCGAGGCAGGAGCTGGAGTCCGAACCAAATGGAGTATAAACTGATCATGGCGGTCTCCGGCTTCCCGAGTCTGTACGACTCCACCTCACTGACCTACAGAGACCTGAACATGAGGAGCGACGCGTGGCGGCAGGTGGCGGAGATCGTCGGTGTCCCCGGTGAGCGTCCCGGTCCGCCCGGGTTTCTTTTAATCAGCACCACCGGCCGAACACACACAGACGTCAAGAGGTGAAGTGAAGCTCCAACAAACCTCTTTATCTTTTTCCCACTTTTCTTCAATTTATCCCCTCTGGAAAAGACCAAAACAACGCGAGTCCGTCGCTCAATACGTTCCGACTGTGACACAAGCACATTGGTTCCTAGTGAAATCTAAATCTTTTACGTTACTCAAATTAGACCAAATAATGAAGACGTACGTTTTTTCTGTGCGATACTTGCAACATCTTTCAATACACACACGTTTATAGTTCATAATTTTACTCATTTATATTTGTATTTATTTGTAATACTTGTTATTTCCCCTGATTTCACACTACTTCTGTTACTGACACTGTTTCAGCACCTTCTCTGAGTTTCCTCAGGGTGAGATAAATAAAGTCTCTCTTATCTGTTTGCTCATACTAAGTGAAATCTGTGAGTGTGGGATTTAACCAGAAGAAACATCAGTGTGTGTGTGTTCATGGTGATGGAGGAAGACGTCACCCAGAGCAGCACTGGTGTGTTTTTAATAGTTTCTGAACAGAGGAAGAAGATCCACCAGGCTGTGATCCCACACACGGGACTGTTCGTAGATACTTTCAGTGTTGGTTTGAGTCTCAACGTTGGATTTGATCAATTTTGTCAGACAAAGTTAGATGTGAGTGTGTGTTTTCCCTCCCTGTGTTCATCAGAGTCTGAGTGCAGGAGGAAGTGGAAGATGCTGAGGGACCAACACCGGAGGGAGAGGCAGCGGGAGAAAGAGAGGCGTGAGAGCGGCGTCGGACTCTTTAACTACCGGCCGTGGAGATATTCGGCCATTTTGTCATTTTTAAACCCATTTATTGATGCCAGAGCGGCGGGCACCAATGGCTGGGCTCTGGACCGGCAGCTCCCCCTTGTACAGGTGTCTGAGATGGGGGGCTGCAGCACCACAACCGAAATGCGGAGTGATGACGACGACAATTACGGTTTGTAGACACAGATGTGTAGAAATGCTGGGTTACAGCTACAGGAGACCATGTGACTGCTTCTCACGTCCACATGTGCTCGACTGTCACGTCCATTTTAAGATCAGTGTTGCAGACACAGGCTGAACAAACTATAAACAAAGTAACTGTGAAAATATTAGAACTTTTTTCCAGAAAGAAAAAACAAATGTTTTGGACATCACTGCAAAGAAAATGAAAGAAAAACGTGTTGAGGTTTGATACACAGTCGTAGTTAAAGTTTTTTTTTTTTTTACATGCTTTGGTGTCTAAATGATTGGTAGGTACAAAAAGTGTCAGAACTGGTTCAGTAGATCACCTCAGATCCTTTTTGTTTGATCAGAAACAGCCGTTGTATTGCTCTCTTCAAAGCCACCAGGCTACACTAATAAAAATAGTAATTTTATCTTGCAGACTACTTGCTGGTCTACCGCTGCTTTGATTGGTCAGTTTGTTTGTGTTATTGTTTTGATCTGAACTAAACCTTTAAAACACCAAAGTCGCATAATAATACTAAAAAACTTGAGTGATGGAGGCAGCAGCAGAGCAGCAGCTCCTGTATCCTGTGAGCTAAAATCACTGTTTTTGTGAATGTAGTCTGGTGTGTGTGCAGAGAGCGATATGTTGTGGTAAATCGCTAAATGAAATAAAACCAAGCTCGGTGCAATGTGAAGCAAACTGAGTCCTTTATTGTGAATTTATCTTACAAGAGAATCAAGTCACACACACGCACTACTAGAGTGGAGGAGTTGACTGTTGACTGTTCTACTCCCAGTTTCCAGAAACTTCATGAGCATAATCATGATCTTTATCCTTATAAGTTAAGAAACCCAGTAAAGCATAGCACTTACAAATCATAAACATGAAGTGAGACAACCGTTGGGTCAACTTCCTGTTTTCTAATCATCTGACTGACATAACTTCTGCTTTCAATGGTCTTCAACAACTTTTCTTTTCAGCATTTTCTATCACAGATAGAACGGCTGTTTGTGGTTAAACCAAAAGGATCTTCCAGGTCTCTCTCTGTAGGGATCCTTTCCATGATGCTGTCACACACTTAGAATAACACTCTGAGCCTGTCAGTGGATCAAACAAGCTCTTTTAGTGGACCTACTGTGATCAGGTGCAGTTGTCCCAAAGGATCACGTTGCAGCCATTGCAGCCCGTTTGGTGGCTGCTGGCTGAGGTGATCTACTGGACCAGTTCCAACACTTTTACTACCTACCAGTCACTCACACACCAGGATGTGTAAATTACTGACGTTACCTGTTAAGAACCGTGTATTGATTGATATTGGGGGATGAAAGTGAAATTATGGTTTTCTCTGTCTTTGAAGGCATCGCCGTAGCAGATGCTACAACCACCTCGTCTTCATCATCGTCAGAGTTTGTTCATAGGAAGCGTCCGTCTTCTGCCAACAGAGACGGCGTCAGACTGAAGGAAGCAAAGACTGAGGTGACGTCAGAAGCCGCTGCCACAGACGACGGCGTGCAAACACAACAAGTGCAGCACGATAACATGAGGGAACTGTTTGAGGTGATGATGCAGTCAGTCACAGCCCTAGCTTCATCATTAGCGTCTTCACACTCTTCCTCGCAGTCCTCAGATCAGCTGATGCCTCCCGCGCAGTCCTCCCCTGTGGTCCTGCAGCCGGATCTGCAGCACCACCACCAGACGCACCGCGGCCTGCAGCCGTCCAGGCCGCATCACCTGAAGACCGAAGAGCAGGACGTGGTGGCAGTGGAGCTGTCGGACCAGACTGATGAAGAGGAGGAGGAGGGGCGTCGTGCTACGTCTCCCCGGCCCACCCGGGCCCGGAGGAAGAGCATGGAGAGCCTGCTGGAGGAGTACCTGAGGAGGATGGAGGCCAGGGAGGTTCAGAGAGACTGTGACGGGGATCAGAGGGACGATGTCACGCTGTTTTTGTTGAGCTTGGCTCCGGCCATGAGAAGACTTCCTGCAGAGAAACAGTCGTGGGTCCGAACCAAGATGCAACAGTTTCTACACGAAACAGAGTTTGGTTCAGCAAGTTTTCAGTGATCCCCAAATATTTTTCATTTTGTAAATACTGTCTGGATCACACCAGTACACCATGTATAATAATTTAAACCACCTACAGAGTTTTTGTTTTTTACAATATTGTAGCTGAACTTCTCCTCTCCCACATTTTTTGTGCCGTTTTTTAATAAAATCTTCCTCTTAACCGTAATTATTGTTTTTATATATGAATTATGGATCAAAGTGAGGACAATAAACACGTCTTTACACAATCAGATTTGTGTTTTACTGTGTCGAAGTGGTTACGCCTGCACACTCACTGCCTGCTGCTGAAGTCTGATTAAAGCTGCCATATTTATACATCATCCACACCAGCAGGCCGATCAGGTGTGTTTAACCATCCAAACCATCCAATGACTGGGAAACAGCAAACACAGGTTTATTTTCTATATGAACAGTAACATCATATCAGATTCATCATCACGTGCATCAGACAAAGGTATTAAGCTCTTTACACGAAAAGTGCTGAAACATTTCTACACCTGAAGAAGTAATCATCACCTTGATATGATAAATGTGTTCTGTAGGATAAGATATTTCTTTATCAGTCCCACGACGGGGAGATTTCTGTTCCTGCAGGCAGAACACTGAAAGGTGAACACAGTCAGTTTGAAGAGAAGCTCTCAGACTCACATTTTAAAACTCTGTCAAACCAAAATAAGCAAAACGAGCAGCTCCCATTACAACACAAACAACTTGATCAGATTCAGTTGTTTGTGTGATCACAGTGATCAGCTGGTCATACTGAGAGTGTTTCTGGAAACAGGAGGAGACTCTCCCTCCTATGGAGAACACAGAGACACTGAGGAACCAGGCCACCAAAAGCCAAAGCCAAAGCCAGCATAAAGAGGCTCAGTGAAGGTGGTGCTGAAGGTGTGGAGGTGGATCAGAGAGTCAGAGGAGACTCTGTAGAAGGACAGAGAGCCGGCAGGACAGTCCAAGTACACTCCTACTCTACCGGAGGAGGAGGAGTAGGAGGAGGTGGAGAAGGAGGAAGAGGTGATGGTTGTTTCTTTGTTATTGTGCCTGACAGAGTAACCATCACCTGAACAGATCAGACTCCAGGACTGATCATTAAATCCAAACCAACAGTCCTCAATGTTTCCACTCCTCTTGATTCCTCTGTAACTCACAGCTACATAAACCCTTCCTCCTCTCCACTCCACCTCCCAGTAGCAGCGACCAGTCAGACCTTCTCTGCACAGCAGCTGAAGACAGTCAAACCTCTCTGGATGATCAGGATATGGCTGCTCCTCCTCCTCCTCCACCAGTGTCACCGTCCTGTTGTTGTCAGACAGTTTGATCCTTCTGCTCACTGTGTTTGTGTCCACTGAGAGTTCACAGGAATCTGATGGAGAGAAGAAGACACCAAACAGCAGCAGGTTATCAGCTGATCCAACTGTTGGCTTTGACTTTAGTTTATTCAGGGTCGAGCAGCTGGAGCCTCCTTCTTCTTCTTCTACACTGCGTGAACCGGTTCTGCTCAGTCACGGCTCAGGACTCAGCTGATGCAGAAGATCTGGTGATCAATGACTGATGACAGTTTGTGGGGCTGATTACATCATATTTAAATGTCAGGACACCTTCTGTGATCCGACCACCACAGAGAACATAGAACCACAGGAACTAGTGACCATATTTAGGAACTACAACTAGTGGAAAGATCCTCAGCACTGATTCATGAAGCCAGAGAACCACAGCAGGAGAACCAGGACCAGGATCCACAGGAACCAGAGAACCACAGCAGGAGAACCAGGACCAGGATCCACAGGAACCAGAGAACCACAGCAGGAGAACCATGACCAGGATCCACAGGAACCAGAGAACCACAGCAGGAGAACCAGGACCAGGATCCTCAGGTCCTGCTGTGGTTCTCTGACTTCACATAGTGAATTTTTTTTTTTTTCGTGTTTTCGTGTTTTTCACTGTTACCGTATTGATCAGTGTCAGTCATATTGATCAGTATTAGTCATATTGATCAGTATCAGTCACATTGATCAGTCATCTTGATCAGTATCAGTCATATTGATCAGTAACAGTCACATTGATCAGTCATATTAATCAGTATCAGTCACATTGATCGGTATCAGTCATATTGATCAGTATCAGTCACATTGATCAGTCATATTGATCAGTATCAGTCATATTGATCAGTATCAGTCACATTGATCAGTCATATTGATCAGTATTAGTCATATTGATCAGTCATATTGATCAGTATCAGTCACATTGATCAGTCATATTGATCAGTATCAGTCATATTGATCAGTATCAGTCACATTGATCAGTCATATTGATCAGTATCAGTCACGTTGATCAGTCATATTGATCAGTATTAGTCATATTGATCAGTATCAGTCACATTGATCAGTAACAGTCACATTGATCAGTCATATTAATCAGTATCAGTCACATTGATCGGTATCAGTCATATTGATCAGTATCAGACACATTGATCAGTCATATTGATCAGTATTAGTCATATTGATCAGTATCAGTCACGCTGATCAGTCATATTGATCAGTATTAGTCATATTGATCAGTATCAGTCACATTGATCAGTCATCTTGATCAGTATCAGTCATATTGATCAGTAACAGTCACATTGATCAGTCATATTGATCAGTATCAGCCACATTGATCAGTCATATTGATCAGTATTAGTCATATTGATCAGTATCAGTCACATTGATCAGTCATATTGATCAGTATCAGTCACATTGATCAGTCATATTGATCAGTATCAGTCATATTGATCAGTATCAGTCACATTGATCAGTCATATTGATCAGTATCAGTCATATTGATCAGTAACAGTCACATTGATCAGTCATATTAATCAGTAACAGTCACATTGATCAGTCATATTAATCAGTATCAGTCACATTGATCAGTATCAGTCATATTGATCAGTATCAGTCACATTGATCAGTCATATTGATCAGTAACAGTCACATTGATCAGTATCAGTCATATTGATCAGTATCAGTCACATTGATCAGTACCAGTCATATTGATCAGTATCAGTCACAACATTGGTTATGAATTAGCTCTGTATAAAGAGAGGTTGATTGATAAAGACGATTAATTGCATCTATATTTATTAAATGTTCATAAGTCAAAGAAACAAAGTGACAGGTTGTCATCTGTAGCTGACTAGAAGGCTGCAGTGTGGAGTCTGTAAATATCTTTAAACATCAGATTGTGAGCTGCTCTGAATCCACACTCACACTTCCACGGAACAGGTTTCAGCCTGTGTTCTCCACCGTGGTCCATCCTGCAGGAAGAAACAGTCAGAGGATGAAAACAGGAACATTTCTATAGAGATGGTTTGTCTCAGTGTTATTACTGAACATGTTCTGCAAATAAAACACAACTTCCACAATAAAACCTGTGAATATATCAAATGAATCTACAGAGAAATGAAAAGCGTTTGTGAACGTCTTCCCAACATTAAAACTTTCAAACTGATATTTGTGAATCCTTGAATTTCAGACAAACGTCCCACCAAAGTAAGAGCACGCCGTCTCTACGAGCTGATGAGAAAACAACCAGCGATAAATGATGCGTTCAGTGTTTCATCACGTTAATGTGACGCTGATTATTAGTGTGTGTTCATTTGTTCTGGAGACTTTCTAGCACACACACTTCTGTCTGAGGATGCTCGTGGGCTTGTGCTGCTTCTTCAGAAATACTTCTGCTTCTGACGCAGCAGCACAAGGAAGCTGGACGTCTTTCCCTCCCTTATCTTCATGTTTAACCTTCAGTATCTAGTGATGACTGGAAGCTGCAGCAGCGACAGCAGGCGAGCAAACAGCTGCTGTGCCGTTAGTCAGAATAACTTCTTCACACAAGCCTCAAACACAAGAATCCCAGCATGCAACGTCTGCTGTGTCAATGTTGGGAAAGTTACTTACAAAATGTAAAATATTTCATGTTACTTTCATTTGAAAGTAATACGTTTCTTTACAATCTTACTGCCTGTGTAGAGTAATGTGTTAAACTACTTGTTACACTACTTTTGAATTATATTGTTTTTATTTCTGGAATTTATGTTTTCTGATCCATGTTATATTGGCAAAATATCTGAGTTTACAAATCTTTTTCTGTATTTGTGGAAGTTGTTTTATATGTATAGATTACACATTCACACACAGATTGTTGAGAGCACGAACACCAGGTTTTAGCTCTGTTCATACCTGAGAGTCTCCAGTCTCCACTGTGGATCATCCAGTCCAGCAGACAGCAGCTTCAGTCCCGAGCCTCCTGGATGGTTGTAACTCAGGTCCAGCTCTCTCAGATGGGAGGGGTTGGAGCTCAGAGCTGAGGCCAGAGCAGCACAGCCTTCCTCAGTGACCAGACAGAACGACAGCCTGGAATCAGGAAAAATATCACAAAATCTACACCTACTCTATCTTGAGGACATGCCTAAAAAATAATCATATCAAGAAGAATAATCATAAATGACAGCATGGAATTAGTTTTCAAAATGGTCAAGTACCAGTCATCAACACAAAGAGACAACTTAATGATAGTCTTGATGTTTTCATTTCATTAGTTTGAAAAGTTCCCCATCAATCAGCTTCAGAAATCTAAGAAATCTCAAGGATTCAAGGACAGAACAGACTTAGGAATAATGAAATAAGCATCTTTGATATGTAGCAAGAGTCACTGATGAAACCATCAACCTGTTTTAACAACCAAGTCACAGCTGCACTCATGTTATCAGGACAGTCTTTAAGAAGTTCCGTATTTCTTTAACACTGACGTGAAAGTAAAGCAGGATTTAAAAGGCCTTTTGATATGTGGCTGAACTCTGACCTGAGAGTCTCCAGTGTACAGTGTGGACGCTTCAATCCAGCACAGAGGGACTTCACTCCTGAATCCTTCAGGTCGTTGTTACTCAGGTCCATCTCTGTCAGATGGGAGGGGTTGGAGCTCAGAGCTGAGGCCAGTGCAGCACAGCCTTCCTCAGTGACCAGACAGAACGACAGCCTGGAATCAGGAAAAATATCACAAAATCTACACCTACTCTATCTTGAGGACATGCCTAAAAAATAATCATATCAAGAAGAATAATCATAAATGACAGCATGGAATTAGTTTTCAAAATGGTCAAGTACCAGTCATCAACACAAAGAGACAACTTAATGATAGTCTTGATGTTTTCATTTCATTAGTTTGAAAAGTTCCCCATCAATCAGCTTCAGAAATCTAAGAAATCTCAAGGATTCAAGGACAGAACAGACTTAGGAATAATGAAATAAGCATCTTTGATATGTAGCAAGAGTCACTGATGAAACCATCAACCTGTTTTAACAACCAAGTCACAGCTGCACTCATGTTATCAGGACAGTCTTTAAGAAGTTCCGTATTTCTTTAACACTGACGTGAAAGTAAAGCAGGATTTAAAAGGCCTTTTGATATGTGGCTGAATCCTGACCTGAGAGTCTCCAGTGTACAGTGTGGATGCTTCAATCCAGCACAGAGGGACTTCACTCCTGAATCCTTCAGGTCGTTGTTACTCAGGTCCATCTCTGTCAGATGGGAGGGGTTGGAGCTCAGAGCTGAGGCCAGAGCAGCACAGCCTTCCTCAGTGACCAGACAGAACGACAGCCTGGAATCAGGAAAAATATCACAAAATCTACACCTACTCTATCTTGAGGACATGCCTAAAAAATAATCATATCAAGAAGAATAATCATAAATGACAGCATGGAATTAGTTTTCAAAATGGTCAAGTACCAGTCATCAACACAAAGAGACAACTTAATGATAGTCTTGATGTTTTCATTTCATTAGTTTGAAAAGTTCCCCATCAATCAGCTTCAGAAATCTAAGAAATCTCAAGGATTCAAGGACAGAACAGATTTAGGAATAATGAAATACGCATCTTTGATATGTAGCAAGAGTCACTGATGAAACCATCAACCTGTTTTAACAACCAAGTCACAGCTGCACTCATGTTATCAGGACAGTCTTTAAGAAGTTCCGTATTTCTTTAACACTGACGTGAAAGTAAAGCAGGATTTAAAAGGCCTTTTGATATGTGGCTGAACTCTGACCTGAGAGTCTCCAGTGTACAGTGTGGACGCTTCAATCCAGCACAGAGGGACTTCACTCCTGAATCCTTCAAGTCGTTGTTACTCAGGTCCATCTCTGTCAGATGGGAGGGGTTGGAGCTCAGAGCTGAGGCCAGAGCAGCACAGCCTTCCTCAGTGACCAGACAGCCTGACAGCCTGGAATCAGGAAAAATATCACAAAATCTACACCTACTCTATCTTGAGGACATGCCTAAAAAATAATCATATCAAGAAGAATAATCATAAATGACAGCATGGAATTAGTTTTCAAAATGGTCAAGTACCAGTCATCAACACAAAGAGACAACTTAATGATAGTCTTGATGTTTTCATTTCATTAGTTTGAAAAGTTCCCCATCAATCAGCTTCAGAAATCTAAGAAATCTCAAGGATTCAAGGACAGAACAGACTTAGGAATAATGAAATAAGCATCTTTGATATGTAGCAAGAGTCACTGATGAAACCATCAACCTGTTTTAACAACCAAGTCACAGCTGCACTCATGTTATCAGGACAGTCTTTAAGAAGTTCCGTATTTCTTTAACACTGACGTGAAAGTAAAGCAGGATTTAAAAGGCCTTTTGATATGTGGCTGAATCCTGACCTGAGAGTCTCCAGTGTACAGTGTGGACGCTTCAGTCCAGCACAGAGGGACTTCACTCCTGAATCCTTCAGGTCGTTGTTACTCAGGTCCATCTCTGTCAGATGGGAGGGGTTGGAGCTCAGAGCTGAGGCCAGAGCAGCACAGCCTTCCTCAGTGACCAGACAGCCTGACAGCCTGGAATCAGGAAAGAGTTGGTACAATTTCTCAATGAAAAAAGAACTGCAAGAAAATCTACACCTATTCTCAGACTGTTCTCATTACCAGGTCATCAAATATTGTCGTTTTGTCGACCCCTTTTGTGTCTGATACCGACTAACAAGGCACCCTGAAGTGTCTGTGCGAGACGCTAGAGGGCAATATAGTGTAAATAGTGAGAAAGTCTGCAAAGGAAGGGGATCAGATTGGATGGATGGATGGATGGATGAATAGATGGATGGATGAATCCGTCAGACACTGAACTTTCAGCCAGGAGACAGTTTCACCCAAACCATCTTTTAACCAGGTGTTCATCATTCTTGCCTCATGATGAAGGTCCAGTAGACCTGTGGCGAGGTCAGAGTCCTGTGAATCTCATACAGAAGCTAAACAGAGGTCAGCATTTGATGACATGGGAGTGAGGAATGTTTGGAGTGAAGGGCCAGATCAGTGTTTCTGAACATCTAATGCTGCAGCTGAAGGGTGCCTTGTGCGTCAGTACCAGACGCTGAGGGACGTGTCTTTGACGACCTGGTAATGAGAACAAGTTAGTATCTACTGAGTCGCTGGCTCATAGACATACATCAAAAACAGAAAGACACACAAGAACACTGATGCAGTTATACAAACCAATGTAGAGTATTCAGAGTTACAGTTACAACTCCTTTCCTGTTTTGTTCGTTTGATGCCATTTTACAGAGAGTTCTATGAGAAGAATGATCCCTCAGATGTGGAGTCTTCTCATCAGCATTAACCTGAGTGTAAACTAACGTTTTAATCAGCTGATAACAAACAGCTGATCTCTGACCTGAGAGTCTCCAGTGTGCAGTGTGGACTCCCCAGTCCAGAAGACAGGATCTTCACTCCTGCATCCTTCAGGTTGTTATCACTCAGGTCCAGCTCTGTCAGACTGGAGGACTGGGAGCTGAGAACTGAGGACAGAGCTGCACAGCTTCTTTCAGAGAGGTTACAGCCACTCAGCCTGAGGAAGAGACAGTGATAAACACAATGGTAGACTTTCTTCTTCATGAAATATAAAGACTAGAAATTAATATATCCAGTGATCCATCCACCTACAGAGCTTTGCTGGAGGCTTTGACCACTAGCAGCAGCCTCAGAAGAGCCTCCTCTGAAGCAGAGTATTTCTTCAGCTCAAACACGTCCAGATCTTCTTCTGATGACAGTAAGATGAAGACCAGAGCTGACCACTGAGCAGGAGACAGTTTATCTGTGGAGAGACTTCCTGATCTCAGGAACTGTTGGATCTCCTCCACTAGAGAACGATCATTCAGTTCATTCAGACAGTGGAGAAGGTTGATGCTTCTCTCTGGAGACAGATCCTTGTTGATCTTCTTCTTGATGTATCTGACAGTTTCCTGATTGGTCTCTGAGCTACTTCCTGTCTGAGTCAGCAGACCTCGTAGGAGATTCTGATTGGTCTGCAGTGAAAGACCCAACAGGAAGCGGAGGAACAAATCCAGGTGTCCATTTGGACTTTGTAAGGCCTTTTTTACTGCACTCTGGTAGAAATGTGTGGGTTTAGATGTATCTCTAAATAGTTTAGACCACCATTTTGCCTCTGACATCAGATTGACTCCAGAGTTGATGAAGGTCAGATGGACATGAAGAGCAGCCAGAAACTCCTGAATGCTCAGATGGACGAAGCAGAACACCTTGTCCTGGTACAGTCCGCTCTCCTCTCTAAAGATCTGTGTGAACACTCCTGAGTACTTAGAGGCTTCTCTGATATCGGTGCAGCACTCTGTCAGGTCTGATTCATAGAAGATCAGGTTCCCTTTCTGCAGCTGCTCAAACGCCAGTTTTCCCAGAGACTCGATCATCTTCCTGCTCTCTGGACTCCAATGTGGATCCCTCTCAGATTTTCCATGATATTTGACATTTTTAACTTTGGACTGGACCACCAGGAAGTGGATGTACATCTTAGTCAGGGTCTTGGGCAGCTCTCCTCCCTTTGGGTTCTTCAGCAGAATCTCCAGAACCGTAGCAGTGATCCAGCAGAAGACCGGGATGTGGCACATGATGTGGAGGCTTCGGGACGTCTTGATGTGGGAGATGATTGTGTCGGCCTGCTCCTCATCTCTGAACCTCTTCCTGAAGTACTCCTCCTTCTGAGGGTCAGTGAACCCTCTGACCTCTGTCACCATGCCAACACACTCAGCAGGGATCTGATTGGCTGCTGCAGGTCGTGTGGTTATCCAGAGGCGAGCAGAAGGAAACAAATGCCCCCTGATGAGGTTTGTCAGCAGCACATCCACTGAGGTGGACTCTGTCACATCAGTCAGGGTCTCATTGTTGATGAAGTCCAGAGGAAGTCGACACTCGTCCAGACCGTCGAAGATGAAGACGACCTGGAACTCTTCAAACCTGCAGATTCCTGCGTCTTTGGTTTCACTAAAGAATCGATGAACAAGTTCCACCAAGCTGCACTTTTCCTCTTTCAGCACATTCAGCTGTCTGAAGGTGAAAGGAAACATGAACTGTATGTCCTGGTTGGCTTTGTCTTCAGCCCAGTCCAGAGCGAACTTCTGCGTTAAGACTGTTTTCCCAATGCCGGCCACTCCCTTTGTCATCACTGTTCTGACTGGTTCCTCTCTTCCATCGGAGGCTTTGAACACGTCCTCACAGCTGATGGTTGTTTCTACTGTTGCAGGTTTCCAAGATGCTGTTTCAACCTGTCTGATCTCATGTTCCATGTTGACCTCTCCCGTATCTTCCATCATGATGTAGATCTCAGTGTAGATCTCATGTAGAAGTTTTGAATTTCCTGCTTTTGTGATTTTCTCGAACACATATTGAAACCTCTTCTTCAGGTTGGATTTGAGTTTATGCTGGCACTTGGAAAGAATCTCTGAATGAATTAAAATGAGACACAATTCAGAGGATGGCAGGGAAAACATGAGTCATCAAAATGTAAAGTACAATATCTTACATTGTCATATCCCTTTTTAATGACCTACCTGTAGGTTCTGAGATGGTGTTTGGTAAATTCTTCAGCAGATCATTCTGATTCATCAAAATCAAAACCATTCTGGTCACTTTGATGGTGTTTATACAGTAGGTCTTCACCATCTGATCCACTGTGTCCATCCTGTCTGCATCCTCCAGTCGACTCTTTGGGATTGGTGAGAAGCCTTCCAGGACTCCTTTCTGCTGCAGGTACCACTTGAATTTTTTAAAATCCTCGGCTCCCAAATCCTCCAAAGTTCCCAAGAGGACCTGTTGAGGTGTCGCCATCTGGCCTCTCTGTCAAGATACAAAAGATTGTTTTAAGATACTGCAGTTTATAATTTTAACATTTCATGAAAGCACAGGTTGATAATCAATGTTAAGAAAATGGCAGAAAAGATTTCCTGTATCCGTCCTTGTGACAGCGGAGCTGAACCAATCTGTTTGAGAAGCTGCTCCGCTGTCTGTCCAGTAGTGGGTGAAGTGGTGGTCAGGTTTGTTCGTGGTCCTTCTTTCCACCACCACTTCAAAAGTGTCCGGTTTGCAGCCAGTCACAGAGCTTGATCAGTTTCTGTCAGTTAATTTATTCAGTCTGTTGGTGTCGCCGGCTCTGATGCTGCTCCCCCAACAGACCACTGCCCAGTACAGGGCGCTGCCTACAACAGACTGGGAGAAGATCTCCAGCATCTTGCTGCACACGTTGAAGGATCTGAGCTTCCTCAGAAAGTAGAGGCGGCTCATCCCCATCTTGTACACAGTGTCAGTGTTGGTCCTCCAGTTCAGTCTGTTGTCAGTGTGGATGCCCAGGTACTTGTACTCCTCCACGGTGACAATGTCCTCTCCCAGGAGGTTCAGGGGCTGTGTAGCTGTCCTCTTCTTCCTGAAGCCGAACACCATCTCCCTGGTCTTTGCCACGTTGAGATGCAGATGATTCCGACCAGACCACTCCACAAAATCACCCACCAGAGCCCCGTACTCCTCCGTACCCTCCACCTCTTATACACCCTACAACTGCCACGTCATCAGAAAACTTCTGTAAGTGACACGACTCGGAGTTGTGTTTAAAATCTGAGGTGTACAAGGTGAACAGAACAGGAGACAGCACAATTCCATCCAGGAGATGGTGGGAGCGTCCACACTCATCACCTGCAGCTTCTCTCTCAGCAGGAAAGGCTGGATGGTGTTGAATGCACTGCAGAAATCAAAGAATGTGACTCTCACAGTGCACCCAACACCATCCAGATGTGAGAGAGCTCTCTGCAGGAGGTAGACAACAGCATCATCCACACCAAGATGAGACTGGTAGGAGAACTGCATAGGGTCCAGTGATGGTCTCACCTGCGATCTCAGATGGTTCAGGACCAGCCTCTCCAGCACCTCCATCACATGGGAAGTGAGGGCAACTGGTCGGTAGTCGTTTGGGTCCAATGGAGACGACTTCTTGAGCGCCGGAACCAGGCAGGAGGTCTTCCACAGTGTTGGTACTTTCTCCTGGTCCAGGCTCAGGTTGAAGAGGCGACACAGGACAGGAGACCGCTGGCTGGTGCAGGTCCTGATGATCCTGGGGTTGATGCTGCCAGGGATGGAGTTGGGGCAGTTGTCTGTGAAGGGGGAGTTGGGTCTGTGGGGCTCACTGGGTGGGATTGCAGGGGAGAAGGGGGGGAAGCATCATGGGAAGTGAGGATGAGGAGGAGGGGGCAGCAGGAGACTGTGAAGTAAACCTGTTGAAGAAACAGTTCAGCTCGTTGGCCCTCTCCACGCTGCCAGTGATCCTTCATACCAGCCCACACCTCCTTGGTGTTGTTCTGCTGGAGCTTGGCCTCCAGCTTCCTCCTGTAGGAGTCCCTGCACTCCCTCAGCTTCACCTTCAGGTCACGCTGCACCCTCTTCAACTCATCCCTGTCCCCAGCCCTAAAAGCCTTCTTCTTCTTCTTGTTGAGAAGCTCCTTCAGGTCGCTGGTGATCCAGGGCTTGTTGTTGGGGAAGGAGCGTACAGTCCGGTCGGGATGTAAACAGCAACAATAATGGCGCAGGTGAACTCTCTTTTGTATTTCCTCTTCTTTGCCGTGAGCTTGGCTCCAGCCCTGCAGCCCCGGCGTTTCCTCCGGAGCTCCTCGAGGATGTGCAGCCTCGCTCCAGGCAGCAGCAGCAGCAGCAGCGCTGGTTGCCGTAACGCCATCAGCTGTTCACAAGTGTAAACAATGCTCCCACACTCCTCCAGAACTTCATGATCAGAATCAGAATCAGAATTCCTTTAATAATCCCCAGGGGGAAATTGCTTTTTGTTACACACAGCTCCAAAAGAATAAGAATAAACTTCAAACACAAAGTAAAAATATAAATATATATAAAGTATGTATAAAAAATTATGTATTACAATAATAATAATATGCGTTTTCTTTATTTTCATGACTATTTACATTGTAGATTCTCACTGAAGGCATCAAAACTATGAATGAACACATGTGGAATTATGTACTTAACAAAAAAGTGTGAAATAATTCTAAATATGTCTTATATTTCAGATTCCTCAAAGTAGCCACCCTTTGCTTTTTTGATAGCGCTGCAAACCCTTGGTGTTCTCTCAATGAGCTTCATGAGGTAGTCACCTGAAATGGTTTACACTTCACAGATAGCTTTGACCAAGGTATCAGACCTTAACTAGCCTGTTAGGGTCATGGCTTGTTCACAATCATCGTTAGGAAAGGTCAGGTGATGCAAATTTCAAAGCTTTAT
Source organism: Pempheris klunzingeri (assembly GCF_042242105.1). Taxonomy (NCBI): domain Eukaryota; kingdom Metazoa; phylum Chordata; class Actinopteri; order Acropomatiformes; family Pempheridae; genus Pempheris; species Pempheris klunzingeri. Next base: position 1,591,709 of record NC_092029.1, on the reverse strand, counting down.
AAATACCCAGACTCCTCTAACCATGTCCCAACAATCAGCAGCCATGGGTTCCTCCAAGCAGTTGCCTAGCACTCTGAAAATGAAAATAAGGCCTTCATGGAAGAGTCATCAGAAGAAAACCTCTCCTGCGTCCTCACCACAAAAACTTCAGCGTCAGAAGTTTGCAAAAGAACATCTAGACAAGCCTGTTACATTTTGGAAACAAGTTCTGTGGACCGATGAGGTTAAAATAGAACTTTTTGGCCGCAGTGAACATAGATCTGTTTGGACAAAAAAGGGCACAGAATTTCATGAAAAGAACACGTGTCCAACTGTTAAGCATGGGGGTGGATCAATCATGCTTTGGGGTTGTGTTGCAGCCAATGGCACGGGGAACATTTCACGAGTAGAGGGAAGAATGGATTCCAACAAATTCCAACAAATTCTGGAAGCAAACATAACACCATCTGTAAAAAAGCTGAAGTTGAACAGAGGATGGCTTCTACAAATGGATAATGATCCTAAACACACCTCAAGAGGCGCAAGCTGAAGGTTTTGCCATGGCCATCGCAGTCTCCTCACCTAAACATCATTGAAAATCTGTGGATAGACCTCAAAAGAGCAGTGCGTGCAACATGGCCCAGGAATCTCACAGAACTGGAAGACTTTTGTAAGGAAGACTGGGCGAAAATCCCTCAAAGAAGAACTGAAAGACTCTTGGCTGGCTACAAAAAGCGTTTACAAGCTGTAATACTTGCCAAAGGGGGTGCTACTAGGTACTAACTATGCAGGGTGCCCAAACTTTTGCTGCGGCCCCTTTTTCCTTTTCTGTTATTTTGAAAATGTAAAAGGTAAAAATAAAAAGATTATTTTGTTTAATATATAAAGAGAATGTGTCATCAGTAACTTTATGCCTTTGGTAAAAGGGCCAACAAGTGCTAAGCATCTCTGGGAACTCCTTCAAGACTGTTGGAAAACCATTTCAGGTGACTACCTCTTGAAGCTCATCAAGAGAATGCTAAGAGTGTGCAAAGCAGTAATCAGAGCAAAGGGTGGCTACTTTGAAGAAACTAGAAAATAAGACATGTTTTCAGTTATTTCACACTTTTTTGTAAAGTACACAATTCCACACGTGTTCATTCATAGTTTTGATGCCTTCAGTGAGAATCTACAATGTAAATAGTCATGAAAATAAAGAAAACGCATTGAATGAGAAGGTGTGTCCAAACTTTTGGCCTGTACTGTATAACATGTACATTCATGATGTAGAAGTAATGCCAAACAATGCCAACCAGTGCAAAAATCAATAACAGAGAAGAAAACACCAACATTTAGCGGGAGCTGCTGCAACAGGCTGCCGGTGTAGCAGAATTGCAGGTTGACAGAACTGGTGTAACGGGCTGTTTTATTGTGCCGCAGACTAACGAAATAGTGAGACGGTGTCACTCAGCACTGGGCGGTGTGGTCACAAGTTGGTCTGGCTTCCTCCTGTCTTCCAGAGACCGCTGCCTGTGTCCTATATGTCTTGTTATATGACAGGTCAGTGATGCGGCCCTGTAATGATAGTGGCGCACACAGAATGTCCCTGCCGTTTGTTTATTTTCCCACAATGGCGCGAGTTCGAATCTCGTAAAATAAAACAACTAATTTTTCACATTTAAAAAGGTGTGTGTGTGTGTGTGTGTGTGTGTGTGTGTGTGTGTGTGTGTGTGTGTGTGTGTGTGTGTGTGTGTGTGTGTGTGGAGGGTGGGGCGTCTACATTACAAATACTCAAACAAGACTGAAAACGACGGGTATTTAGGATATTTTTCCATTTATTAAAACAGACAATCACAGGAAGGTTCGGCTTGTCGTCTTCCTGTTTTCAACATTTTCCGTTACAGCAAGCAGCGTTCAAAACGTGACCCCACACCACTATGAGACACGTTTCCACAGGTACGACTCTAAAGTGGACTCAGATCAGTATGTTTAGACATTGTGATGAAAACTAAACAAAGAGACATTCACACAGCCAGCTACGGACCCGATTTCCTGATTTCAACAGCTGCCGTAACTACGACAACAACAGACGCATTCGGCTGACGGTCGCCAGTTAACGTGGTCACTTGTTGAACTGAAACACCGGAAGTGTATAAAATTACACAATAAATCAATCGCACCAAATGGATATTTCCAGATCATTTGTTAAAACCTCTCCACAGTTGAGTCAAACAGTGATCCTGATGATCAAACAGTTACACATTCCTCTGGTACGTTTCTTACCTGCTGAAGTGACTTCAGGTCGACTCGCAGACGCTTTCAACCTTCAACCTTCATGTGTGCAGGAAACACAGAGAAAGAGGAAGCTGCTCATTCCTTCCTCGTCAGTGTGTCTCTGTGCATGTGATCTGAGGACGCACCCTCTTTACATCGGAGTTGAAAAAAGTTTCCTGTCCTTTACCTGACAGAGGCTGGAAAAGCAGAGAATGCTTTCTTGGTATTGTGTCAAAGGAAAAATACTCATTCACTCCTTCTAAACACTCCTCACTGTCTCCTTTCCTGATTCCTCTGTATGCCACTGCTGCATCAAGCTGTTCTCTGCACTCTGTCAGACCATTTCTACACAGCAACTGCACAACAACTATCCAAAGCCTATAAATATATGCATTTATAGAACATGTTATCATTGGTGTCTATGCATGTATGCATGTATATATGTAAAGAAGGCCTATGTTTGTGCTTATATGTACTTATGAAATTGTCATAAATATTATATATTATCATAATAATCATAATTATTGTAATATTATTGTATTGTCAAGATATTTATTTTCTTCCACGTTTAATAAGTAATGATCGCATAAAGTCAGATCACATCAGTACTTATTTTGGACAAACGTCACCACCTACTGAAATCTCGCGAGACTTACAACCATAACAGCCTGCATCCGGGTCTTTGGGTCAGCTGATCAAAACACGGAAGTCGTAGCAGCAGTTCAGTTGTGATGGCTGACAGCTGCTGGACAGTTTACATTTAAACTAGCAGAAGAAGAAGAAACGTGGCCTGTTTGACCTCGTGTCCACAGTCTCCTGTTCTCAGTCACCGCCCAGAGCTCAGAGCAGGATGGAAATGGATACTAATTGGAAACTAAACCAACACTTTGCTGGTCCCAAACCTGGATGAGGACATTTTGATGTTCTGACATTTAACAATACAGGAGAAAACTTATGCAATGTGGGTCTAGACAAACTATTTAAGTCATGAAGTTACTGTGAGAAGTGACGGCCTATTAGTAGAATAAACAGAAGAAAGTTAATTTGTGGCTGATTTGTCTTTTACTTACTTTTTGTCTCCCACAATGTTATTCCTCTCTCCTACAGCGTCCATGACAACTACATGCAAATTTCACATTATGCAAATTAGATGGTGACGCCATTTACCGACTTTTAGGAAATAGCCTGCTTGCTTACTTAATACCTGCTTTCCTCACTGAGGAGTTGGCAACACTGCAAACCTTGTGACACACTTCACACTCGACACGCTTCAAAGCATCATCACAGCACATAACATCACTATCGAAGGGGTTCTCCACCTGGAGATCTGCAGAGAACCAGATCGCAGGTCAGTTTGTTCTGAGACGCTGCTGGAAACACATTTTTTCAGGGTTTTTAAACATTGAAGTCTGTGGGTGGATTGTAAAAATCCTCTTCTTCTTCCCTTTGAAAGGCTTCTGCTTCCTCCTTTCAGCGCGAGACGGCCTCTGCCTTTCTGCTGCATCAACAGTTTCCTCTCTTCAGCCCCTTGAACGTCCTCACGTTCAGCTTTTTCTACACAGTTTAACCATCAGAAGGTGGAGAAGTGTGTCCTGTTTGAGAGCCCGACACCGTTTCAACTGTCTGAACTATCGGCTCCAAAGCAACAGGAAACCATTCAGCTTCCTCATTCACTCTGATGTTACTTTGGCTCTGAAGCTTCCTCTATTTCTTTAATATTTTATTCTATATATTTATTTTGACTTAATTTCGTACCTCCTCATGTGTGAAGTGAATCTTCATCTCAGCAAAGTCTGTTGCTGCTCACAGTGACTTTGGTTCAGCTCTGGAGCCGAGGGCTTGGACTAGTACTGCTAGTACTACTAGTACTACTAGTACTACTAGTGCTACTGCTCCCTGTACTGGTACTGCTAGTACTAACACATTAGCAGTACTACTACTACTTCCACTAGCTTTTCTGCTACTCGTTATGATGCAGTTGTGCATTCAGCTTTTCAGCTACATTCATTCGCCATTTCAGCATCTTCAGCGATGTAATGAAGATAAATGTGTGAATAAGTTTCTGTGTCTCGTTTGGACAAACATCTTTTATTCTGGCTGTTTGTTTAAAAGGTGGCAGGAGGCTGATTTAATGAACTGATGATTTATGGCTTGATTAGTGGGCTTTAATTTCAGGGGAAGCATATAAACAATGAAAAGAAGAGGTCAGAGAATGGACCCTTGAGGAACCCCACAGGTTATTTTTGTTTGCTCAGATTTAAAATGACCAGTCGTCACAAAGTAGTCCCACTTTTCTAACCTGTCCAACAGCATCTCATGGTCAACAGCATCAAATGCAAAGATTTAAGATTAAAATTGTCAATGAAATGTTCCATGTGTGGCTACTCAGGTGATGTCATTTAAAACTAGTGCAGCCTCAGTGCTGTGGTCTAAAACCAGACTGAGGGGATTATTATGCACCAATAAAGTGTTAAGCTGCAGGAAAACAACCCTTTCAATGGCCTTTCCCACAAAAGACCAGTCTGATGTTTGTCTGTAGTCGTTTATCACTGAGGCGTCTAGATCAGGCTTTTTCTAGAGAGCTTTAATAACTGCTGTCTTCAGGGCTCCAGGATCCATGTTGCTGCTGATCTGTAGTTGATCAGATGGTCAGTTAGCTCCACCTGGTGGACAGGTAGGAGAACTCCACCATCTGATCAGTGGCTCCTCTGACTCTCACTGGGTTTCTGCCACAGGTTGGACCAGTGTTTACGTCACTGGTGTTTGTCAGACTTGGACTCTGAAGGTATGAGGGTGTGACGGCGTCCTCAGATCAGATGCACACAGACACCAGGACTGACGAGGAAGGAATGAGCAGCTTCTTCTCTCCCAGTGTTTCCTCATGAAAGTGGAAAGCGTCTGTCAGTCCACCTGAAGTCAGTTCAGCAGCAGGTGAGAATCCGACCAGAGGAATGTGTGAATGTTGGGTTTTGACACTGCTGTGTGCTCCGTCTCTCCACTTTAATTCAGGACAGACAAACTCCCTCTACGAAACTTTAAGAAGTGAATGAGCATTGATCTGTTATGGTTGGGCTTCCCCAATGTTCTTTTAGTATGTTCTTGAACGTTACAGGAGAAAAAGATGGCGACACCTCAACAGGTCCTCTTGGGAACTTTGGAGGATTTGGGAGCCGAGGACTTTAAAAAATTCAAGTGGTAATGCAGACAGGATGGACACAGTGGATCAGATGGTGAAGACCTACTGTATAAACACCATCAAAGTGGCCAAAATGGTTTTGGTTTTGATTAATCAGAATGATCTGGTGAAGAATTTCCCACCTACCATCTCAGAACCAACAGGTAGGTCATTAGAAAGGTATTTGACAGAGTAGGAAGATGCATATTATGCAATTGTGGCCGGGTGTTGTTCCCCCTTTTTGCCACTGCTGGGCACTGTGCCAGCGGTGCAGGTACTGATGGCGGGGCGGTGCCAGGTGTGGCGCAGGTATTGATTGCAGGGCGGTGCCAGGGGAACTTTTAAGTTCAGGGCTGTGGCGGCAGTACAGGTCTCTTCCACTCTTTGCTGACTCCCGTGGTGACTGGTGCGGCGTGGCAGCGCTGGTGGCGTGGCAGCCCCTTTGTTTGGTGCACGCACTGTGTGTTGTTTCCCATTCGGGCACCCTGAGTTTCCTCCCAGGTGAGTACCCTGCCGTCTTTCTTCCTTTCGGTTGCACGTTAGCGTGTGTGGGAATCACAAGATCTCCGCTCCTTTCAGCGCGGCTGACGGCCGGGGCAGGGGAGAGAGAGAGAGATTCACTGGCGCACCACTGTGTACGGTCACTTGCTCGCTCCGGTACGTAAATTCCACGTTGTCTGCCTGCCCTTTTGTCTGCTGTTCACCTTGCTAACACAGAGCGTAACTTTTAGGCTGTGCGGTTGAGCCAACCATAGAGGCCCATATCTTCCGGGGGCTTGGGGATTTGCTGCGCTGCTTGGAGCAACTGCCTGCCCGCTGCCATCATCACTCCCTGGACTACACTGCTGTTTTGGTTCTGGTTATTTTTGTATTCTTCTGGTTTCTTTTTGTTTTGTTTTTGGTTCCGTTGCGGCGTGGGGTCAGCGCAGAGAGGACTCTGCTTTGGTTCAGCGGCTGACTGTCCCGTTTGTAAGATAAGGCTAATGGTGTCACGCACCGTCTGGAAATGCGTGGCTGTCCACGCCTCGTGACACGGGCCTTATGAAGAAGACCTTCACAAATTAAGTTGTTCCTTTTTCGTTTGATTGTTTAATGATAGATTTAGTAATTTGTTTGGTATTTTGGTTTCATTTGTATTGTGTTAATTTGATTTGTTTGTATATTTACATACATTTATTTTGCTTCATTTATTGTTTTTTTTTTTGTTATTAAATCATTGTTTCTTTGGGATTTCTTTGTTAGTCCACACCAGTTTTTGTTATGTTTATGGGCACGTTGTATTAATCTGTGTGTTTCTGCTGCTTTCAGGTGCTGTGGGCTGACTGCGGCAGTTACTTCCTGGTGGTGGTGCGTTCTTCACGGTCCCCTCCCTCCTTTTTTTGATTTTGTGTGCGTGTGTATTTGCAGTGTCACGGGTGATTCATTTGAGGGACCTCTTCTTCCTTCTTGGTTATCCTGCCGCATGGTAAGCCCCCAGCCCTGTGGTTTTATATTTTTCTGCCCATTTTATCAAGTGTTTGATCTGGTGTGTGATTTTGTTTATTTTCTTATGATTAAGTTTATTAATAAAATTGATTTTTGAAAACACGTCCTGCCCAGTGGTATCTGACCTGCGTGGCTAAGCTCATGGTGACTTTAGCTTAAGGTTGCCTGAGCTCCTCATGCCACATTCTGGCGTTGTCGGCAGGATATCACATTTAAAGGGGCAGAGACGTGTTTTCTTTTCTTTCTTTCCCCTTATTGTTTGCCTTATTGTTAGTTGGTGTTTTTGATTTTGTTATTTGATTTGCTTTAGTGGTGAGAACCAAAACAGCAGTGTTCTCTCTAGGGGTCCAATTCGTCATCTCTTTTTTTGGTTGGTGCAGCACTCTCCTGGCCAGTATGGAGGAGGAAGTGCAGCAGCTTGAGGAGCTTGTGTTGCAGCTTAGGGCAGATAACGAGCGGCTTCGTCAGGAGCGAGCCGCCTCCTCTTCCTCTGCTCCGGCTGGTCATGTCCCATCTGCAGGTGTTGTCACCGCTGTCGCAGAGCGTTTGGTTGTCATACCAAGGGATCGTAAGTGCCCCATGTTCAATGGAAAGACTGGCATTGGGATAGCCGAGTGGGTGGAGGAAATTCAGGCGTGTGTGCGTGCCCGCCATCTTTCTGCTACTGACCAAGCCCTTTTCCTTTTTGACCATTTGGAGGGAGAGGCGAAGGAGGAGATCAAGTTTCGCTCTAGTGTAGAGCGAGGAGACCCAGCCCGGGTTCTCGCCATCTTGAAGGAGCTGTATGGTTGTGCTCAATCCTATGTCACTTTACAACAGGCTTTCTTTTCCAGGCACCAACTTGAAGGTGAGACACTGCAGGAGTTTTCTTTAGTCCTTCTGGCTTTAATGGCACAAGTGAGGCAGTGTGCACCTGATGGGATGCCAAATGCTGATGTTCTCCTCCGAGACCAATTTGTTGAGCATGTCCTTGATAGTTCCCTCCGGAGAGAACTTAAGCAGTTTGTTCGCCGTCAGCCAGCTGCCACTCTGTTGGAGTTACGGAGCGAAGCTATTAGGTGGGAGAGAGAGGGCCTTCCAGGGGGTACTAGGGGACGCAGTTTTTCCTTGCCATCAGCTTACGGCCTTCAGTATGGGGTACAGGGTCGTGTTCAGCCAACTGCTAAGGTTGCTTCACAGGAACCAGGGTTTGGTGAGTTACTGGAACTTATGAAGCGCCAGCAGGAGCAACTTAACCAGCTTGCTCAAACTGTAGCCTCCCTGCAGGCCCCTCGTTACCAAGGCCGGGCTCCTCGCAGTGGCCCTCTGATCTGCAGAAGGTGCCAGCGGCCTGGCCATTTTGCTCGTGAGTGTGATAGTGAGCGGGTCCCCTCCCGCCCCCGTGCTAATTCTGTGGCTGGTGTGAACTTGAATCCTGGTGAACTTCCTTTTCCCCACCAGCCGGGAAACTGAAGCCCGCTGAGTTGTCGAGCCACAGCTCAGTTGGGGAGTCTTTAGGCTCACAGAAAGGTGCGGCAGCTGAATTAGTGGCTGCTTGTCCAAATATTGAAGTCTCCATTGGAGGAGTTATGGTTTCATGCCTGGTGGACACTGGTTCCATGGTGTCCACCGTCACTGAGAGCTTCTTTCTGGCACAATTCGCGCCTTGGGACCAGGATCGCCTTCGCTCCTGTCACTGGCTACAGCTGCGAGCAGCTAATGGCCTAGCAATTCCGTATATCGGCTACTTGGAGCTTGATGTGGAACTTTGTGGCAAGGCGATACCCCGCTGTGGGATCCTTGTAGTTAAAGACCCCCCTGGTGCCATGTCTCCTGTCCCTGGAATCTTGGGGATGAATGTGATTCGCAGGTGTTACAGGGAGCTGTTTGGTACATTTGGCACCTCTCTTTTTGACTCTCCGTTTGTTTCCCAGGCACCTAGTCCAGTTGTGGCAGCTTTGCAGAGGTGCCATCAGGCTGCCACTGAAACCCCAACGAACCCCACAGGTGCTGTGAGGGTCCGGGGTAGGCGAGCTGTGCGTGTACCTGGTGGGACAATGAAGTTAGTTGCGAGCACCTGCCCAAAACAGTTTTCTGGTCAATTAGTATTGTTCGAACCCCCAGAAGCTGGTCTGCCGGCTGGGTTATTAGCTTCTCCTTGCCTTGTACAGGTTGTTCAGGGTACAGTGTATGTCCCTGTGGTTAATGTTGGGGCAACTGAGGCTCTACTTTATCCAAGGACTGGCCTTGGCACCCTTGGGTTTGCACAAGTTGTCAGTCTGCCTGCCGGTGTGACCGAGGAGCCAATGTGGGCTACTGTTTCTTCCCAAGCAGCTACCCCTTCAGTGCTAGATAGGATGGAGGCGCTGGATCTGTCTGTACTGACTGAGCAGGAGCAGACAGGTGTAAAGTCATTGCTGTGCAAGTACCATTCTGTCTTTTCCACTCATGATGGTGATTTGGGCTGCACTAATCTCATCACGCATGACATTCCCCTGCTTGATGATGTGCCGGTCAGACAGAGATACAGGCGCATTCCTCCGTCGGAATATGAGGCAGTGAAGACCCATATTCATCAACTTTTGGAGTCTGAGGTCATTAGGGAGAGCAGTAGTCCCTACGCCTCCCCCATTGTGCTGGTTCGGAAGAAGGATGGCAGTTTGCGGTTGTGTGTGGACTACCGCCTCTTAAACACTAAAACCCGGAAGGATGCCTTCCCTTTGCCACGTATTGAGGAGAGTCTGGATGCACTTTCGGGAGCCCGTTGGTTTAGCACGCTTGATCTGGCCAGTGGTTATAACCAGGTTCCAGTGGCTGAGCAGGACCGGCCCAAAACGGCCTTCTGTACACCTTTTGGCCTTTTTGAATTCAATCGGATGCCTTTTGGCCTGTGTAACGCCCCAAGCACCTTCCAGCGGCTGATGCAAAGAATGTTCGGCGACCAGCAGTGTCAGTCCGTACTGCTCTATCTGGACGACATTGTCGTCTATTCGTCCTCTGTCGAGCAACATCTGCAGCGTTTGGAAATGGTGCTTGGTCGGCTCCACCAGGAGGGCCTGAAGGTGAAGCTTGATAAATGTGCATTCTTCCAACAGGAGGTCACCTACCTGGGGCATGTGATCTCGAGCCAAGGGGTCTCCACCGACCCTAAGAAAATTGAGGCTGTGGCTAACTGGCGGCGCCCCAGTCATGTTTCAGAGCTGCGCTCCTTTTTGGGTTTTGTCAGCTACTATCGGCGCTTTGTAGAGGGCTTTGCCAATCTGGCAGCCCCTCTGCATCGGTTGGTGGCAGAACTAGCTGGCACGAAGTCTAGGAGAAGCTCAGGTCAGGCTCTGGGGGCTGCATGGACCCTGCAATGTGAGGACAGCTTTGAGGCCTTAAAGGCAAAATTGGTCTCCGCCCCAGTTCTTGCCTACGCTGACTTCTCGCGCCCTTTTATTCTAGAGGTCGATGCCAGTTACAGTGGTCTTGGGGCTGTTCTCTCCCAGGACACAGACAGCGGTGTGAGACCGGTGGCCTACGCCAGCAGGGGCCTTCGGCCCACGGAGCGAAATATGTCTAACTACAGCTCAATGAAGCTGGAATTTCTTGCACTCAAGTGGGCCATGACGGAGAAGTTCCGGGAGTACCTGTTGGGGCATAGGTGCATTGTTTACACCGATAACAACCCGTTGAGCTATCTCCAGTCTGCCAAGTTAGGGGCCACCGAGCACCGGTGGGCTGCCCAATTGGCTTCTTTTGATTTTGATATTAAGTATCGTTCAGGCCGCAGCAACAGGAATGCGGATGCACTTTCGCGGCAATATGTGTCTGCTTCGCATGTGGTTGCTGATTCTTTGCTTGGTACTTCAGTTCCTCTTAACATTCAGCAAGGCCCACACCAAGGCCCAGTGGCATCTCACGCTCAGTCTGCTATTTCAGTTTTTCCCTCCCACTCTGTTACCGATCTCTGTTCCTTGCAGGAGGCAGATCCCCTCCTGAGAGTTGTGCTGCCATTTTGGCGACGGAACACACCGCCTACCTGGGAGGAGAGGCAACGGCTTCCTAAAGCAGCCCTAGCCCTCTTGCGCCAGTGGGGCCGCCTAGTGGAGAAGGATGGTGTTCTTTTCCGCCAGGTCTCCCGCCCTGATGGAGGAGAAAGGTGTCTCCAGCTCATCTTGCCTGCAGTTCTCAGGCAGGAGACCTTGAACCAGCTTCACCAAGAACATGGTCACCAGGGCATTGAACGGACGACCGAGTTGGTGTGGCAGCGCTGTTATTGGCCAAACATGTCCTCAGACATAAAGCAGTGGGTGTCCAAGTGTGAGCGTTGCCAGGTCGCTAAGGACTCTGGACATAGGCAGCATAGTTTCATGGGCCACTTGCTTGCCTCCCGACCCAATGAGATCTTGGCTATTGACTTCACGCTGTTGGAGCCTTCCCGAAACGGGTACGAAAATGTACTGGTCATGACTGACGTATTTAGTAAATTTACCGTAGCAGTGCCTACACGGGATCAACAGGCCTCTACTGTGGCCCAGGTTTTGATCTCAGAGTGGTTTTACAAATTCGGCATTCCGAGTCGTCTTCATTCAGACCAAGGAAGGAGTTTTGAGAGCGCACTGATTAATCAGCTCTGCCTTCTGTATGGTGTGGCAAAGTCCCGTACTACCCCGTACCATCCTGCAGGTAATGGACAATGTGAGCGGTTTAACCGAACCCTACATAATCTCCTTCGGACCCTTCCAGCATCACGGAAGCGCGACTGGGTTTCTTGTTTGCCTCAGGTGCTCTTCTGTTATAATACAACTCCTCATCAGAGCACAGGAGAGTCTCCGTTTTATTTGTTGTTTGGGCAGGAGCCCCAGCTTCCTGTTGACTTCCTTCTGGGCAGAGTTCAGGACCCCGAGCCGGGTCAGGTACATGATTGGGTGGCTGAACATCAAACCAGGCTTCGAGTTGCTTTTGAGGGTGCTCGTGAGCGCTTGTTGGCGGCTGCTGACCGGCAAAAACAACGGCACGATCAGCAGGTTCGGGAGGCATCCCTGTCGGTGGGGCAGCTAGTGTACTTGAGGGACCATAGTCATAGAGGGCGCCAGAAAATCCAGGATCTCTGGAGCTCAGTGATTCACCAGGTGGTGAGGGCACCTGTTAGTGAAGGGGCGGTTTACACTGTGGCTCCAGTGAATGATCTACAGAAGGTCCGGAACGTGCATCGGGACATGCTGAAGGCTGTAGTCCGGCCTGAAGCTGTGACTCCTCCACCGAGAATACCCTCACTGCCTCCTCAGACAGCACCCGATAGTGAGTCTTCTTGTGACGGTGACCTGTGGGTCTTGGTCCCTGAAACACCTCATCCACCATCTGCAGCTGTTGCAGGTGTTTTGTGTCCCACCAGCCCTTCTGTTGCAGCCCTTTTGCAGGCTCCACCGGTTGCAGCGGGACCTCCAGTACCAGAGCCGCCAGTTCCTTCATTGTCCCCAACTGATCAGCCAAGTACAGGTCAGCAAACATTGCGTAGAACTACTCGCTGTACAGCTGGTCATCATTCTAATGTCCATCACTTTCCTCGATCTGCTAGTAACAGGGACAACGCAACTGTCGGGGCCCCGGGCCCTGTGTCCCATGCTCAGTTTGCAGTGTTCAGGCCTTGGTGTTAGCCCAGCATTTTCTGTACATCGTCGGGTCGACGATACAAAAGTGGGGGGTAGATGTGGCCGGGTGTTGTTCCCCCTTTTTGCCACTGCTGGGCACTGTGACGGCTGGGCACTGTGCCAGCGGTGCAGGTACTGATGGCGGGGCGGTGCCAGGTGTGGCGCAGGTATTGATTGCAGGGCGGTGCCAGGGGAACTTTTAAGTTCAGGGCTGTGGCGGCAGTACAAGTCTCTTCCACTCTTTGCTGACTCCCGTGGTGACTGGTGCGGCGTGGCAGCGCTGGTGGCGTGGCAGCCCCTTTGTTTGGTGCACGCACTGTGTGTTGTTTCCCATTCGGGCACCCTGAGTTTCCTCCCAGGTGAGTACCCTGCCGTCTTTCTTCCTTTCGGTTGCACGTTAGCGTGTGTGGGAATCACAAGATCTCCGCTCCTTTCAGCGCGGCTGACGGCCGGGGCAGGGGAGAGAGAGAGAGATTCACTGGCGCACCACTGTGTACGGTCACTTGCTCGCTCCGGTACGTAAATTCCACGTTGTCTGCCTGCCCTTTTGTCTGCTGTTCACCTTGCTAACACAGAGCGTAACTTTTAGGCTGTGCGGTTGAGCCAACCATAGAGGCCCATATCTTCCGGGGGCTTGGGGATTTGCTGCGCTGCTTGGAGCAACTGCCTGCCCGCTGCCATCATCACTCCCTGGACTACACTGCTGTTTTGGTTCTGGTTATTTTTGTATTCTTCTGGTTTCTTTTTGTTTTGTTTTTGGTTCCGTTGCGGCGTGGGGTCAGCGCAGAGAGGACTCTGCTTTGGTTCAGCGGCTGACTGTCCCGTTTGTAAGATAAGGCTAATGGTGTCACGCACCGTCTGGAAATGCGTGGCTGTCCACGCCTCGTGACACGGGCCTTATGAAGAAGACCTTCACAAATTAAGTTGTTCCTTTTTCGTTTGATTGTTTAATGATAGATTTAGTAATTTGTTTGGTATTTTGGTTTCATTTGTATTGTGTTAATTTGATTTGTTTGTATATTTACATACATTTATTTTGCTTCATTTATTGTTTTTTTTTTGTTATTAAATCATTGTTTCTTTGGGATTTCTTTGTTAGTCCACACCAGTTTTTGTTATGTTTATGGGCACGTTGTATTAATCTGTGTGTTTCTGCTGCTTTCAGGTGCTGTGGGCTGACTGCGGCAGTTACTTCCTGGTGGTGGTGCGTTCTTCACGGTCCCCTCCCTCCTTTTTTTGATTTTGTGTGCGTGTGTATTTGCAGTGTCACGGGTGATTCATTTGAGGGACCTCTTCTTCCTTCTTGGTTATCCTGCCGCATGGTAAGCCCCCAGCCCTGTGGTTTTATATTTTTCTGCCCATTTTATCAAGTGTTTGATCTGGTGTGTGATTTTGTTTATTTTCTTATGATTAAGTTTATTAATAAAATTGATTTTTGAAAACACGTCCTGCCCAGTGGTATCTGACCTGCGTGGCTAAGCTCATGGTGACTTTAGCTTAAGGTTGCCTGAGCTCCTCATGCCACACAATCATAACATTTGTAGACTGTAACAACGTACATGACAGTGATAACAGATACACCCTCCTCATTATCTAGAGCATATGTGTCAACCTTAAGGCCTGCGGGCCACATCCGGCCCGCGATACAATTATATACGGCCCGCGAGATAATTTCATGTGACTATTAAGAACGGCCTGTCGGTAAACAGCACTCTAACCTCCAATACTACAAATCCCACAATGCACTGAACAGCTGCCGCGCTAGTCAGGACCCGTGCAGCAGCCCCTCCTCCCGCAGGTATAATGACACACCGATCAGCGGATCAATGCATCGATCAGCGCTGTTATAGCGACACTTGTGGAGCATTTCCACTAGAACCTACTGAGCTCTACTCAGTAGGTTCTAGTGGAAACGCACCATTAAGCTAGCCCCCCCAAAATAAATGACTAAAGGAAAAGTGGACTTTGAAAACAGAGACTTTCTCAGCAGGTGGGGGGCAGAGTTTTACCTGTTTGTCTGTCGGAGGTGAACCTGTGTGTCTTGTTAGTGGAGCTGATGAGGTCATAATTAAAGAATCTAAATATAAGACGACACTATGAGACAAAACATGAGGACAGTACAAGAAATAAAAAGATTATTTAAAATTCTATTTATTTTATTGAGGAAAAGTTGTTGAAGTTAAGTTAAGTTAAGTTTAAATTCATATTTCTGGATAAATAAATAAAAAAAAAAAAAACACCAACTGCTGTTGGTCTCATGATGTCAGACATCATGAGACCAAGACGACACCTAACAATTGATCAGCAGCACCTCAACACTGGAGGCTTCAAACAGGAAGTCCTCAGACGGAGGTGTTCACTGAGCTTAGAGGGTCACAGAGTGTCATCAGGAGGTTGGAACAGTGATACAGAGACTGGAAGAGTCACAGAAAGGAGAGGAGTGGACGTCCTTTGGCCACATCCCAATTTTACGTTTACCCTCGTTTACCCTCCACTGTTGTTAGATTTTCTTTCAATAAATTGTTTAAGATGAAGAAACTACCATTGCATGCTGATACTTAAATGTCCTACTTTCATGATATAATATCACTGTAGCATTCACTTTTTACATTTTCCATAAATTTCACCTGAAAGTCGAATATCCCTAACTTTTTGTGAACCCTGTATATATATATATTATATTATATACTATAATAAAAGAGTCACTTTTAGAGTCTTCACTAAATGTTGAGCCCGTTTGGCCCTCGACTTAGACCGTGTTTTAAATTTTGGCCCTTTCTTTGATTGAGTTTGACACCCTTGATCTAGAGGAACCCCTCAAAGAGTCACCACCTTAATATGGTAGAGGAGTTTGTCTACTTCAGGGACCCTGGAAGTTGTTTCTCGGAGGGAAGGCTCCTGGAAGGGTCACCCAAGGAAAATTATTCCCAAAAGCTCAGACCAAGAATAATTTAAGAGCTTTTAAAAAGGAGAAATCTTGGAAGCAAGCTAATCATTCAAATCAGGTGTTGTCTCAAGCACACCTGATGCAGCTAATGAGGCCTTTGATTAGTTGCATTAAGTGTGCTTGAGACAAAACAAACAAGGAAAATGCAAGACACTAAAGGCATGGAGTGTTCGCAGTCCCAATCTAGTGTTAGGAAATACAGGAGAAAACATCATGCCGTCTTTGAGGAAGCTGCAGCATGGGCATCATTGGACCTTCAAACAGGACAATGATCCCAATCAAACCTTAAAGTCCACCAAGGCTTTAGGAAAAATCCTGTAAGACACCAGAGTGGCCGTCACAGTCACCTGACTTCCCACAGAAAATCTCTGGTGAGATTTGAAGAAGGAGGTTGCAGCACATAAACACAAGAATAATAAAGAGCTGGAGGCTGTTGTTCATGAGGAATGAGCTCCTCAGATTAAACTAAACTAGCTAAAAGGTGCTCTACTAAGTACTAAAGATACTTGTCAGGAAGGGGCTGAATAGTTTAGAGACTGCAGTTGCCAAAAAAGTGGCATGTTGTGTTGAATTTGGAGAAACCACCTGTCATACTCATTTAAGACAGTTGAAAGTTTGTAGATTTTGCAGATACTACTACTGTACTTGTTACTAATTTGTGATGTGGATTCAATAATGTTGAGTCCAGCTGTATTTGCTGATACATTTGTTGTGCCATCTTATCACTAATGTCTCATTTTTGTTCATTCAGAGATTCTTGCTGAGCACGAGCGAAAACTCAAGTCTACCCTGCAGAAGAGGTTCCAGAGTGTGTTTGAGGGCGTCGCCAAAGCAGGAAACCCAACGCTGCTGAACCAGATCTACACAGAGCTCCACATCACAGAGGGGGGGGCTGCAGAGGTCAACAATGAACATGAGGTCAGACAGATTGAAGCAGCTTCCAGGAAACCAGACAGACCAGAAACAACCATCAGCTGTGAGGACGTGTTCAAAGCCTCAGATGGAAGAGAGGAACCAATCAGAAGAGTGATGACAAAGGGAGTGGCCGGCATCGGGAAAACAGTCTTAACGCAGAAGTTCACTCTGGACTGGGCTGAAGACAAAGTCAACCAGGACATACAGTTCATGTTTCCTTTCACCTTCAGACAGCTGAATGTGCTGAAAGAGGAAAAGTGCAGCTTGGTGGAACTTGTTCATCAATTCTTTAGTGAAACCAAAGACGCAGGAATCTTTAGGTTTGAAGAGTTCCAGGTCGTCTTCATCTTCGACGGTCTGGACGAGTGTCGACTTCCTCTGGACTTCCTCAACAATGAGACCCTGACTGATGTGACAGAGTCCACCTCAGTGGATGTGCTGCTGACAAACCTCATCAGGGGGAATCTGCTTCCTTCTGCTCGCCTCTGGATAACCACACGACCTGCAGCAGCCAATCAGATCCCTGCTGAGTGTGTTGGCATGGTGACAGAGGTCAGAGGGTTCACTGACCCTCAGAAGGAGGAGTACTTCAGGAAGAGATTCAGAGATGAAGAGCAGGCCGACAGGATCATCTCCCACATCAAGACGTCCCGAAGCCTCCACATCATGTGCCACATCCCGGTCTTCTGCTGGATCACTGCTACGGTTCTGGAGGTTCTGCTGAAGAACCCAAAGGGAGGAGAGCTGCCCAAGACCCTGACTGAGATGTACATCCACTTCCTGGTGGTTCAGACCAAACTGAAGAACATCAAGTATGATAGAAAATCTGAGACAGATCCACACTGGAGTCCAGAGAGCAGGAAGATGACCGAGTCTCTGGGAAAACTAGCGTTTGAGCAGCTGCAGAAAGGGAACCTGATCTTCTATGAATCAGACCTGACAGAGTGTGGCATCAATATCAGAGAAGCCTCTAAGTACTCAGGAGTGTTCACACAGATCTTTAGAGAGGAGAGCGGACTGTACCAGGACAAGGTGTTCTGCTTCGTCCATCTGAGCATTCAGGAGTTTCTGGCTGCTCTTCATGTCCATCTGACCTTCATCAACTCTGGAGTCAGAACTGGCAAAAATAACACTGTGTGAAGTCATACTGTTCAACCGCAGAAGAGAAGGGGAAGTTTCAAAGATGCCACTGAATGCTTTCTCGCTGAGAGAAGCCTCGTCCACTCATCTGGATGTCGAGCTCGCTCTGTCCGAGTCAGTGAGGAAGCTTTGCAAGTATTTCCAAAGAATTGAGATCAAAGGCAAACGAGGAAGAAAGGTCCTCATCCTCCTGACCCCTGATATGTTGGCTATGTTCTATGGACCTGCTCGTCGAGACTCGTCAAACCTGCGAGGTCCCAAATGAAAATTTGTTTGTTTGGTAGACCACAAGCACTCAGTCATGCTCTCCTGCCTGCTGTGAGATTCCCTCTCACCTCTGTCTCTCTCACCACCTTGCCACACCCCCCCATCTACTGATCAGTTCCACCTGTTGCTCCCAGCTGTGTCTCATCTCCACTCATCATCCAGCCAGCATTTAAGCAGCTCCGGTCCACTCACTCACTGCCAGATTGTCTTTGCGTCCCTATGATTGTGCGATTGACCTCCTACCCGGCACTTCTACTACTACTTCACTTTAGTACTCCTTATCTGCCCCAGAAAGAAAGGCCATGGAGACCTACGTCAATGACTCTCTGGCTGCAGGCATACGCCCCTCCTCATCCCCTGCTGGGAGATCCATGAAGCCTGGCTTCAGTGTGTGAATGCGTATGAAAGAATAGTCTCCTCCTAATTAGATCCCTCCTGTACTAATGTGTGTGTGAATGGGTGAATGAGGATGTCATGTAAAGCGCTTTGAGTAGTTGAAATCACTAGAAAGGCGCTATACAAATACAGACCATTTACCATCTCGTCTGCCTTTGAACTGCTCCATCTTCGCCAAGCTTGAACTTAATGACGTGCTCAGAGTTCCATGCCTCTTCCGTCTCATTCCTGGGGTACATCGTGGCCCAAGGAAGTATCCAAATGGACCCAGCAAAAGTTTGCTGTCACCTCCTACAACTACAACTACAGCTCTGTGGCACGATATAAATAAAGATTGATTGATTAAATTGTCATAATGTTCTATATTATCATAATGATTATAATTATTGTATTGTCAAGATATTTAGTTTCTTCCACATTTGTCAAAACCATGTGGTCTATTTATTTACTAAGTAATGATCACATAAAGTCAGACCACATCAATACTGGAGGTGCTTTTATTTTGGACAAATATTTGCCCGTTATGATGCAGATTAAGATCTTGCTGTGTGTGCACACCTTTCTTCTAGTGACTTCGGACTTTGATTTAATTCCTTGGACAAGTCCAGTTGTGGAATAACTATGAGCTGGATGACTGAGAATCTTCACAGACATTTAGTTTCATACTATAAATATATATGTATATGATAATAATTCATATTTATGTATTATTATTTACTGAATGTGCAAAAAAGATTTATTGTACCAGCTTTAGTTTCATTCATTTGGTTATTAAAGGTTGTATTTCCATATTTCTGATAGAACTTTCTCCTGTTATATTAAAGGTTTTCTAATTGAGGAAGACGATGTTTTACTGTGTCGAAGTGGTTACGCCTGCACACTCACTGCCTGCTGCTGAAGTCTGATTAAAGCTGCCATATTTATACATCATCCACACCAGCAGGCCGATCAGGTGTGTTTAACCATCCAAACCATCCAATGACTGGGAAACAGCAAACACAGGTTTATTTTCTATATGAACAGTAACATCATATCAGATTCATCATCACGTGCATCAGACAAAGGTATTAAGCTCTTTACACGAAAAGTGCTGAAACATTTCTACACCTGAAGAAGTAATCATCACCTTGATAAGATAAATGTGTTCTGTAGGATAAGATATTTCTTTATTAGTCCCACGACGGGGAGATTTCTGTTCCTGCAGGCAGAACACTGAAAGGTGAACACAGTCAGTTTGAAGAGAAGCTCTCAGACTCACATTTTAAAACTCTGTCAAACCAAAATAAGCAAAACGAGCAGCTCCCATTACAACACAAACAACTTGATCAGATTCAGTTGTTTGTGTGATCACAGTGATCAGCTGGTCATACTGAGAGTGTTTCTGGAAACAGGAGGAGACTCTCCCTCCTATGGAGAACACAGAGACACTGAGGAACCAGACCACCCAAAGCCAAAGCCAAAGCCAGCATAAAGAGGCTCAGTGAAGGTGGTGCTGAAGGTGTGGAGGTGGATCAGAGAGTCAGAGGAGACTCTGTAGAAGGACAGAGAGCCGGCAGGACAGTCCAAGTACACTCCTACTCTACCGGAGGAGGAGGAGTAGGAGTAGTAGGAGGAGAGGGAGTAGGAGGAGGTGGAGAAGGAGGAAGAGGTGATGGTTGTTTGTTCGTTATTGTGCCTGACATAGTAACCACCACCTGAACAGATCAGACTCCAGGAATGATCATTAAATCCAAACAAACAGTCCTCAGTGGTTCCACTCCTCTTGATTCCTCTGTAACTCACAGCTACATCCACCTCTCCTCTCCACTCCACCTCCCAGTAGCAGCGACCAGTCAGACCTTCTCTGCACAGCAGCTGAATACAGTAGTCAAATCTCTCTGGATGATCAGGATATGGCTGCTCCTCCTCCATCATTGTCACCGTCCTGTTGTTGTCAGACAGTTTGAGGAATTCGTTCACTGTGTTTGTGTCCACTGAGAGTTCACAGGAATCTGATGGAGAGAAGAAGACACCAAACAGCAGCAGGTTATCAGCTGATCCAACTGTTGGCTTTGACTTTAGTTTATTCAGGGTCGAGCAGCTGGAGCCTCCTTCTTCTTCTTCTACACTGCGTGAACCGGTTCTGCTCAGTCACGGCTCAGGACTCAGCTGATGCAGAAGATCTGGTGATCAATGACTGATGACAGTTTGTGGGGCTGATTACATCATATTTAAATGTCAGGACACCTTCTGTGATCCGACCACCACAGAGAACATAGAACCACAGGAACTAGTGACCATATTTAGGAACTACAACTAGTGGAAAGATCCTCAGCACTGATTCATGAAGCCAGAGAACCACAGAAGGAGAACCAGGACCAGGATCCACAGGAACCAGAGAACCACAGCAGGAGAACCAGGACCAGGACCCACAGGAACCAGAGAACCACCGCAGGAGAACCAGGACCAGGATCCACAGGTCCTGGTTCTCCTGCTGTGGTTCTCTGACTTCATGAATCACTGCTGAGGATCTTTTTACTGATATTAGTCCTGTTATAATTATTCACATATTAACTGTCGTGTTTTTCACTGTTACCATATTGATCAGGATCAGTCACATTGATCAGTACCAGTCATATTGATCAGTATCAGTCACAACACTGGTTATGAATTAGCTCTATATAAAGAAAGGTTGATTGATAAAGACGATTAATTGCGTCTATATTTATTAAATGTTCATAAGTCAAAGAAACAAAGTGACAGGTTGTCATCTGTAGCTGACTAGAAGGCTGCAGTGTGGAGTCTGTAAATATCTTTAAACATCAGATTGTGAGCTGCTCTGTTCTCATGAATGAGTCTGAATCCACACTCACACTTCCACGGAACAGGTTTCAGCCTGTGTTCTCCACCGTGGTCCATCCTGCAGGAAGAAACAGTCAGAGGATGAAAACAGGAACATTTCTATAGAGATGGTTTGTCTCAGTATTATTACTGAACATGTTCTGCAAATAAAACACAACTTCCACAATAAAACCTGTGAATATATCAAATGAATCTACAGAGAAATGAAAAGCGTTTGTGAACATCTTCCCAACATTAAAACTTTCAAACAGATATTTGTGAATCCTTGAATTTCAGACAAACGTCCCACCAAAGTAAGAGCACGCCGTCTCTACGAGCTGATGAGAAAACAACCAGCGATAAATGATGCGTTCAGTGTTTAATCATGTTAATGTGACACTGATTATTAGTGTGTGTTCATTTGTTCTGGAGACTTTCTAGCACACACACTTCTGTCTGAGGATGCTCGTGGGCTTGTGCTGCTTCTTCAGAAATACTTCTGCTTCTGACGCAGCAGCACAAGGAAGCTGGACGTCTTTCCCTCCCTTATCTTCATGTTTAACCTTCAGTATCTAGTGAGGACTGGAAGCTGCAGCAGCGACAGCAGGTGAGCAAACAGCTACTGTGCTGTTAGTCAGAATAACTTCTTCACACAAGCCTCAAACACAAGAATCCCAGCATGCAACGTCTGCCATGTCAATGTTGGGAAAGTTACTTACAAAATGTAAAATATTTCATGATACTTTCATTTGAAAGTAATACGTTTCTTTACAATCTTACTGCCTGTGTAGAGTAATGTGTTAAACTACTTGTTACACTACTTTTGAATTATATTGTTTTTATTTCTGGAATTTATGTTTTCTGATCCATGTTATATTGGCAAAATATTTGAGTTTACAAATCTTTTTCTGTGTTTGTGGAAGTTGTTTTATATGTATAGATTACACATTCACACACAGATTGTTGAGAGCACGAACACCAGGTTTTAGCTCTGTTCATACCTAAGAGTCTCCAGTCTCCACTGTGGATCATCCAGTCCAGCAGACAGCAGCTTCAGTCCTGAGTCTCCTGGATGGTTGTAACTCAGGTCCAGCTCTCTCAGATGGGAGGGGTTGGAGCTCAGAGCTGAGGCCAGAGCAGCACAGCCTTCCTCAGTGACCAGACAGAACGACAGCCTGGAATCAGGAAAAATATCACAAAATCTACACCTACTCTATCTTGAGGACATGCCTAAAACATAATCATATCAAGAAGAATAATCATAAATGACAGCATGGAATTAGTTTTCAAAATGGTCAAGTACCAGTCATCAACACAAAGAGACAACTTAATGATAGTCTTGATGTTTTCATTTCATTAGTTTGAAAAGTTCCCCATCAATCAGCTTCAGAAATCTAAGAAATCTCAAGGATTCAAGGACAGAACAGATTTAGGAATAATGAAATAAGCATCTTTGATATGTAGCAAGAGTCACTGATGAAACCATCAACCTGTTTTAACAACCAAGTCACAGCTGCACTCATGTTATCAGGACAGTCTTTCACACCATATTTCTTTAACACTGACGTGAAAGTAAAGCAGTATTTAAAAGGCCTTTTGATACGTGGCTGAATCCTGACCTGAGAGTCTCCAGTGTGCAGTGTGGACGCTTCAATCCAGCACAGAGGAACTTCACTCCTGAATCCTTCAGGTCGTTGTTACTCAGGTCCATCTCTGTCAGATGGGAGGGGTTGGAGCTCAGAGCTGAGGCCAGTGCAGCACAGCCTTCCTCAGTGACCAGACAGCCTGACAGCCTGGAATCAGGAAAGAGTTGGTACAATTTCTCTATGAAAAAAGAACTGCAAGAAAATCTACACCTATTCTCAGACTGTTCTCATTGCCAGCTCATCAAATATTGTCGTTTTGTCGACCCCTTTTGTGTCTGATACCAACTAACAAGGCACCCTTAAGTGTCTGTGCGAGACGCTAGAGGGCAATGTAGTGTAAATAGTGAGAAAGTCTGCAAAGGAAGGGGGTCAGATTGGATGGATGGATGGATGGATGGATGGATGAATAGATGGATGGATGAATCGGTCAGACACTGAACTTTCAGCCAGGAGACAGTTTCACCCAAACCATCTTTTAACCAGGTGTTCATCATTCTTGCCTCATGATGAAGGTCCAGTAGACCTGTGGCGAGGTCAGAGTCCTGTGAATCTCATACAGAAGCTAAACAGAGGTCAGCATTTGATGACATGGGAGTGAGAAATGTTTGGAGTGAAGGGCCAGATCGGTGTTTCTGAACATCTAATGCTGCAGCTGAAGGGTGCCTTGTGCCTCAGTACCAGACGCTGAGGGATGTGTCTTTGATGACCTGGTAATGAGAACAAGTTGGTATCTACTGAGTCGCTGGCTCATAGACATACATCAAAAACAGGAAGCCACACACAAACAGTGATGCAGTTATACAAACCAATAGAAACTATTCAGAGTTACAGTTACAACTCCTTTCCTGTTCTGTTTGTTTGATACTATTTTTCGGAGAGCTTTAGGAGAAGAATGATCCCTCAGATGTGGAGTCATCAACATTAACCTGAGTGTAAACTAACGTTTTAATCAACTGATAACAAACACCTGATCTCTGACCTGAAAGTCTTCAGTGGACAGTGTGGACTCCCCAGTCCAGCAGACAGGAGCTTCAGTCCTGAATCCTTCAGGTTGTTGTTACTCAGGTCCATCTCTGTCAGATGGGAGGGGTTGGAGCTCAGAGCTGAGGCCAGTGCAGCACAGCTTTTCTCAGTGACCAGACAGCCTGACAGCCTGGAATCAGGAAAGAGTTGGTACAATTTCTCAATGAAAAAAGAACTGCAAGAAAATCTACACCTATTCTCAGACTGTTCTCATTAACAGGTCATCAAATATTGTCGTTTTGTTGACTCCTTTTGTGTCTGATACCAACTAACAAGGCACCCTGAAGTGTCTGTGCGAGACGCTAGAGGGCAATGTAGTGTAAATAGTGAGAAAGTCTGCAAAGGAAGGGGGTCAGATTGGATGGATGGATGAATAGATGGATGGATGAATCGGTCAGACACTGAACTTTCAGCCAGGAGACAGTTTCACCCAAACCATCTTTTAACCAGGTGTTCATTACTCTTGCCTCATGATGAAGGTCCAGTAGACCTGTGGCGAGGTCAGAGTCCTGTGAATCTCATACAGAAGCTAAACAGAGGTCAGCATTTGATGACATGGGAGTGAAGAATGTTTCTGAACATCTAATGCTGCAGCTGAAGGGTGCCTTGTGCCTCAGTACCAGACGCTGAGGGACGTGTCTTTGACGACCTGGTAATGAGAACAAGTTGGTATCTACTGAGTCGCTGGCTCATAGACATACATCAAAAACAGAAAGACACACAAGAACACTGATGCAGTTATACAAACCAATAGAAACAATTCAGAGTTACAGTTACAACTCCTTTCCTGTTCTGTTTGTTTGGTACCATTATTCAGAGAGTTATATGTGAAGAATGATCCCTCAGATGTGGAGTCTTCTCATCAGCATTAACCTGAGTGTAAACTAACGTTTTAATCAGCTGATAACAAACAGCTGATCTCTGACCTGAGAGTCTCCAGTGTGCAGTGTGGACTCCCCAGTCCAGAAGACAGGAGCTTCACTCCTGCATCCTTCAGGTTGTTATCACTCAGGTCCAGCTCTGTCAGACTGGAGGACTGGGAGCTGAGAACTGAGGACAGAGCTGCACAGCTTCTCTCAGAGAGGTTACAGCCACTCAGCCTGAGGAAGAGACAGTGATAAACACAATGGTAGACTTTCTTCTTCATGAAATATAAAGACTAGAAATGAATATATCCAGTGATCCATCCACCTACAGAGCTTTGCTGGAGGCTCTGACCACTGGCAGCAGCCTCAGAAGAGCCTCCTCTGAAGCAGAGTATTTCTTCAGCTCAAACACGTCCAGATCTTCTTCTGACGACAGTAAGATGAAGACCAGAGCTGACCACTGAGCAGGAGACAGTTTATCTGTGGAGAGACTTCCTGATCTCAGGGACTGTTGGATCTCCTCCACTAGAGAACGATCATTGAGTTCATTCAGACAGTGGAGCAGGTTGATGCTTCTCTCTGGAGACAGATCCTTGTTGATCTTCTCCTTTATGTATCTGACTGTTTCCTGATTGGTCTCTGAGCTACTTCCTGTCTGAGTCAGCAGACCTCGTAGGAGATTCTGATTGGTCTGCAGTGAAAGACCCAACAGGAAGCGGAGGAACAAATCCAGGTGTCCATTTGGACTTTGTAAGGCCTTGTCCACAGCACTCTGGTAGAAATGTGTGGGTTTAGTTTTGGCTCCAAAAGACCACCAGAATGCTGACTGTTCCTCTGACAGCAGATTGACTCCAGAGTTGATGAAGGTCAGATGGACATGAAGAGCAGCCAGAAACTCCTGAACGCTCAGATGGACGAAGCAGAACACCTTGTCCTGGTACAGTCCGCTCTCCTCTCTGAAGACCTCTGTGAACACTCCTGAGTACACTGAGGCTTCTCTGATATTGATGCCGCACTCTGTCAGGTCTGATTCATAGAAGATCAGGTTCCCTTTCTGCAGCTGCTCAAACGCCAGTTTTCCCAGAGACTTGATCATCTCCTTACTCTCTGGACTCCAATGTGGATCCCTCTCAGATTTTCCATGATATTTGACATTTTTAACTTTGGACTGGACCACCAGGAAGTGGATGTACATCTTAGTCAGGGTCTTGGGCAGCTCTCCTCCCTTTGGGTTCTTCAGCAGAATCTCCAGAACCGTAGCAGTGATCCAGCAGAAGACCGGGATGTGGCACATGATGTGGAGGCTTCGGGACGTCTTGATGTGGGAGATGATTCTGTCGGCCTGCTCCTCATCTCTGAATCTCTTCCTGAAGTACTCCTCCTTCTGAGGGTCAGTGAACCCTCTGACCTCTGTCACCATGCTAACATACTCAGCACGGATCTGATTGGCTGCTGCAGGTCGTGTGGTTATCCAGAGGCGAGCAGAGGGAAACAAATTCCCCCTGATGAGGTTTGTCAGCAGCACATCCACTGAGGTGGACTCTGTCACATCAGTCAGGGTCTCATTGTTGAGGAAGTCCAGAGGAAGTCGACACTCGTCCAGACCATCGAAGATGAAGACAACCTGGAACTCTTCAAACCTAAAGATTCCTGCATCTTTGGTTTCAGGAAAGAATCGATGAACAAGTTCCACCAAGCTGCACTTTTCCTCTTTCAGCACATTCAGCTGTCTGAAGGTGAAAGGAAACATGAACTGTATGTCCTGGTTGGCTTTGTCTTCAGCCCAGTCCAGAGTGAACTTCTGCGTTAAGACTGTTTTCCCGATGCCGGCCACTCCCTTTGTCATCACTCTTCTGACTGGTTCCTCTCTTCCATCTGAGGCTTTGAACACGTCCTCACAGCTGATGGTTGTTTCTACTGTTGCAGGTTTCCAAGATGCTGTTTCAACCTGTCTGATCTCATGTTCCATGTTGACCTCTCCTGTGTCTTCCATCATGATGTAGATCTCAGTGTAGATCTCATGTAGAAGTTTTGAATTTCCTGCTTTTGTGATTTTCTCGAACACATATTGAAACCTCTTCTTCAGGTTGGATTTGAGTTTATGCTGGCACTTGGAAAGAATCTCTGAATGAATTAAAATGAGACACAATTCAGAGGATGGCAGGGAAAACATGAGTCATCAAAATGTAAATTACAATATCTTACATTGTCATATCCCTTTTTAATGACCTACCTGTAGGTTCTGAGATGGTGTTTGGTAAATTCTTCAGTAGAGCATTCTGATTCATCAAAATCAAAACCATTCTGGTCACTTTGATGGTGTTTATACAGTAGGTCTTCACCATCTGATCCACTGTGTCCATCCTGTCTGCATCCTCCAGTCGACTCTTTGGGATTGGTGAGAAGCCTTCCAGGACTCCTTTCTGCTGCAGGTACCACTTGAATTTTTTAAAATCCTCGGCTCCCAAATCCTCCAAAGTTCCCAAGAGGACCTGTTGAGGTGTCGCCATCTGGCCTCTCTGTCAAGATACAAAAGATTGTTTTAAGATACTGCAGTTTATAATTTTAACATTTCATGAAAGCACAGGTTGATAATCAATGTTAAGAAAATGGCAGAAAAGATTTCCTGTATCCGTCCTTGTGACAGCGGAGCTGAACCAATCTGTTTGAGAAGCTGCTCCGCTGTCTGTCCAGTAGTGGGTGAAGTGGTGGTCAGGTTTGTTCGTGGTCCTTCTTTCCACCACCACTTCAAAAGTGTCCGGTTTGCAGCCAGTCACAGAGCTTGATCAGTTTCTGTCAGTTAATTTATTCAGTCTGTTGGTGTCGCCGGCTCTGATGCTGCTCCCCCAACAGACCACTGCCCAGTACAGGGCGCTGCCTACAACAGACTGGGAGAAGATCTCCAGCATCTTGCTGCACACGTTGAAGGATCTGAGCTTCCTCAGAAAGTAGAGGCGGCTCATCCCCATCTTGTACACAGTGTCAGTGTTGGTCCTCCAGTTCAGTCTGTTGTCAGTGTGGATGCCCAGGTACTTGTACTCCTCCACGGTGACAATGTCCTCTCCCAGGAGGTTCAGGGGCTGTGTAGCTGTCCTCTTCTTCCTGAAGCCGAACACCATCTCCCTGGTCTTTGCCACGTTGAGATGCAGATGATTCCGACCAGACCACTCCACAAAATCACCCACCAGAGCCCCGTACTCCTCCGTACCCTCCACCTCTTATACACCCTACAACTGCCACGTCATCAGAAAACTTCTGTAAGTGACACGACTCGGAGTTGTGTTTAAAATCTGAGGTGTACAAGGTGAACAGAACAGGAGACAGCACAATTCCATCCAGGAGATGGTGGGAGCGTCCACACTCATCACCTGCAGCTTCTCTCTCAGCAGGAAAGGCTGGATGGTGTTGAATGCACTGCAGAAATCAAAGAATGTGACTCTCACAGTGCACCCAACACCATCCAGATGTGAGAGAGCTCTCTGCAGGAGGTAGACGACAGCATCATCCACACCAAGATGAGACTGGTAGGAGAACTGCTTAGGGTCCAGTGATGGTCTCACCTGCGATCTCAGATGGTTCAGGACCAGCCTCTCCAGCACCTCCATCACATGGGAAGTGAGGGCAACTGGTCGGTAGTCGTTTGGGTCCAATGGAGACGACTTCTTGAGCGCCGGAACCAGGCAGGAGGTCTTCCACAGTGTTGGTACTTTCTCCTGGTCCAGGCTCAGGTTGAAGAGGCGACACAGGACAGGAGACCGCTGGCTGGTGCAGGTCCTGATGATACTGGGGTTGATGCTGCCAGGGATGGAGTTGGGGCAGTTGTCTGTGAAGGGGGAGTTGGGTCTGTGGGGCTCACTGGGTGGGATTGCAGGGGAGAAGGGGGGGAAGCATCATGGGAAGTGAGGATGAGGAGGAGGGGGCAGCAGGAGACTGTGAAGTAAACCTGTTGAAGAAACAGTTCAGCTCGTTGGCCCTCTCCACGCTGCCAGTGATCCTTCATACCAGCCCACACCTCCTTGGTGTTGTTCTGCTGGAGCTTGGCCTCCAGCTTCCTCCTGTAGGAGTCCCTGCACTCCCTCAGCTTCACCTTCAGGTCACGCTGCACCCTCTTCAACTCATCCCTGTCCCCAGCCCTAAAAGCCTTCTTCTTCTTCTTGTTGAGAAGATCCTTCAGGTCGCTGGTGATCCAGGGCTTGTTGTTGGGGAAGGAGCGTACAGTCCGGTCGGGATGTAAACAGCAACAATAATGGCGCAGGTGAACTCTCTTTTGTATTTCCTCTTCTTTGCCGTGAGCTTGGCTCCAGCCCTGCAGCCCCGGCGTTTCCTCCGGAGCTCCTCGAGGATGTGCAGCCTCGCTCCAGGCAGCAGCAGCAGCAGCGCTGGTTGCCGTAACGCCATCAGCTGTTCACAAGTGTAAACAATGCTCCCACACTCCTCCAGAACTTCATGATCAGAATCAGAATCAGAATTCCTTTAATAATCCCCAGGGGGAAATTGCTTTTTGTTACACACAGCTCCAAAAGAATAAGAATAAACTTCAAACACAAAGTAAAAATATAAATATATATAAAGTATGTATAAAAAATTATGTATTACAATAATAATAATATGCGTTTTCTTTATTTTCATGACTATTTACATTGTAGATTCTCACTGAAGGCATCAAAACTATGAATGAACACATGTGGAATTATGTACTTAACAAAAAAGTGTGAAATAATTCTAAATATGTCTTATATTTTAGATTCCTCAAAGTAGCCACCCTTTGCTTTTTTGATAGCGCTGCAAACCCTTGGTGTTCTCTCAATGAGCTTCATGAGGTAGTCACCTGAAATGGTTTACACTTCACAGATAGCTTTGACCAAGGTATCAGACCTTAACTAGCCTGTTAGGGTCATGGCTTGTTCACAATCATCGTTAGGAAAGGTCAGGTGATGCAAATTTCAAAGCTTTATAAATACCCAGACTCCTCTAACCATGTCCCAACAATCAGCAGCCATGGGTTCCTCCAAGCAGTTGCCTAGCCTTCATGGAAGAGTCATCAGAAGAAAACCTCTCCTGCGTCCTCACCACAAAAACTTCAGCGTCAGAAGTTTGCAAAAGAACATCTAGACAAGCCTGTTACATTTTGGAAACAAGTTCTGTGGACCGATGAGGTTAAAATAGAACTTTTTGGCCGCAGTGAACATAGATCTGTTTGGACAAAAAAGGGCACAGAATTTCATGAAAAGAACACGTGTCCAACTGTTAAGCATGGGGGTGGATCAATCATGCTTTGGGGTTGTGTTGCAGCCAATGGCACGGGGAACATTTCACGAGTAGAGGGAAGAATGGATTCAATTAAATTCCAACAAATTCTGGAAGCAAACATAACACCATCTGTAAAAAAGCTGAAGTTGAAAAGAGGATGGCTTCTACAAATGGATAATGATCCTAAACACACCTCAAGAGGCGCAAGCTGAAGGTTTTGCCATGGCCATCGCAGTCTCCTCACCTAAACATCATTGAAAATCTGTGGATAGACCTCAAAAGAGCAGTGCGTGCAACACGGCCCAGGAATCTCACAGAACTGGAAGACTTTTGTAAGGAAGACTGGGCGAAAATCCCTCAAACAAGAACTGAAAGACTCTTGGCTGGCTACAAAAAGCGTTTACAAGCTGTAATACTTGCCAAAGGGGGTGCTACTAGGTACTAACTATGCAGGGTGCCCAAACTTTTGCTGCGGCCCCTTTTTCCTTTTCTGTTATTTTGAAAATGTAAAAGGTAAAAATAAAAAGATTATTTTGTTATTAATATAAAAAGTTAATATATAAAGAGAATGTGTCATCAGTAACTTTATGCCTTTGGTAAAAGGGCCAACAAGTGCTAAGCATCTCTGGGAACTCCTTCAAGACTGTTGGAAAACCATTTCAGGTGACTACCTCTTGAAGCTCATCAAGAGAATGCTAAGAGTGTGCAAAGCAGTAATCAGAGCAAAGGGTGGCTACTTTGAAGAAACTAGAAAATAAGACATGTTTTCAGTTATTTCACACTTTTTTGTAAAGTACACAATTCCACACGTGTTCATTCATAGTTTTGATGCCTTCAGTGAGAATCTACAATGTAAATAGTCATGAAAATAAAGAAAACGCATTGAATGAGAAGGTGTGTCCAAACTTTTGGCCTGTACTGTATAACATGTACATTCATGATGTAGAAGTAATGCCAAACAATGCCAACCAGTGCAAAAATCAATAACAGAGAAGAAAACACCAACATTTAGCGGGAGCTGCTGCAACAGGCTGCCGGTGTAGCAGAATTGCAGGTTGACAGAACTGGTGTAACGGGCTGTTTTATTGTGCCGCAGACTAACGAAATAGTGAGACGGTGTCACTCAGCACTGGGCGGTGTGGTCACAAGTTGGTCTGGCTTCCTCCTGTCTTCCAGAGACCGCTGCCTGTGTCCTATATGTCTTGTTATATGACAGGTCAGTGATGCGGCCCTGTAATGATAGTGGCGCACACAGAATGTCCCTGTCGTTTGTTTATTTTCCCACAATGGCGCGAGTTCGAATCTCGTAAAATAAAACAACTAATTTTTCACATTTAAAAAGGTGTGTGTGTGTGTGTGTGTGTGTGTGTGTGTGTGTGTGTGTGTGTGTGTGTGTGTGTGGAGGGTGGGGCGTCTACATTACAAATACTCAAACAAGACTGAAAACGACGGGTATTTAGGATATTTATCCATTTATTAAAACAGACAATCACAGGAAGGTTCGGCTTGTCGTCTTCCTGTTTTCAACATTTTCCGTTACAGCAAGCAGCGTTCAAAACGTGACCCCACACCACTATGAGACACGTTTCCACAGGTACGACTCTAAAGTGGACTCAGATCAGTATGTTTAGACATTGTGATGAAAACTAAACAAAGAGACATTCACACAGCCAGCTACGGACCCGGTTTCCTGATTTCAACAGCTGCCGTAACCACGACAACAACAGACGCATTCGGCTGACGGTCGCCAGTTAACGTGGTCACTTGTTGAACTGAAACACCGGAAGTGTATAAAATTACACAATAAATCAATCGCACCAAATGGATATTTCCAGATCATTTGTTAAAACCTCTCCACAGTTGAGTCAAACAGTGATCCTGATGATCAAACAGTTACACATTCCTCTGGTACGTTTCTTACCTGCTGAAGTGACTTCAGGTCGACTCGCAGACGCTTTCAATCTTCAACCTTCATGTGTGCAGGAAACACCGGGAAAGAGGAAGCTGCTCATTCCTTCCTCGTCAGTGTGTCTCTGTGCATGTGATCTGAGGACGCACCCTCTTTACATCGGAGTTGAAAAAAGTTTCCTGTCCTTTACCTGACAGAGGCTGGAAAAGCAGAGAATGCTTTCTTGGTATTGTGTCAAAGGAAAAATACTCATTCACTCCTTCTAAACACTCCTCACTGTCTCCTTTCCTGATTCCTCTGTATGCCACTGCTGCATCAAGCTGTTCTCTGCACTCTGTCAGACCATTTCTACACAGCAACTGCACAACAACTATCCAAAGCCTATAAATATATACATTTATAGAACATGTTATCATTGGTGTCTATGCATGTATGCATGTATATATGTAAAGAAGGCCTATGTTTGTGCTTATATGTACTTATGAAATTGTCATAAATATTATATATTATCATAATAATCATAATTATTGTAATATTATTGTATTGTCAAGATATTTATTTTCTTCCACGTTTAATAAGTAATGATCGCATAAAGTCAGATCACATCAGTACTTATTTTGGACAAACGTCACCACCTACTGAAATCTCGCGAGACTTACAACCATAACAGCCTGCATCCGGGTCTTTGGGTCAGCTGATCAAAACACGGAAGTCGTAGCAGCAGTTCAGTTGTGATGGCTGACAGCTGCTGGACAGTTTACATTTAAACTAGCAGAAGAAGAAGAAACGTGGCCTGTTTGACCTCGTGTCCACAGTCTCCTGTTCTCAGTCACCGCCCAGAGCTCAGAGCAGGATGGAAATGGATACTAATTGGAAACTAAACCAACACTTTGCTGGTCCCAAACCTGGATGAGGACATTTTGATGTTCTGACATTTAACAATACAGGAGAAAACTTATGCAATGTGGGTCTAGACAAACTATTTAAGTCATGAAGTTACTGTGAGAAGTGACGGCCTATTAGTAGAATAAACAGAAGAAAGTTAATTTGTGGCTGATTTGTCTTTTACTTACTTTTTGTCTCCCACAATGTTATTCCTCTCTCCTACAGCGTCCATGACAACTACATGCAAATTTCACATTATGCAAATTAGATGGTGACGCCATTTACCGACTTTTAGGAAATAGCCTGCTTGCTTACTTAATACCTGCTTTCCTCACTGAGGAGTTGGCAACACTGCAAACCTTGTGACACACTTCACACTCGACACGCTTCAAAGCATCATCACAGCACATAACATCACTATCGAAGGGGTTCTCCACCTGGAGATCTGCAGAGAACCAGATCGCAGGTCAGTTTGTTCTGAGACGCTGCTGGAAACACATTTTTTCAGGGTTTTTAAACATTGAAGTCTGTGGGTGGATTGTAAAAATCCTCTTCTTCTTCCCTTTGAAAGGCTTCTGCTTCCTCCTCTTTCAGCGCGAGACGGCCTCTGCCTTTCTGCTGCTTCAACAGTTTCCTCTCTTCAGCCCCTTGAACGTCCTCACGTTCAGCTTTTTCTACACAGTTTAACCATCAGAAGGTGGAGAAGTGTGTCCTGTTTGAGAGCCCGACACCGTTTCAACTGTCTGAACTATCGGCTCCAAAGCAACAGGAAACCATTCAGCTTCCTCATTCACTCTGATGTTACTTTGGCTCTGAAGCTTCCTCTATTTCTTTAATATTTTATTCTATATATTTATTTTGACTTAATTTCGTACCTCCTCATGTGTAAAGTGAATCTTCATCTCAGCAAAGTCTGCTGCTGCTCACAGTGACTTTGGTTCAGCTCTGGAGCCGAGGGCTTGGACTAGTACTGCTAGTACTACTAGTACTACTAGTACTACTAGTGCTACTGCTCCCTGTACTGGTACTGCTAGTACTAACACATTAGCAGTACTACTACTACTTCCACTAGCTTTTCTGCTACTCGTTATGATGCAGTTGTGCATTCAGCTTTTCAGCTACATTCATTCGCCATTTCAGCATCTTCAGCGATGTGATGAAGATAAATGTGTGAATACGTTTCTGTGTCTCGTTTGGACAAACATCTTTTATTCTGGCTGTTTGTTTAAAAGGTGGGAGGAGGCTGATTTAATGAACTGATGATTTATGGCTCGATTAGTGGGCTTTAATTTCAGGGGGAAGCATATAAACGATGAAAAGAAGAGGTCAGAGAATGGACCCTTGAGGAACCCCACACGTTATTTTTGTTTGCTCAGATTTAAAATGATCAGTCGGCACAAAGTAGTCCCACTTTTCTAACCTGTCCAACAGCATCAAATGCAAAGATTTCAGATTAAAATTGTAAATGAAATGTTCCATGTGTGGCTACTCAGGTGATGTCATTTAAAACTAGTGCAGCCTCAGTGCTGTGGTCTAAAACCAGACTGAGGGGATTATTATGCACCAATAAAGTGTTAAGCTGCAGGAAAACAACCCTTTCAATGGCCTTTCCCACAAAAGACCAGTCTGATGTTTGTCTGTAGTCGTTTATCACTGAGGCGTCTAGATCAGGCTTTTTCTAGAGAGCTTTAATAACTGCTGTCTTCAGGGCTCCAGGATCCATGTTGCTGCTGATCTGTAGTTGATCAGATGGTCAGTTAGCTCCACCTGGTGGACAGGTAGGAGAACTCCACCATCTGATCAGTGGCTCCTCTGACTCTCACTGGGTTTCTGCCACAGGTTGGACCAGTGTTTACGTCACTGGTGTTTGTCAGACTTGGACTCTGAAGGTATGAGGGTGTGACGGCGTCCTCAGATCAGATGCACACAGACACCAGGACTGACGAGGAAGGAATGAGCAGCTTCTTCTCTCCCAGTGTTTCCTCATGAAGGTGGAAAGCGTCTGTCAGTCCACCTGAAGACAGTTCAGCAGGTGAGAATCCGACCAGAGGAATGTGTGAATGTTGGGTTTTGACACTGCTGTGTGCTCCGTCTCTCCACTTTAATTCAGGACAGACAAACTCCCTCTACGAAACTTTAAGAAGTGAATGAGCATTGATCTGTTATGGTTGGGTTTCCCCAATGTTCTTTTAGTATGTTCTTGAATGTTACAGGAGAAAAAGATGGCGACACCTCAACAGGTCCTCTTGGGAACTTTGGAGGATTTGGGAGCCGAGGACTTTAAAAAATTCAAGTGGTACCTGCAGCAGAAAGGAGTCCTGGAGGGCTTCACAGCAATCCCAAAGAGTCGACTGGAGAATGCAGACAGGATGGACACAGTGGATCAGATGGTGAAGACCTACTGTATAAACACCATCAAAGTGACCAAAATGGTTTTGGTTTTGATTAATCAGAATGATCTGGTGAAGAATTTCCCACCTACCATCTCAGAACCAACAGGTAGGTCATTAGAAAGGTATTTGACAGAGTACTTTCTCAGACTTTCTCAGCAGGTGGGGGGCAGAGTTTTACCTGTTTGTCTGTCGGAGGTGAACCTGTGTGTCTTGTTAGTGGAGCTGATGAGGTCATAATTAAAGAATCTAAATATAAGACGACACTATGAGACAAAACATGAGGACAGTACAAGAAATAAAAAGATTATTTAAAATTCTATTTATTTTATTGAGGAAAAGTTGTTGAAGTTAAGTTAAGTTAAGTTTAAATTCATATTTCTGGATAAATAAAAAAAAAAAAAAAATATATATATATATATATATATATATATATAGAGAGAGAGAGAGAGGGTTCACAAAAAGTTAGGGATATTCGACTTTCAGGTGAAATGTATGGAAAATGTAAAAAGTGAATGCTACAGTGATATTATATCATGAAAGTAGGACATTTAAGTATCAGCATGCAATGGTAGTTCCTTCATCTTAAACAATTTATTGAAAGAAAATCTACCAACAGTGGAGGGTAAACGAGGGTAAAGGTAAAATTGGGACGTGGCCAAAGGACGTCCACTCCTCTCCTTTCTGTGACTCTTCCAGTCTCTGTATCACTGTTCCAACCTCCTGATGACACTCTGTGACCCTCTAAGCTCAGTGAACACCTCCGTCTGAGGACTTCCTGTTTGAAGCCTCCAGTGTTGAGGTGCTGCTGATCAGCTGTTAAGTGTCGTCTTGGTCTCATGATGTCAGAATGTGAACAGCACGATGAGGAGGACTGTTTAAATACCAATTCTACCTGAAGCAGGAAATGTATTGGTGGTGGTTCATCCTGAAATTTCCCCTGAAAGCCGAATATCCCTAACTTTTTGTGAGTAGTGTATGTGTATATATGTGTATATATATATATATATATATATATATATTAAAAAAAATCCAGAAATATGATATATATATATATATATTATATTATATACTATAATAAAAGAGTCACTTTTAGAGTCTTCACTAAATGTTGAGCCCGTTTGGCCCTCGACTTAGACCGTGTTTTAAATTTTGGCCCTTTCTTTGATTGAGTTTGACACCCTTGATCTAGAGGAACCCCTCAAAGAGTCACCACCTTAATATGGTAGAGGAGTTTGTCTACTTCAGGGACCCTGGAAGTTGTTTCTCGGAGGGAAGGCTCCTGGAAGGGTCACCCAAGGAAAATTATTCCCAAAAGCTCAGACCAAGAATAATTTAAGAGCTTTTAAAAAGGAGAAATCTTGGAAGCAAGCTAATCATTCAAATCAGGTGTTGTCTCAAGCACACCTGATGCAGCTAATGAGGCCTTTGATTAATTGCATTAAGTGTGCTTGAGACAAAACAAACAAGGAAAATGCAAGACACTAAAGGCATGGAGTGTTCGCAGTCCCAATCTAGTGTTAGGAAATACAGGAGAACACATCATGCCGTCTTTGAGGAAGCTGCAGCATGGGCATCATTGGACCTTCAAACAGGACAATGATCCCAATCAAACCTTAAAGTCCACCAAGGCTTCAGGAAAAATCCTGTAAGACACCAGAGTGGCCGTCACAGTCACCTGACTTCCCACAGAAAATCTCTGGTGAGATTTGAAGAAGGAGGTTGCAGCACATAAACACAAGAATAATAAAGAGCTGGAGGCTGTTGTTCATGAGGAATGAGCTCCTCAGATTAAACTAAACTAGCTAAAAGGTGCTCTACTAAGTACTAAAGATACTTGTCAGGAAGGGGCTGAATAGTTTAGAGACTGCAGTTGCCAAAAAAGTGGCATGTTGTGTTGAATTTGGAGAAACCACCTGTCATACTCATTTAAGACAGTTGAAAGTTTGTAGATTTTGCAGATACTACTACTGTACTTGTTACTAATTTGTGATGTGGATTCAATAATGTTGAGTCCAGCTGTATTTGCTGATACATTTGTTGTGCCATCTTATCACTAATGTCTAATTTTTGTTCATTCAGAGATTCTTGCTGAGTGCCAGCGAAAACTCAAGTCTACCCTGCAGAAGAGGTTCCAGAGTGTGTTTGAGGGCGTCGCCAAAGCAGGAAACCCAACGCTGCTGAACCAGATCTACACAGAGCTCCACATCACAGAGGGGGGGGCTGCAGAGGTCAACAATGAACGTGAGGTCAGACAGATTGAAGCAGCTTCCAGGAAACCAGACAGACCAGAAACAACCATCAGATGTGAGGACGTCTTCAAAGCCTCAGATGGAAGAGAGGAACCAGTCAGAACAGTGATGACAAAGGGAGTGGCCGGCATCGGGAAAACAGTCTTAACGCAGAAGTTCACTCTGGACTGGGCTGAAGACAAAGCCAACCAGGACATACAGTTCATGTTTCCTTTCACCTTCAGACAGCTGAATGTGCTGAAAGAGGAAAAGTGCAGCTTGGTGGAACTTGTTCATCGATTCTTTAGTGAAACCAAAGACGCAGGAATCTGCAGGTTTGAAGAGTTCCAGGTCATCTTCATCTTCGACGGTCTGGACGAGTGTCGACTTCCTCTGGACTTCATCAACAATGAGACCCTGACTGATGTGACAGAGTCCACCTCAGTGGATGTGCTGCTGACAAACCTCATCAGGGGGAATCTGCTTCCTTCTGCTCGCCTCTGGATAACCACACGACCTGCAGCAGCCAATCAGATCCCTGCTGAGTGTGTTGGCATGGTGACAGAGGTCAGAGGGTTCACCGACCCTCAGAAGGAGGAGTACTTCAGGAAGAGATTCAGAGATGAAGAGCAGGCCGACAGAATCATCTTCCACATCAAGACGTCCCGAAGCCTCCACATCATGTGCCACATCCCAGTCTTCTGCTGGATCACTGCTACGGTTCTGGAGGTTCTGCTGAAGAACCCAGATGGAGGAGAGCTGCCCAAGACCCTGACTGAGATGTACATCCACTTCCTGGTGGTTCAGCAAACTGAAGAACATCAAGTATGATAGAAAATCTGAGACAGATCCACACTGGAGCCCAGAGACCTGATCTTCTATGAATCAGACCTGACAGAGTGTGGCATCAATATCATAGAAGCCTCTAAGTACTCAGGAGTGTTCACACAGATCTTTAGAGAGGAGAGCGGACTGTACCAGGACAAGGTGTTCTGCTTCGTCCATCTGAGCATTCAGGAGTTTCTGGCTGCTCTTCATGTCCATCTGACCTTCATCAACTCTGGAGTCAGAACTGGCAAAAATAACACTGTGTGAAGTCATACTGTTCAACCGCAGAAGAGAAGGGGAAGTTTCAAAGATGCCACTGAATGCTTTCTCGCTGAGAGAAGCCTCGTCCACTCATCTGGATGTCGAGCTCGCTCTGTCCGAGTCAGTGAGGAAGCTTTGCAAGTATTTCCAAAGAATTGAGATCAAAGGCAAACGAGGAAGAAAGGTCCTCATCCTCCTGACCCCTGATATGTTGGCTATGTTCTATGGACCTGCTCGTCGAGACTCGTCAAACCTGCGAGGTCCCAAATGAAAATTTGTTTGTTTGGTAGACCACAAGCACTCAGTCATGCTCTCCTGCCTGCTGTGAGATTCCCTCTCACCTCTGTCTCTCTCACCACCTTGCCACACCCCCCCATCTACTGATCAGTTCCACCTGTTGCTCCCAGCTGTGTCTCATCTCCACTCATCATCCAGCCAGCATTTAAGCAGCTCCGGTCCACTCACTCACTGCCAGATTGTCTTTGCGTCCCTATGATTGTGCGATTGACCTCCTACCCGGCACTTCTACTACTACTTCACTTTAGTACTCCTTATCTGCCCCAGAAAGAAAGGCCATGGAGACCTACGTCAATGACTCTCTGGCTGCAGGCATACGCCCCTCCTCATCCCCTGCTGGGAGATCCATGAAGCCTGGCTTCAGTGTGTGAATGCGTATGAAAGAATAGTCTCCTCCTAATTAGATCCCTCCTGTACTAATGTGTGTGTGAATGGGTGAATGAGGATGTCATGTAAAGCGCTTTGAGTAGTTGAAATCACTAGAAAGGCGCTATACAAATACAGACCATTTACCATCTCGTCTGCCTTTGAACTGCTCCATCTTCGCCAAGCTTGAACTTAATGACGTGCTCAGAGTTCCATGCCTCTTCCGTCTCATTCCTGGGGTACATCGTGGCCCAAGGAAGTATCCAAATGGACCCAGCAAAAGTTTGCAGTCACCTCCTACAACTACAACTACAGCTCTGTGGCACGATATAAATAAAGATTGATTGATTAAATTGTCATAATGTTCTATATTATCATAATGATTATAATTATTGTATTGTCAAGATATTTAGTTTCTTCCACATTTGTCAAAACCATGTGGTCTATTTATTTACTAAGTAATGATCACATAAAGTCAGACCACATCAATACTGGAGGTGCTTTTATTTTGGACAAATATTTGCCCGTTATGATGCAGAATAAGATCTTGCTGTGTGTGAACACCTTTCTTCTAGTGACTTCAGACTTTGATTTAATTCCTTGGACAAGTCCAGTTGTGGAATAACTATGAGCTGGATGACTGAGAATCTTCACAGACATTTAGTTTCATACTATAAATATATATGTATATGATAATAATTCATATTTATGTATTATTATTTACTGAATGTGCAAAAAAGATTTATTGTACCAGCTTTAGTTTCATTCATTTGGTTATTAAAGGTTGTATATTTCTGATAGAACTTTCTCCTGTTATATTAAAGGTTTTCTAATTGAGGAAGACGATGTTTTACTGTGTCGAAGTGGTTACGCCTGCACACTCACTGCCTGCTGCTGAAGTCTGATTAAAGCTGCCATATTTATACATCATCCACACCAGCAGGCCGATCAGGTGTGTTTAACCATCCAAACCATCCAATGACTGGGAAACAGCAAACACAGGTTTATTTTCTATATGAACAGTAACATCATATCAGATTCATCATCACGTGCATCAGACAAAGGTATTAAGCTCTTTACACGAAAAGTGCTGAAACATTTCTACACCTGAAGAAGTAATCATCACCTTGATAAGATAAATGTGTTCTGTAGGATAAGATATTTCTTTATTAGTCCCACGACGGGGAGATTTCTGTTCCTGCAGGCAGAACACTGAAAGGTGAACACAGTCAGTTTGAAGAGAAGCTCTCAGACTCACATTTTAAAACTCTTTCAAACCAAAATAAGCAAAACGAGCAGCTCCCATTACAACACAAACAACTTGATCAGATTCAGTTGTTTGTGTGATCACAGTGATCAGCTGGTCATACTGAGAGTGTTTCTGGAAACAGGAGGAGACTCTCCCTCCTATGGAGAACACAGAGACACTGAGGAACCAGACCACCAAAAGCCAAAGCCAGCATACAGAGGCTCAGTGAAGGTGGTCCTGAAGGTGTGGAGGTGGATCAGTGAGTCAGAGGAGACTCTGTAGAAGGACAGAGAGCCGGCAGGACAGTCCAAGTACACTCCTACTCTACCAGAGGAGGAGGAGGAGGAGGAGGAGGAGGAGGAGGTTGTTTCTTTGTTATTGTGCCTGACAGAGTAACCACCACCTGAACACTCCAGACTCCAGGACTGATCATTTAATCCAAACCAGCAGTCCTTAGTGGTTCCACTCCTCTTGATTCCTCTGTAACTCACAGCTACATAAACCTCTCCTCTCCACTCCACCTCCCAGTAGCAGCGACCAGTCAGACCTTCTCTGCACAGCAGCTGAGGACAGTAGTTCTTAAATCTCTCTGGATGATCAGGATATGGCTGCTGCTCCACCAGTGTCACCGTCCTGTTGTTGTCAGACAGTTTGAGGAATCCGTTCACTGTGTTTGTGTCCACTGAGAGTTCACAGGAATCTGATGGAGAGAAGAAGACACCAAACAGCAGCAGGTTATCAGCTGATCCAACTGTTGGCTTTGACTTTAGTTTATTCAGGGTCGAGCAGCTGGAGCCTCCTTCTTCTTCTTCTACACTGCGTGAACCGGTTCTGCTCAGTCACGGCTCAGGACTCAGCTGATGCAGAAGATCTGGTGATCAATGACTGATGACAGTTTGTGGGGCTGATTACATCATATTTAAATGTCAGGACACCTTCTGTGATCCGACCACCACAGAGAACATAGAACCACAGGAACTAGTGACCATATTTAGGAACTACAACTAGTGGAAAGATCCTCAGCACTGATTCATGAAGCCAGAGAACCACAGCAGGAGAACCAGGACCAGGATCCACAGGAACCAGAGAACCACAGCAGGAGAACCATGACCAGGATCCACAGGAACCAGAGAACCACAGCAGGAGAACCAGGACCAGGATCCACAGGAACCAGAGAACCACAGCAGGAGAACCAGGACCAGGATCCTCAGGAACCAGAGAACCACAGCAGGAGAACCAGGACCAGGACCCTCAGGTCCTGGTCCTGGTTCTCCTGCTGTGGTTCTCTGACTTCATGAATCACTGCTGAGGATCTTTTTACTGATATTAGTCCTGTTATAATCGTGTTTTTCACTGTTACCGTATTGATCAGTGTCAGTCATATTGATCAGTATTAGTCATATTGATCAGTATCAGTCACATTGATCAGTCATATTGATCAGTATCAGTCATATTGATCAGTATCAGTCACATTGATCAGTCATATTGATCAGTATCAGTCACATTGATCAGTCATATTGATCAGTATTAGTCATATTGATCAGTCATATTGATCAGTAT
Organism: Pempheris klunzingeri; assembly: GCF_042242105.1. NCBI lineage: Eukaryota > Metazoa > Chordata > Actinopteri > Acropomatiformes > Pempheridae > Pempheris > Pempheris klunzingeri. The sequence goes on along the minus strand of NC_092029.1, from coordinate 1,549,959 downwards.
CAGTCACATTGATCAGTCATATTGATCAGTATCAGTCATATTGATCAGTATCAGTCACATTGATCAGTCATATTGATCAGTATTAGTCATATTGATCAGTCATATTGATCAGTATCAGTCACATTGATCAGTCATATTGATCAGTATCAGTCATATTGATCAGTATCAGTCACATTGATCAGTCATATTGATCAGTATCAGTCACGTTGATCAGTCATATTGATCAGTATTAGTCATATTGATCAGTATCAGTCACATTGATCAGTCATCTTGATCAGTATCAGTCATATTGATCAGTAACAGTCACATTGATCAGTCATATTAATCAGTATCAGTCACATTGATCGGTATCAGTCATATTGATCAGTGTCAGTCACATTGATCAGTCATATTGATCAGTATCAGTCATATTGATCAGTATCAGTCACATTGATCAGTCATATTGATCAGTATCAGTCATATTGATCAGTATCAGTCACATTGATCAGTCATATTGATCAGTATCAGTCATATTGATCAGTATCAGTCACATTGATCAGTCATATTGATCAGTATCAGTCACGTTGATCAGTCATATTGATCAGTATTAGTCATATTGATCAGTATCAGTCACATTGATCAGTAACAGTCACATTGATCAGTCATATTAATCAGTATCAGTCACATTGATCGGTATCAGTCATATTGATCAGTATCAGCCACATTGATCAGTCATATTGATCAGTATTAGTCATATTGATCAGTATCAGTCACGCTGATCAGTCATATTGATCAGTATTAGTCATATTGATCAGTATCAGTCACATTGATCAGTCATCTTGATCAGTATCAGTCATATTGATCAGTAACAGTCACATTGATCAGTCATATTGATCAGTATCACCCACATTGATCAGTCATATTGATCAGTATTAGTCATATTGATCAGTATCAGTCACATTGATCAGTCATATTGATCAGTATCAGTCACATTGATCAGTCATATTGATCAGTATCAGTCACATTGATCAGTCATATTGATCAGTATCAGTCATATTGATCAGTAACAGTCACATTGATCAGTCATATTAATCAGTAACAGTCACATTGATCAGTCATATTAATCAGTATCAGTCACATTGATCAGTATCAGTCATATTGATCAGTATCAGTCACATTGATCAGTCATATTGATCAGTAACAGTCACATTGATCAGTATCAGTCACATTGATCAGTCATATTGATCAGTATTAGTCATATTGATCAGTCATATTGATCAGTATCAGTCACATTGATCAGTCATATTGATCAGTATCAGTCATATTGATCAGTATCAGTCACATTGATCAGTCATATTGATCAGTATCAGTCACGTTGATCAGTCATATTGATCAGTATTAGTCATATTGATCAGTATCAGTCACATTGATCAGTCATCTTGATCAGTATCAGTCATATTGATCAGTAACAGTCACATTGATCAGTCATATTAATCAGTATCAGTCACATTGATCGGTATCAGTCATATTGATCAGTGTCAGTCACATTGATCAGTCATATTGATCAGTATCAGTCATATTGATCAGTATCAGTCACATTGATCAGTCATATTGATCAGTATTAGTCATATTGATCAGTCATATTGATCAGTATCAGTCACATTGATCAGTCATATTGATCAGTATTAGTCATATTGATCAGTATCAGTCACATTGATCAGTAACAGTCACATTGATCAGTCATATTAATCAGTATCAGTCACATTGATCGGTATCAGTCATATTGATCAGTATCAGCCACATTGATCAGTCATATTGATCAGTATTAGTCATATTGATCAGTATCAGTCACGCTGATCAGTCATATTGATCAGTATTAGTCATATTGATCAGTATCAGTCACATTGATCAGTCATCTTGATCAGTATCAGTCATATTGATCAGTAACAGTCACATTGATCAGTCATATTGATCAGTATCAGCCACATTGATCAGTCATATTGATCAGTATTAGTCATATTGATCAGTATCAGTCACATTGATCAGTCATATTGATCAGTATCAGTCACATTGATCAGTCATATTGATCAGTATCAGTCATATTGATCAGTATCAGTCACATTGATCAGTCATATTGATCAGTATCAGTCATATTGATCAGTAACAGTCACATTGATCAGTCATATTAATCAGTAACAGTCACATTGATCAGTCATATTAATCAGTATCAGTCACATTGATCAGTATCAGTCATATTGATCAGTATCAGTCACATTGATCAGTCATATTGATCAGTAACAGTCACATTGATCAGTATCAGTCATATTGATCAGTATCAGTCACATTGATCAGTACCAGTCATATTGATCAGTATCAGTCACAACATTGGTTATGAATTAGCTCTGTATAAAGAGAGGTTGATTGATAAAGACGATTAATTGCATCTATATTTATTAAATGTTCATAAGTCAAAGAAATAAAGTGACAGGTTGTCATCTGTAGCTGACTAGAAGGCTGCAGTGTGGAGTCTGTAAATATCTTTAAACATCAGATTGTGAGCTGCTCTGAATCCACACTCACACTTCCACGGAACAGGTTTCAGCCTGTGTTCTCCACCGTGGTCCATCCTGCAGGAAGAAACAGTCAGAGGATGAAAACAGGAACATTTCTATAGAGATGGTTTGTCTCAGTATTATTACTGAACATGTTCTGCAAATAAAACACAACTTCCACAATAAAACCTGTGAATATATCAAATGAATCTACAGAGAAATGAAAAGCGTTTGTGAACGTCTTCCCAACATTAAAACTTTCAAACTGATATTTGTGAATCCTTGAATTTCAGACAAACGTCCCACCAAAGTAAGAGCACGCCGTCTCTACGAGCTGATGAGAAAACAACCAGCGATAAATGATGCGTTCAGTGTTTCATCACGTTAATGTGACGCTGATTATTAGTGTGTGTTCATTTGTTCTGGAGACGTTCTAGCACACACACTTCTGTCTGAGGATGCTCGTGGGCTTGTGCTGCTTCTTCAGAAATACTTCTGCTTCTGACGCAGCAGCACAAGGAAGCTGGACGTCTTTCCCTCCCTTATCTTCATGTTTAACCTTCAGTATCTAGTGAGGACTGGAAGCTGCAGCAGCGACAGCAGGCGAGCAAACAGCTGCTGTGCCGTTAGTCAGAATAACTTCTTCACACAAGCCTCAAACACAAGAATCCCAGCATGCAACGTCTGCTGTGTCAATGTTGGGAAAGTTACTTACAAAATGTAAAATATTTCATGTTACTTTCATTTGAAAGTAATACGTTTCTTTACAATCTTACTGCCTGTGTAGAGTAATGTGTTAAACTACTTGTTACACTACTTTTGAATTATATTGTTTTTATTTCTGGAATTTATGTTTTCTGATCCATGTTATATTGGCAAAATATCTGAGTTTACAAATCTTTTTCTGTATTTGTGGAAGTTGTTTTATATGTATAGATTACACATTCACACACAGATTGTTGAGAGCACGAACACCAGGTTTTAGCTCTGTTCATACCTGAGAGTCTCCAGTCTCCACTGTGGATCATCCAGTCCAGCAGACAGCAGCTTCAGTCCCGAGCCTCCTGGATGGTTGTAACTCAGGTCCAGCTCTCTCAGATGGGAGGGGTTGGAGCTCAGAGCTGAGGCCAGAGCAGCACAGCCTTCCTCAGTGACCAGACAGAACGACAGCCTGGAATCAGGAAAAATATCACAAAATCTACACCTACTCTAGCTTGAGGACATGCCTAAAAAATAATCATATCAAGAAGAATAATCATAAATGACAGCATGGAATTAGTTTTCAAAATGGTCAAGTACCAGTCATCAACACAAAGAGACAACTTAATGATAGTCTTGATGTTTTCATTTCATTAGTTTGAAAAGTTCCCCATCAATCAGCTTCAGAAATCTAAGAAATCTCAAGGATTCAAGGACAGAACAGACTTAGGAATAATGAAATAAGCATCTTTGATATGTAGCAAGAGTCACTGATGAAACCATCAACCTGTTTTAACAACCAAGTCACAGCTGCACTCATGTTATCAGGACAGTCTTTAAGAAGTTCCGTATTTCTTTAACACTGACGTGAAAGTAAAGCAGGATTTAAAAGGCCTTTTGATATGTGGCTGAACTCTGACCTGAGAGTCTCCAGTGTACAGTGTGGACGCTTCAATCCAGCACAGAGGGACTTCACTCCTGAATCCTTCAGGTCGTTGTTACTCAGGTCCATCTCTGTCAGATGGGAGGGGTTGGAGCTCAGAGCTGAGGCCAGTGCAGCACAGCCTTCCTCAGTGACCAGACAGAACGACAGCCTGGAATCAGGAAAAATATCACAAAATCTACACCTACTCTATCTTGAGGACATGCCTAAAAAATAATCATATCAAGAAGAATAATCATAAATGACAGCATGGAATTAGTTTTCAAAATGGTCAAGTACCAGTCATCAACACAAAGAGACAACTTAATGATAGTCTTGATGTTTTCATTTCATTAGTTTGAAAAGTTCCCCATCAATCAGCTTCAGAAATCTAAGAAATCTCAAGGATTCAAGGACAGAACAGACTTAGGAATAATGAAATAAGCATCTTTGATATGTAGCAAGAGTCACTGATGAAACCATCAACCTGTTTTAACAACCAAGTCACAGCTGCACTCATGTTATCAGGACAGTCTTTAAGAAGTTCCGTATTTCTTTAACACTGACGTGAAAGTAAAGCAGGATTTAAAAGGCCTTTTGATATGTGGCTGAATCCTGACCTGAGAGTCTCCAGTGTGCCGTGTGGACGCTTCAGTCCAGCACAGAGGGACTTCACTCCTGAATCCTTCAGGTCGTTGTTACTCAGGTCCATCTCTGTCAGATGGGAGGGGTTGGAGCTCAGAGCTGAGGCCAGAGCAGCACAGCCTTCCTCAGTGACCAGACAGCCTGACAGCCTGGAATCAGGAAAGAGTTGGTACAATTTCTCAATGAAAAAAGAACTGCAAGAAAATCTACACCTATTCTCAGACTGTTATCATTACCAGGTCATCAAATATTGTCGTTTTGTCGACCCCTTTTGTGTCTGATACCGACTAACAAGGCACCCTGAAGTGTCTGTGCGAGACGCTAGAGGGCAATATAGTGTAAATAGTGAGAAAGTCTGCAAAGGAAGGGGGTCAGATTGGATAAATGGATGGATGGATGAATAGATGGATGGATGAATCGGTCAGACACTGAACTTTCAGCCAGGAGACAGTTTCACCCAAACCATCTTTTAACCAGGTGTTCATCATTCTTGCCTCATGATGAAGGTCCAGTAGACCTGTGGCGAGGTCAGAGTCCTGTGAATCTCATACAGATGCTAAACAGAGGTCAGCATTTGATGACATGGGAGTGAGGAATGTTTGGAGTGAAGGGCCAGATCAGTGTTTCTGAACATCTAATGCTGCAGCTGAAGGGTGCCTTGTGCCTCAGTACCAGACGCTGAGGGATGTGTCTTTGACGACCTGGTAATGAGAACAAGTTAGTATCTACTGAGTCGCTGGCTCATAGACATACATCAAAAACAGAAAGACACACACAAACAGTGATGCAGTTATACAAACCAATGTAGAGTATTCAGAGTTACAGTTACAACTCCTTTCCTGTTTTGTTCGTTTGATGCCATTTTACAGAGAGTTCTATGAGAAGAATGATCCCTCAGATGTGGAGTCTTCTCATCAGCATTAACCTGAGTGTAAACTAACGTTTTAATCAGCTGATAACAAACAGCTGATCTCTGACCTGAGAGTCTCCAGTGTGCAGTGTGGACTCCCCAGTCCAGAAGACAGGATCTTCACTCCTGCATCCTTCAGGTTGTTATCACTCAGGTCCAGCTCTGTCAGACTGGAGGACTGGGAGCTGAGAACTGAGGACAGAGCTGCACAGCTTCTTTCAGAGAGGTTACAGCCACTCAGCCTGAGGAAGAGACAGTGATAAACACAATGGTAGACTTTCTTCTTCATGAAATATAAAGACTAGAAATGAATATATCCAGTGATCCATCCACCTACAGAGCTTTGCTGGAGGCTTTGACCACTAGCAGCAGCCTCAGAAGAGCCTCCTCTGAAGCAGAGTATTTCTTCAGCTCAAACACGTCCAGATCTTCTTCTGATGACAGTAAGATGAAGACCAGAGCTGACCACTGAGCAGGAGACAGTTTATCTGTGGAGAGACTTCCTGATCTCAGGAACTGTTGGATCTCCTCCACTAGAGAACGATCATTCAGTTCATTCAGACAGTGGAGCAGGTTGATGCTTCTCTCTGGAGACAGATCCTTGTTGATCTTCTTCTTGATGTATCTGACAGTTTCCTGATTGGTCTCTGAGCTACTTCCTGTCTGAGTCAGCAGACCTCGTAGGAGATTCTGATTGGTCTGCAGTGAAAGACCCAACAGGAAGCGGAGGAACAAATCCAGGTGTCCATTTGGACTTTGTAAGGCCTTTTTTACTGCACTCTGGTAGAAATGTGTGGGTTTAGATGTATCTCTAAATAGTTTAGACCACCATTTTGCCTCTGACAGCAGATTGACTCCAGAGTTGATGAAGGTCAGATGGACATGAAGAGCAGCCAGAAACTCCTGAATGCTCAGATGGACGAAGCAGAACACCTTGTCCTGGTACAGTCCGCTCTCCTCTCTAAAGATCTGTGTGAACACTCCTGAGTACTTAGAGGCTTCTATGATATCGGTGCCGCACTCTGTCAGGTCTGATTCATAGAAGATCAGGTTCCCTTTCTGCAGCTGCTCAAACGCCAGTTTTCCCAGAGACTCGATCATCTTCCTGCTCTCTGGACTCCAATGTGGATCCCTCTCAGATTTTCCATGATATTTGACATTTTTAACTTTGGACTGGACCACCAGGAAGTGGATGTACATCTTAGTCAGGGTCTTGGGCAGCTCTCCTCCCTTTGGGTTCTTCAGCAGAATCTCCAGAACCGTAGCAGTGATCCAGCAGAAGACCGGGATGTGGCACATGATGTGGAGGCTTCGGGACGTCTTGATGTGGGAGATGATTGTGTCGGCCTGCTCCTCATCTCTGAACCTCTTCCTGAAGTACTCCTCCTTCTGAGGGTCAGTGAACCCTCTGACCTCTGTCACCATGCCAACACACTCAGCAGGGATCTGATTGGCTGCTGCAGGTCGTGTGGTTATCCAGAGGCGAGCAGAGGGAAACAAATTCCCCCTGATGAGGTTTGTCAGCAGCACATCCACTGAGGTGGACTCTGTCACATCAGTCAGGGTCTCATTGTTGATGAAGTCCAGAAGAAGTCGACACTCGTCCAGACCGTCGAAGATGAAGATGACCTGGAACTCTTCAAACCTGCAGATTCCTGCGTCTTTGGTTTCACTAAAGAATCGATGAACAAGTTCCACCAAGCTGCACTTTTCCTCTTTCAGCACATTCAGCTGTCTGAAGGTGAAAGGAAACATGAACTGTATGTCCTGGTTGGCTTTGTCTTCAGCCCAGTCCAGAGCGAACTTCTGCGTTAAGACTGTTTTCCCAATGCCGGCCACTCCCTTTGTCATCACTGTTCTGACTGGTTCCTCTCTTCCATCGGAGGCTTTGAACACGTCCTCACAGCTGATGGTTGTTTCTACTGTTGCAGGTTTCCAAGATGCTGTTTCAACCTGTCTGATCTCATGTTCCATGTTGACCTCTCCCGTATCTTCCATCATGATGTAGATCTCAGTGTAGATCTCATGTAGAAGTTTTGAATTTCCTGCTTTTGTGATTTTCTCGAACACATATTGAAACCTCTTCTTCAGGTTGGATTTGAGTTTATGCTGGCACTTGGAAAGAATCTCTGAATGAATTAAAATGAGACACAATTCAGAGGATGGCAGGGAAAACATGAGTCATCAAAATGTAAAGTACAATATCTTACATTGTCATATCCCTTTTTAATGACCTACCTGTAGGTTCTGAGATGGTGTTTGGTAAATTCTTCAGCAGATCATTCTGATTCATCAAAATCAAAACCATTCTGGTCACTTTGATGGTGTTTATACAGTAGGTCTTCACCATCTGATCCACTGTGTCCATCCTGTCTGCATCCTCCAGTCGACTCTTTGGGATTGGTGAGAAGCCTTCCAGGACTCCTTTCTGCTGCAGGTACCACTTGAATTTTTTAAAATCCTCGGCTCCCAAATCCTCCAAAGTTCCCAAGAGGACCTGTTGAGGTGTCGCCATCTGGCCTCTCTGTCAAGATACAAAAGATTGTTTTAAGATACTGCAGTTTATAATTTTAACATTTCATGAAAGCACAGGTTGATAATCAATGTTAAGAAAATGGCAGAAAAGATTTCCTGTATCCGTCCTTGTGACAGCGGAGCTGAACCAATCTGTTTGAGAAGCTGCTCCGCTGTCTGTCCAGTAGTGGGTGAAGTGGGTGGTCAGGTTTGTTCGTGGTCCTTCTTTCCACCACCACTTCAAAAGTGTCCGGTTTGCAGCCAGTCACAGAGCTTGATCAGTTTCTGTCAGTTAATTTATTCAGTCTGTTGGTGTTGCCGGCTCTGATGCTGCTCCCCCAACAGACCACTGCCCAGTACAGGGCGCTGCCTACAACAGACTGGGAGAAGATCTCCAGCATCTTGCTGCACACGTTGAAGGATCTGAGCTTCCTCAGGAAGTAGAGGCGGCTCATCCCCATCTTGTACACAGCGTCAGTGTTGGTCCTCCAGTTCAGTCCGTTGTCAGTGTGGATGCCCAGGTACTTGTACTCCTCCACAGTGGCAATGTCCTCTCCCAGGAGGTTCAGGGGCTGTGTAGCCGTCCTCTTCTTCCTGAAGCCGAACACCATCTCCCTGGTCTTTGCCACGTTGAGATGCAGATGATTCCGACCAGACCACTCCACAAAATCACCCACCAGAGCCCCGTACTCCTCCGTACCCTCCACCTCTTATACACCCTACAACTGCCACGTCATCAGAAAACTTCTGTAAGTGACACGACTCGGAGTTGTGTTTAAAATCTGAGGTGTACAAGGTGAACAGAACAGGAGACAGCACAGTTCCCTGTGGAGCTCCTGTACCACTGACCACCACATCAGACGGAGCGCTGCCTGTCTGTCAGGTAGTCGGTGATCCAGGAGATGGTGGGAGCGTCCACACTCATCACCTGCAGCTTCTCTCTCAGCAGGAAAGGCTGGATGGTGTTGAATGCACTGCAGAAATCAAAGAATGTGACTCTCCAGTGCACCCAACACCATCCAGATGTGAGAGAGCTCTCTGCAGGAGGTAGACGACAGCATCATCCACACCAAGATGAGACTGGTAGGAGAACTGCATAGGGTCCAGTGATGGTCTCACCTGCGATCTCAGATGGTTCAGGACCAGCCTCTCCAGCCTCTCCATCACATGGGAAGTGAGGGCAACTGGTCGGTAGTCATTTGGGTCCAATGGGGACGACTTCTTGAGCGCCGGAACCAGGCAGGAGGTCTTCCACAGTGTTGGTACTTTCTCCTGGTCCAGGCTCAGGCTGAAGAGGCGACACAGGACAGGAGACCGCTGGCTGGTGCAGGTCCTGATGATCCTGGGGTTGATGCTGCCAGGGATGGAGTTGGGGCAGTTGTCTGTGAAGGGGGAGTTGGGTCTGTGGGGCTCACTGGGTGGGATTGCAGGGGGGAAGTGGGGGAAGCATCATGGGAAGTGAGGATGAGGAGGAGGGGGCAGCAGGAGACTGTGAACTAAACCTGTTGAAGAAACAGTTCAGCTCGTTGGCCCTCTCCACGCTGCCAGTGATCCTTCATACCAGCCCACACCTCCTTGGTGTTGTTCTGCTGGAACTTGGCCTCCAGCTTCCTCCTGTAGGAGTCCTTGCACTCCCTCAGCTTCACCTTCAGGTCACGCTGCACCCTCTTCAACTCATCCCTGTCCCCAGCCCTAAAAGCCTTCTTCTTCTTCTTGTTGAGAAGATCCTTCAGGTCGCTGGTGATCCAGGGCTTGTTGTTGGGGAAGGAGCGTACAGTCCGGTCGGGATGTAAACAGCAACAACAATGGCGCAGGTGAACTCTCTTTTGTATTTCCTCTTCTTTGCCGTGAGCTTGGCTCCAGCCCTGCAGCCCCTGCGTTTCCTCCGGAGCTCCTCGAGGATGTGCAGCCTCTCTCCAGGCAGCAGCAGCAGCAGCGCTGGTTGCCGTAACGCCATCAGCTGTTCACAAGTGTAAACAATGCTCCCATACTCCTCCAGAACTTCATGATCAGAATCAGAATCAGAATTCCTTTAATAATCCCCAGGGGGGTATTGCTTTTTGTTACAATTCAATTCAATTCAATTCAATTCAATTTATTTGTATAGCCCAATATCACAACAGAGTTGTCTCACAGTGCTTTACAGAGTTCACTGAAATAAACCAATGTAAGTGAACAAACAATCTAATAAAGAGTCCAGCAGTCAATGAGGCCAATGGATTGGTCCGATGGATCAGTCCAAAAAGAATAATAACACACAGCTCCAAAAGAATAAGAATAAACTTCAAACACAAAGTAAAAATATAAATATATATAAAGTATGTATAAAAAATTATGTATTACAATAATAATAATAATAACAATAATACCACTGATAATAATAATATACAGTACAGGCCAAAAGTTTGGACACACTCATTCAATGCTTTTCTTTATTTTCATGACTATTTACATTGTAGATTCTCACTGAAGGCATCAAAACTATGAATGAACACGTGGAATTATGTACTTAACAAAAAAGTGTGAAATAATTCTAAATATGTCTTATATTTTAGATTCCTCAAAGTAGCCACCCTTTGCTTTTTTGATAGCGCTGCAAACCCTTGGTGTTCTCTCAATGAGCTTCATGAGGTAGTCACCTGAAATGGTTTTCACTTCACAGGTGTGCCTTGTCAGGGTTACTTAGTGGAATTTCTTGCCTTATTAATGGGGTTGGGACCATCAGTTGTGTTGTGCAGAAGTCAGGTTGATACACAGCCGACAGCCCTATTGGACAACTGTTAGAATTCATATTATGGCAAGAACCAATCAGCTACAGTGGCATGCAAAAGTTTGGGCACCCCTGGTCAAAATTTCTGTTAATGTGAACAGTTAAGAAAGTGGAAGATGAAATTATCTCCAAAAGGCATAACGTTAAACATGAAACACTCTTTTCAATATTTTAAGCACTGTCAGTGTATTATTTTTGTTTTGTACAGTTTTAGAGTGAAAAAGCACCCTGCAAAAGAATGGGAACCCCAGGAGATTTGTGCTCTCAGATAGCTTTGACCAAGGTATCAGACCTTAATTAGCCTGTTAGGGTCATGGCTTGTTCACAATCATCGTTAGGAAAGGCCAGGTGATGCAAATTTCAAAGCTTTATAAATACCCAGACTCCTCTAACCTTGTCCCAACAATCAGCAGCCATGGGTTCCTCCAAGCAGTTGCCTAGCACTTTGAAAATGAAAATGATTGATGCCCACAAAGCAGGAGAAGGCTATAAGAAGATAGCAAAGTGTTTTCAGGTACCCATTTCCTCAGTTTGGAACATAATTAAGAAATGGCAGTTAATAGTAACAGTGGAGGTCAAGATAAGGTCTGGAAGATCAAGAAAAATATCAGAAAACCACAAAATTCAGTGTCAGAAGTTTGCAAAAGAACATCTAGACAAGCCTGTTGCATTTTGGAAACAAGTTCTGTGGACCGATGAGGTTAAAATAGAACTTTTTGGCCGCAGTGAACATAGGTATGTTTGGACAAAAAAGGGCACAGAATTTCATGAAAAGAACACGTGTCCAACTGTTAAGCATGGGGGTGGATCAATCATGCTTTGGGGTTGTGTTGCAGCCAATGGCACGGGGAACATTTCACGAGTAGAGGGAAGAATGGATTCAATTAAATTCCAACAAATTCTGGAAGCAAACATAACACCATCTGTAAAAAAGCTGAAGTTGAAAAGAGGATGGCTTCTACAAATGGATAATGATCCTAAACACACCTCAAGAGGCGCAAGCTGAAGGTTTTGCCATGGCCATCGCAGTCTCCTCACCTAAACATCATTGAAAATCTGTGGATAGACCTCAAAAGAGCAGTGCGTGCAACACGGCCCAGGAATCTCACAGAACTGGAAGACTTTTGTAAGGAAGACTGGGCGAAAATCCCTCAAAGAAGAACTGAAAGACTCTTGGCTGGCTACAAAAAGCGTTTACAAGCTGTAATACTTGTAATACTAGGGTGGCTACTTTGAAGAAACTAGAAAATAAGACATGTTTTCAGTTATTTCACACTTTTTTGTTAAGTACACAATTCCACACGTGTTCATTCATAGTTTTGATGCCTTCAGTGAGAATCTACAATGTAAATAGTCATGAAAATAAAGAAAACGCATTGAATGAGGTGTGTCCCACCTTTGGCCTGTACTGTATAACATGTACATTCACGATGTAGAAGTAATGCCAAACAATGCCAACCAGTGCAAAAATCAAAAACAGAGAAGAAAACACCAACATTTAGCGGGAGGTGATGCAACAGGCTGCCGGAAGTGTATAAAATTACACAATAAATCAATCGCACCAAATGGATATTTCCAGATCATTTGTTAAAACCTCTCCACAGTTGAGTCAAACAGTGATCCTGATGATCAAACAGTTACACATTCCTCTGGTACGTTTCTTACCTGCTGAAGTGACTTCAGGTCGACTCGCAGACGCTTTCAATCTTCAACCTTCATGTGTGCAGGAAACACTGAGAATGAGGAAGCTGCTCATTCCTTCCTCGTCAGTGTGTCTCTGTGCATGTGATCTGAGGACGCACCCTCTTTACATCGGAGTTGAAAAAAGTTTCCTGTCCTTTACCTGACAGAGGCTGGAAAAGCAGAGAATGCTTTCTTGGTATTGTGTCAAAGGAAAAATACTCATTCATTCCTTCTAAACACTCCTCACTGTCTCCTTTCCTGATTCCTCTGTATGCCACTGCTGCATCAAGCTGTTCTCTGCACTCTGTCAGACCATTTCTACACAGCAACTGCACAACAACTATCCAAAGCCTATAAATATATACATTTATAGAACATGTTATCATTGGTGTCTATGCATGTATGCATGTATATATACAGAAGGCCTATGTTTGTGCTTATATGTACTTATGAAATTGTCATAAATATTATATATTATCATAATAATCATAATAATTGTAATATTATTGTATTGTCAAGATATTTATTTTCTTCCACATTTAATAAGTAATGATCGCATAAAGTCAGATCACATCAGTACTGGAGGAGCTTTTATTTTGGACAAACGTCACCACCTACTGAAATCTCGCGAGACTTACAACCATAACAGCCTGCATCCGGGTCTTTGGGTCAGCTGATCAAAACACGGAAGTCGTAGCAGCAGTTCAGTTGTGATGGCTGACAGCTGCTGGACAGTTTACATTTAAACTAGCAGAAGAAGAAGAAACGTGGCCTGTTTGACCTCGTGTCCACAGTCTCCTGTTCTCAGTCACCGCCCAGAGCTCAGAGCAGGATGGAAATGGATACTAATTGGAAACTAAACCAACACTTTGCTGGTCCCAAACCTGGATGAGGACATTTTGATGTTCTGACATTTAACAATACAGGAGAAAACTTATGCAATGTGGGTCTAGACAAACTATTTAAGTCATGAAGTTACTGTGAGAAGTGACGGCCTATTAGTAGAATAAACAGAAGAAAGTTAATTTGTGGCTGATTTGTCTTTTACTTACTTTTTGTCTCCCACAATGTTATTCCTCTCTCCTACAGCGTCCATGACAACTACATGCAAATTTCACATTATGCAAATTAGATGGTGACGCCATTTACCGACTTTTAGGAAATAGCCTGCTTGCTTACTTAATACCTGCTTTCCTCACTGAGGAGTTGGCAACACTGCAAACCTTGTGACACACTTCACACTCGACACGCTTCAAAGCATCATCACAGCACATAACATCACTATCGAAGGGCTTCTCCACCTGGAGATCTGCAGAGAACCAGATCGCAGGTCAGTTTGTTCTGAGACGCTGCTGGAAACACATTTTTTCAGGGTTTTTAAACATTGAAGTCTGTGGGTGGATTGTAAAAATCCTCTTCTTCTTCCCTTTGAAAGGCTTCTGCTTCCTCCTTTCAGCGCGAGACGGCCTCTGCCTTTCTGCTGCTTCAACAGTTTCCTCTCTTCAGCCCCTTGAACGTCCTCACGTTCAGCTTTTTCTACACAGTTAAACCATCAGAAGGTGGAGAAGTGTGTCCTGTTTGAGAGCCCGACACCGTTTCAGCTGTCTGAACTATCGGCTCCAAAGCAACAGGAAACCATTCAGCTTCCTCATTCACTCTGAAGTTACTTTGGCTCTGAAGCTTCCTCTATTTCTTTAATATTTTATTCTATATATTTATTTTGACTTAATTTCGTACCTCCTCATGTGTAAAGTGAATCTTCATCTCAGCAAAGTCTGCTGCTGCTCACAGTGACTTTGGTTCAGCTCTGGAGCCGAGGGCTTGGACTAGTACTGCTAGTACTACTAGTACTACTAGTACTACTAGTGCTACTGCTCCCTGTACTGGTACTGCTAGTACTAACACATTAGCAGTACTACTACTACTTCCACTAGCTTTTCTGCTACTCGTTATGATGCAGTTGTGCATTCAGCTTTTCAGCTACATTCATTCGCCATTTCAGCATCTTCAGCGATGTAATGAAGATAAATGTGTGAATAAGTTTCTGTGTCTCGTTTGGACAAACATCTTTTATTCTGGCTGTTTGTTTAAAAGGTGGGAGGAGGCTGATTTAATGAACTGATGATTTATGGCTTGATTAGTGGGCTTTAATTTCAGGGGAAGCATATAAACAATGAAAAGAAGAGGTCAGAGAATGGACCCTTGAGGAACCCCACAGGTTATTTTTGTTTGCTCAGATTTAAAATGACCAGTCGTCACAAAGTAGTCCCACTTTTCTAACCTGTCCAACAGCATCTCATGGTCAACAGCATCAAATGCAAAGATTTAAGATTAAAATTGTCAATGAAATGTTCCATGTGTGGCTACTCAGGTGATGTCATTTAAAACTAGTGCAGCCTCAGTGCTGTGGTCTAAAACCAGACTGAGGGGATTATTATGCACCAAGAAAGTGTTAAGCTGCAGGAAAACAACCCTTTCAATGGCCTTTCCCACAAAAGACCAGTCTGATGTTTGTCTGTAGTCGTTTATCACTGAGGCGTCTAGATCAGGCTTTTTCTAGAGAGCTTTAATAACTGCTGTCTTCAGGGCTCCAGGATCCATGTTGCTGCTGATCTGTAGTTGATCAGATGGTCAGTTAGCTCCACCTGGTGGACAGGTAGGAGAACTCCACCATCTGATCAGTGGCTCCTCTGACTCTCACTGGGTTTCTGCCACAGGTTGGACCAGTGTTTACGTCACTGGTGTTTGTCAGACTTGGACTCTGAAGGTATGAGGGTGTGACGGCGTCCTCAGATCAGATGCACACAGACACCAGGACTGACGAGGAAGGAATGAGCAGCTTCTTCTCTCCCAGTGTTTCCTCATGAAAGTGGAAAGCGTCTGTCAGTCCACCTGAAGTCAGTTCAGCAGCAGGTGAGAATCCGACCAGAGGAATGTGTGAATGTTGGGTTTTGACACTGCTGTGTGCTCCGTCTCTCCACTTTAATTCAGGACAGACAAACTCCCTCTACGAAACTTTAAGAAGTGAATGAGCATTGATCTGTTATGGTTGGGCTTCCCCAATGTTCTTTTAGTATGTTCTTGAACGTTACAGGAGAAAAAGATGGCGACACCTCAACAGGTCCTCTTGGGAACTTTGGAGGATTTGGGAGCCGAGGACTTTAAAAAATTCAAGTGGTACCTGCAGCAGAAAGGAGTCCTGGAAGGCTTCACAGCAATCCCAAAGAGTCGACTGGAGAATGCAGACAGGATGGACACAGTGGATCAGATGGTGAAGACCTACTGTATAAACACCATCAAAGTGGCCAAAATGGTTTTGGTTTTGATTAATCAGAATGATCTGGTGAAGAATTTCCCACCTACCATCTCAGAACCAACAGGTAGGTCATTAGAAAGGTATTTGACAGAGTACTTTCTCAGACTTTCTCAGCAGGTGGGGGGCAGAGTTTTACCTGTTTGTCTGTCGGAGGTGAACCTGTGTGTCTTGTTAGTGGAGCTGATGAGGTCATAATTAAAGAATCTAAATATAAGACGACACTATGAGACAAAACATGAGGACAGTACAAGAAATAAAAAGATTATTTAAAATTCTATTTATTTTATTGAGGAAAAGTTGTTGAAGTTAAGTTAAGTTAAGTTAAGTTTAAATTCATATTTCTGGATAAATAAAAAAAAAATATATATATATATATAGAGAGAGAGAGGGTTCACAAAAAGTTAGGGATATTCGACTTTCAGGTGAAATGTATGGAAAATGTAAAAAGTGAATGCTACAGTGATATTATATCATGAAAGTAGGACATTTAAGTATCAGCATGCACTGGTAGTTCCTTCATCTTAAACAATTTATTGAAAGAAAATCTACCAACAGTGGAGGGTAAACGAGGGTAAAGGTAAAATTGGGACGTGGCCAAAGGACGTCCACTCCTCTCCTCTCTGTGACTCTTCCAGTCTCTGTATCACTGTTCCAACCTCCTGATGACACTCTGTGACCCTCTAAGCTCAGTGAACACCTCCGTCTGAGGACTTCCTGTTTGAAGCCTCCAGTGTTGAGGTGCTGCTGATCAGCTGTTAAGTGTCGTCTTGGTCTCATGATGTCAGAATGTGAACAGCAGGATGAGGAGGACTGTTTAAATACCAATTCTACCTGAAGCAGGAAATGTATTGGTGGTGGTTCATCCTGAAATTTCCCCTGAAAGCCGAATATCCCTAACTTTTTGTGAGTAGTGTATGTGTATATATGTGTATATATATATATTAAAAAAAATCCAGAAATATGATATATATATATATATATTATATTATATACTATAATAAAAGAGTCACTTTTAGAGTCTTCACTAAATGTTGAGCCCGTTTGGCCCTTGACTTAGACCGTGTTTTAAATTTTGGCCCTTTCTTTGATTGAGTTTGACACCCTTGATCTAGAGGAACCCCTCAAAGAGTCACCACCTTAATATGGTAGAGGAGTTTGTCTACTTCAGGGACCCTGGAAGTTGTTTCTCGGAGGGAAGGCTCCTGGAAGGGTCACCCAAGGAAAATTATTCCCAAAAGCTCAGACCAAGAATAATTTAAGAGCTTTTAAAAAGGAGAAATCTTGGAAGCAAGCTAATCATTCAAATCAGGTGTTGTCTCAAGCACACCTGATGCAGCTAATGAGGCCTTTGATTAGTTGCATTAGGTGTGCTTGAGACAAAACAAACAAGGAAAATGCAAGACACTAAAGGCATGGAGTGTTCGCAGTCCCAATCTAGTGTTAGGAAATACAGGAGAAAACATCATGCCGTCTTTGAGGAAGCTGCAGCATGGGCATCATTGGACCTTCAAACAGGACAATGATCCCAATCAAACCTTAAAGTCCACCAAGGCTTCAGGAAAAATCCTGTAAGACACCAGAGTGGCCGTCACAGTCACCTGACTTCCCACAGAAAATCTCTGGTGAGATTTGAAGAAGGAGGTTGCAGCACATAAACACAAGAATAATAAAGAGCTGGAGGCTGTTGTTCATGAGGAATGAGCTCCTCAGATTAAACTAAACTAGCTAAAAGGTGCTCTACTAAGTACTAAAGATACTTGTCAGGAAGGGGCTGAATAGTTTAGAGACTGCAGTTGCCAAAAAAGTGGCATGTTGTGTTGAATTTGGAGAAACCACCTGTCATACTCATTTAAGACAGTTGAAAGTTTGTAGATTTTGCAGATACTACTACTGTACTTGTTACTAATTTGTGATGTGGATTCAATAATGTTGAGTCCAGCTGTATTTGCTGATACATTTGTTGTGCCATCTTATCACTAATGTCTAATTTTTGTTCATTCAGAGATTCTTGCTGAGTGCGAGCGAAAACTCAAGTCTACCCTGCAGAAGAGGTTCCAGAGTGTGTTTGAGGGCGTCGCCAAAGCAGGAAACCCAACGCTGCTGAACCAGATCTACACAGAGCTCCACATCACAGAGGGGGGGGCTGCAGAGGTCAACAATGAACGTGAGGTCAGACAGATTGAAGCAGCTTCCAGGAAACCAGACAGACCAGAAACAACCATCAGATGTGAGGACGTCTTCAAAGCCTCAGATGGAAGAGAGGAACCAGTCAGAACAGTGATGACAAAGGGAGTGGCCGGCATCGGGAAAACAGTCTTAACGCAGAAGTTCACTCTGGACTGGGCTGAAGACAAAGCCAACCAGGACATACAGTTCATGTTTCCTTTCACCTTCAGACAGCTGAATGTGCTGAAAGAGGAAAAGTGCAGCTTGGTGGAACTTGTTCATCGATTCTTTAGTGAAACCAAAGACGCAGGAATCTTTAGGTTTGAAGAGTTCCAGGTCATCTTCATCTTCGACGGTCTGGACGAGTGTCGACTTCCTCTGGACTTCATCAACAATGAGACCCTGACTGATGTGACAGAGTCCACCTCAGTGGATGTGCTGCTGACAAACCTCATCAGGGGGAATCTGCTTCCTTCTGCTCGCCTCTGGATAACCACACGACCTGCAGCAGCCAATCAGATCCCTGCTGAGTGTGTTGGCATGGTGACAGAGGTCAGAGGGTTCACCGACCCTCAGAAGGAGGAGTACTTCAGGAAGAGATTCAGAGATGAAGAGCAGGCCGACAGAATCATCTTCCACATCAAGACGTCCCGAAGCCTCCACATCATGTGCCACATCCCGGTCTTCTGCTGGATCACTGCTACGGTTCTGGAGGTTCTGCTGAAGAACCCAGATGGAGGAGAGCTGCCCAAGACCCTGACTGAGATGTACATCCACTTCCTGGTGGTTCAGCAAACTGAAGAACATCAAGTATGATAGAAAATCTGAGACAGATCCACACTGGAGCCCAGAGACCTGATCTTCTATGAATCAGACCTGACAGAGTGTGGCATCAATATCAGAGAAGCCTCTAAGTACTCAGGAGTGTTCACACAGATCTTTAGAGAGGAGAGCAGACTGTACCAGGACAAGGTGTTCTGCTTCGTCCATCTGAGCATTCAGGAGTTTCTGGCTGCTCTTCATGTCCATCTGACCTTCATCAACTCTGGAGTCAGAACTGGCAAAAATAACACTGTGTGAAGTCATACTGTTCAACCGCAGAAGAGAAGGGGAAGTTTCAAAGATGCCACTGAATGCTTTCTCGCTGAGAGAAGCCTCGTCCACTCATCTGGATGTCGAGCTCGCTCTGTCCGAGTTAGTGAGGAAGCTTTGCAAGTATTTCCAAAGAATTGAGATCAAAGGCAAACGAGGAAGAAAGGTCCTCATCCTCCTGACCCCTGATATGTTGGCTATGTTCTATGGACCTGCTCGTCGAGACTCGTCAAACCTGCGAGGTCCCAAATGAAAATTTGTTTGTTTGGTAGACCACAAGCACTCAGTCATGCTCTCCTGCCTGCTGTGAGATTCCCTCTCACCTCTGTCTCTCTCACCACCTTGCCACACCCCCCCATCTACTGATCAGTTCCACCTGTTGCTCCCAGCTGTGTCTCATCTCCACTCATCATCCAGCCAGCATTTAAGCAGCTCCGGTCCACTCACTCACTGCCAGATTGTCTTTGCGTCCCTATGATTGTGCGATTGACCTCCTACCCGGCACTTCTACTACTACTTCACTTTAGTACTCCTTATCTGCCCCAGAAAGAAAGGCCATGGAGACCTACGTCAATGACTCTCTGGCTGCAGGCATACGCCCCTCCTCATCCCCTGCTGGGAGATCCATGAAGCCTGGCTTCAGTGTGTGAATGCGTATGAAAGAATAGTCTCCTCCTAATTAGATCCCTCCTGTGCTAATGTGTGTGTGAATGGGTGAATGAGGATGTCATGTAAAGCGCTTTGAGTAGTTGAAATCACTAGAAAGGCGCTATACAAATACAGACCATTTACCATCTCGTCTGCCTTTGAACTGCTCCATCTTCGCCAAGCTTGAACTTAATGACGTGCTCAGAGTTCCATGCCTCTTCCGTCTCATTCCTGGGGTACATCGTGGCCCAAGGAAGTATCCAAATGGACCCAGCAAAAGTTTGCAGTCACCTCCTACAACTACAACTACAGCTCTGTGGCACGATATAAATAAAGATTGATTGATTAAATTGTCATAATGTTCTATATTATCATAATGATTATAATTATTGTATTGTCAAGATATTTAGTTTCTTCCACATTTGTCAAAACCATGTGGTCTATTTATTTACTAAGTAATGATCACATAAAGTCAGACCACATCAATACTGGAGGTGCTTTTATTTTGGACAAATATTTGCCCGTTATGATGCAGATTAAGATCTTGCTGTGTGTGCACACCTTTCTTCTAGTGACTTCAGACTTTGATTTAATTCCTTGGACAAGTCCAGTTGTGGAATAACTATGAGCTGGATGACTGAGAATCTTCACAGACATTTAGTTTCATACTATAAATATATATGTATATGATAATAATTCATATTTATGTATTATTATTTACTGAATGTGCAAAAAAGATTTATTGTACCAGCTTTAGTTTCATTCATTTGGTTATTAAAGGTTGTATTTCCATATTTCTGATAGAACTTTCTCCTGTTATATTAAAGGTTTTCTAATTGAGGAAGACGATGTTTTACTGTGTCGAAGTGGTTACGCCTGCACACTCACTGCCTGCTGCTGAAGTCTGATTAAAGCTGCCATATTTATACATCATCCACACCAGCAGGCCGATCAGGTGTGTTTAACCATCCAAACCATCCAATGACTGGGAAACAGCAAACATACAGGTTTATTTTCTATATGAACAGTAACATCATATCAGATTCATCATCACGTGCATCAGACAAAGGTATTAAGCTCTTTACACGAAAAGTGCTGAAACATTTCTACACCTGAAGAAATAATCATCACCTTGATAAGATAAATGTGTTCTGTAGGATAAGATATTTCTTTATTAGTCCCACGACGGGGAGATTTCTGTTCCTGCAGGCAGAACACTGAAAGGTGAACACAGTCAGTTTGAAGAGAAGCTCTCAGACTCACATTTTAAAACTCTTTCAAACCAAAATAAGCAAAACGAGCAGCTCCCGTTAATCACATCTGAAAGTGTCCTCAAAGGTCCCAAAACCATGTAAACGTGTTCTAGGAGGAGATCCAGATACGAGTAGAAACCTGGAGATGAGCAGAACGTGGGACCGTCAAACAACAGAGAAGAGCTCTAAAGTGACAGGAGAGAAACAGTAACTTGATCAGATTCAGTTGTTTGTGTGATCACAGTGATCAGCTGGTCATACTGAAAGTGTTTCTGGAAACAGGAGGAGACTCTCCCTCCTATGGAGAACACAGAGACACTGAGGAACCAGGCCACCAAAAGCCAAAGCCAGCATACAGAGGCTGAGTGAAGGTGGTGTTGAAGGTGTGGAGGTGGATCAGTGAGTCAGAGGAGACTCTGTAGAAGGACAGAGAGCCGGCAGGACAGTCCAAGTACACTCCTACTCTACCAGAGGAGAAGGAGGAGGAGAGGGAGAAGGTTGTTTCTTTGTTATTGTGCCTGACAGAGTAACCACCACCTGAACAGATCAGACTCCAGGAATGATCATTTAATCCAAACCAACAGTCCTCAATGTTTCCACTCCTCTTGATTCCTCTGTAACTCACAGCTACATCCACCTCTCTTCTCCACTCCACCTCCCAGTAGCAGCGACCAGTCAGACCTTCTCTGCACAGCAGCTGAGGACAGTAGTCCTCAAATCTCTCTGGATGATCAGGATATGGCTGCAGCTCCTCCTTCACCAGTGTCACCGTCCTGTTGTTGTCAGACAGTTTGATCCTTCTGTTCACTGTGTTTGTGTCCACTGAGAGTTCACAGGAATCTGATGGAGAGAAGAAGACACCAAACAGCAGCAGGTTATCAGCTGATCCAACTGTTGGCTTTGACTTTAGTTTATTCAGGGTCGAGCAGCTGGAGCCTCCTTCTTCTTCTTCTACACTGCGTGAACCGGTTCTGCTCAGTCACGGCTCAGGACTCAGCTGATGCAGAAGATCTGGTGATCAATGACTGATGACAGTTTGTGGGGCTGATTACATCATATTTAAATGTCAGGACACCTTCTGTGATCCGACCACCACAGAGAACATAGAACCACAGGAACTAGTGACCATATTTAGGAACTACAACTAGTGGAAAGATCCTCAGCACTGATTCATGAAGCCAGAGAACCACAGCAGGAGAACCAGGACCAGGATCCACAGGAACCAGAGAACCACAGCAGGAGAACCATGACCAGGATCCACAGGAACCAGAGAACCACAGCAGGAGAACCAGGACCAGGATCCACAGGTCCTGGTTCTCCTGCTGTGGTTCTCTGACTTCATGAATCACTGCTGAGGATCTTTTTACTGATATTAGTCCTGTTATTATTATTCACATAGTGAATTTTTTTTTTTTCCGTGTTTTTCACTGTTACCGTATTGATCAGTGTCAGTCATATTGATCAGTATTAGTCATATTGATCAGTATCAGTCACATTGATCAGTCATATTGATCAGTATCAGTCATATTGATCAGTATCAGTCACATTGATCAGTCATATTGATCAGTATCAGTCATATTGATCAGTATCAGTCACATTGATCAGTCATATTGATCAGTATTAGTCATATTGATCAGTCATATTGATCAGTATCAGTCACATTGATCAGTCATATTGATCAGTATCAGTCATATTGATCAGTATCAGTCACATTGATCAGTCATATTGATCAGTATCAGTCACGTTGATCAGTCATATTGATCAGTATTAGTCATATTGATCAGTATCAGTCACGTTGATCAGTCATATTGATCAGTATTAGTCATATTGATCAGTAACAGTCACATTGATCAGTCATATTAATCAGTATCAGTCACATTGATCGGTATCAGATAGATAGATAGATAGATATTCCTTTATTTATCCCACAATGGGGAAATTTCAAGTCATCAGCAGTTCTGATTCACACATACAGGATACAGTTCACACATACAAGAAAGGGAATAAAAAATATAAAATATATGTATGTTTGCATGTACAGTATATACAAAAAAAATAATGTATGGTGAAAGAATGAGGTGATAGAAAGGCTATTGCACATGGGGGAAAATATAAATATATAAATATATATGAAATATTGCACTTGTTCCTTTTTCTTGGTCTTTGGTCTACTGGGAGCAGATTTGGTTGTAAAGTCTGATGGCAGCAGGGAGGAAGGACCTGCGATGCCTTTCTTTGGAGCATCGTGGGTGACGAAGCCTGTCACTGATGGAGCTTTCCAGGGCTCTTACAGTCTCATGTAGGGGGTGGGAGACATTGTCCATGATTGATGACAGCTTCGCTACCATCCTCCTGTCACCCACCACCTCCACAGGATCGAGGCTGCAGCCCAGGACAGAGCTGGCTTTGTCCACCAGTTTGTTCAGTCTCTTCCTCTCTGCTGCTGTGATGCTGCTGCTCCAGCAGACCACACCGTAGAAGATGGCTGATGCCACCACGGAGTCATAGAAAGTCCTCAGGAGGCCCTCCGCCACTCCGAAAGACCTCAGTCTACGCAGCAGGTGGAGTCTGCTTTGGCCTTTCTTGAAGAGTGCCTGAGTATTAACAGTCCAGTCCAGCTTCTTGTTGAGGTGAACACCCAGGTACTTGTAAGAGTCCACAATCTCTATGTCCGTTCCCTGGATGTTCACCGGAGAGGGAGGGTCTTTGTGCCGACGAAAGTCCACTACCAGCTCTTTGGTTTTTCCGGCATTAATCCGGAGGCAGTTCTGCTGGCACCAGTCCACGAAGTTTTTGTTCAGCTCTCTGTACTCCTCCTCGTCTCTGTTGTTGATGAGACCGACGATGGCTGAGTCGTCAGAGAATTTTTGAAGGTGGCAGTTTGTTGTATGGTGTGTGAAGTCTGCTGTGTATAGGGTGAAGAGGAGAGGAGCCAAGACGGTCCCCTGTGGTGCCCCCGTACTGCAGACCACCGTATCAGACACACAGCCTTTTGTCCTCACAAACTGTGGCCTGCTGGTCAGGAAGTCCACTAGCCATGCTGTAAGTTGGTGGCCCACTCCTGCACGGTCCAGTTTGCCCCTCAGGAGTTCTGGCTGAATGGTGTTGAAAGCACTGGAGAAATCATAAAACATGATCCTCACAGTGCTTCCGGATCCCTCCAGGTGAGACAGTGATCTCTGCATGAGGAAGATGACAGCATCCTCGACCCCAATGCTTGGCTGGTACGCAAACTGCAGCGGGTCTGCAGATGAGCTCACTAGGGGGCGCAGGTGGTGGAGGACCAACCTCTCTAGGGTTTTTGACAGGTGAGATGTCAGGGCCACTGGACGGTAGTCGTTGAAGTTACTAGGACGAGATGACTTGGGTACCGGTACCACGCAAGATGTCTTCCACTGCTGTGGCACCTTGTGCAACCTCAGGCTCATGTTGAAGATATGCTCCACGATCCTGCACAGTTGCCTAGAGCAGGATTTGAGGAGCCTGGAGGTGATGCCGTCCGGACCTGTTGCCTTCTTGACCTTGAGCCTGGCCAGTTCTCTCTCTACCTGGGCTGTGGAGAGCACCATGCTGGGTGGGGGGGCAGTGAGTGCGTGGGGGGGCTGTGAGGGGGCCACAGGGAGGGGGGTTTGTGGAGTAGATGGTAGGCAGGGGGGTCGTAGAGAAGCAGCAGGTAGGGGGTTTGAGGTGTGAGTCTTTTGAGCAGCTGGGGTTCCAGTCGGGGGAAGTTGCAGCAGGGCTGGTTGAGTGGGGGGAGGGGTGGCTGGTTGTTCAAACCTATTGAAGAACCTGTTCAGGTTGTTCACCCACTCCTGATCCATGTCCAGCGCAGGTCTGGAGTTGTTACGTCCTGAGATGGTGTTCAAACTCCTCCAGACCCCCCTGACATCGTTCTGCTGCAGCTGTTCTTCCATCCTCTTCCTGTAGCTACTCTTTCCCGCTCTGATGTTCTTCCTCAGTTCTCTCTGCACACTCTTCATCTGTTCCCTGTCCCCTGACTTAAAAACCCTCCTTTTGTCTTTGAGTAGGCTTTTTATGTCCGGAGTAATCCATGGTTTGTTGTTTGCAAACAGTCTTACTGTCCTGGTGGGTATGGTGGAGTCTACACAGAAATTAATGTAGTCCGTGACGCAGCTGGTAAGACTGTCAATGTCCTCACTGTGGTCCTCACAGAACACATCCCACACCGTGGTGTCAAAACAGTCTTTTAAAGTCTCCATCGACTCTTCGGACCAGATCTGTTTTGTGCGGGTGACTGCTGGTTGTCTGTGCACGAGAGGCTTATACAAGGGGAGGAGGTGTATTAGGTCGTGATCAGATCTTCCCAGGGGGGGGAGAGGGGATGATGTGTATGCCTCCTTAGTGTTGGCATAGAAAAGGTCCAGTGTTTTATTTCCTCTGGTGCAGCAGGTGACATACTGGCTGAATGTTGGCAGTATGGAGGAGGGAGAGGCATGGTTGAAATCCCCGGTAATTAAGAGGAGGGCTTGTGGATGCTGTGTTTGCAGCCTGTTTACACTCGAGTAGAGGACATCACGGGCCGAGTCAGCATCAGCAGATGGAGGGACATACGCTGCTATCGCGATAACATGCGAGAATTCCCTCGGCAGGTAATATAGCCTCAAGCTAATGGCTAGCAGCTCAATGTCCCCACTGCAAAGTTTTTCCTTGATGGTAATGTGCCCAGGGTTGCACCATCTATCGTTCACAAACACAGCAAGCCCCCCTCCCTTTCTCTTGCCGCTCTCCCGAGTCCTGTCTGTCCGTATCAGCTGAAACCCGTCCAGAGTGACGTTGGAGTCCGGTGTTTGCTCCGTTAGCCAGGACTCCGTGAACAGCATCATGCTACATTCCCGATATTCCCTTTGGTGCCGTGTTAGTGCCGTTAGCTCATCCATCTTGTTGGAGATGGATCTCACATTCCCGGTGATGATGGCGGGGACAGTAGGCTTGAAGCGCCTTTTCTTATTCCGGCACTTAGCACCCGAGCGGCGACCTCTTCTCCTTCTCTTGAGGTCATCGGTAACATCGGGCCTGTAGCCGGTTAGCTTCCCTGTGCTACAGAGGGCTAACAGCTGTTCACGTGTGTAGACAATGGAGCGTCCGCTGCTTGTTGACTCGGTGACTGCTGGAGTAATGAGCCAGGTGACAAGTAGCAGAAAAAGCAGGGCCAGCACAACAGTTCTGACGCACATGTTGGCACCCAGTGTGTGTAACAACTAGCAGCAAAAAAAAGACTAAAAAAATTAGTCGACAAACAGGCAAACGAGACAAACAACTTAACTAACAACAGAGCTGCTGCGACAGGCAGCCACTAGCGCGGCGCCATTTTGGTCATCAGTCATATTGATCAGTATTAGTCATATTGATCAGTATCAGTCACGCTGATCAGTCATATTGATCAGTATTAGTCATATTGATCAGTATCAGTCACATTGATCAGTCATCTTGATCAGTATCAGTCATATTGATCAGTAACAGTCACATTGATCAGTCATATTGATCAGTATCAGCCACATTGATCAGTCATATTGATCAGTATTAGTCATATTGATCAGTATCAGTCACATTGATCAGTCATATTGATCAGTATCAGTCATATTGATCAGTCATATTGATCAGTATCAGTCATATTGATCAGTATCAGTCACATTGATCAGTAACAGTCACATTGATCAGTCATATTAATCAGTATCAGTCACATTGATCGGTATCAGTCATATTGATCAGTATCAGCCACATTGATCAGTCATATTGATCAGTATTAGTCATATTGATCAGTATCAGTCACGCTGATCAGTCATATTGATCAGTATTAGTCATATTGATCAGTATCAGTCATATTGATCAGTATTAGTCATATTGATCAGTATCAGTCACATTGATCAGTCATCTTGATCAGTATCAGTCATATTGATCAGTAACAGTCACATTGATCAGTCATATTGATCAGTATCAGCCACATTGATCAGTCATATTGATCAGTATCAGTCATATTGATCAGTATCAGTCACATTGATCAGTCATATTGATCAGTATCAGTCACGTTGATCAGTCATATTGATCAGTATTAGTCATATTGATCAGTATCAGTCACATTGATCAGTAACAGTCACATTGATCAGTCATATTAATCAGTATCAGTCACATTGATCGGTATCAGTCATATTGATCAGTATCAGCCACATTGATCAGTCATATTGATCAGTATTAGTCATATTGATCAGTATCAGTCACGCTGATCAGTCATATTGATCAGTATTAGTCATATTGATCAGTATCAGTCACATTGATCAGTCATCTTGATCAGTATCAGTCATATTGATCAGTAACAGTCACATTGATCAGTCATATTGATCAGTATCAGCCACATTGATCAGTCATATTGATCAGTATTAGTCATATTGATCAGTATCAGTCACATTGATCAGTCATATTGATCAGTATCAGTCATATTGATCAGTCATATTGATCAGTATCAGTCATATTGATCAGTATCAGTCACATTGATCAGTCATATTGATCAGTATCAGTCATATTGATCAGTATCAGTCACATTGATCAGTCATATTGATCAGTATCAGTCACATTGATCAGTCATATTGATCAGTATCAGTCATATTGATCAGTAACAGTCACATTGATCAGTCATATTAATCAGTAACAGTCACATTGATCAGTCATATTAATCAGTATCAGTCACATTGATCAGTATCAGTCATATTGATCAGTATCAGTCACATTGATCAGTCATATTGATCAGTAACAGTCACATTGATCAGTATCAGTCACATTGATCAGTCATATTGATCAGTATTAGTCATATTGATCAGTCATATTGATCAGTATCAGTCACATTGATCAGTCATATTGATCAGTATCAGTCATATTGATCAGTATCAGTCACATTGATCAGTCATATTGATCAGTATCAGTCACGTTGATCAGTCATATTGATCAGTATTAGTCATATTGATCAGTATCAGTCACATTGATCAGTCATCTTGATCAGTATCAGTCATATTGATCAGTAACAGTCACATTGATCAGTCATATTAATCAGTATCAGTCACATTGATCGGTATCAGTCATATTGATCAGTGTCAGTCACATTGATCAGTCATATTGATCAGTATCAGTCACATTGATCAGTCATATTGATCAGTATCAGTCATATTGATCAGTATCAGTCACATTGATCAGTCATATTGATCAGTATCAGTCATATTGATCAGTATCAGTCACATTGATCAGTCATATTGATCAGTATTAGTCATATTGATCAGTCATATTGATCAGTGTCAGTCACATTGATCAGTCATATTGATCAGTATCAGTCATATTGATCAGTATCAGTCACATTGATCAGTCATATTGATCAGTATTAGTCATATTGATCAGTCATATTGATCAGTATCAGTCACATTGATCAGTCATATTGATCAGTATCAGTCATATTGATCAGTATCAGTCACATTGATCAGTCATATTGATCAGTATCAGTCACGTTGATCAGTCATATTGATCAGTATTAGTCATATTGATCAGTATCAGTCACATTGATCAGTAACAGTCACATTGATCAGTCATATTAATCAGTATCAGTCACATTGATCGGTATCAGTCATATTGATCAGTATCAGCCACATTGATCAGTCATATTGATCAGTATTAGTCATATTGATCAGTATCAGTCACGCTGATCAGTCATATTGATCAGTATTAGTCATATTGATCAGTATCAGTCACATTGATCAGTCATCTTGATCAGTATCAGTCATATTGATCAGTAACAGTCACATTGATCAGTCATATTGATCAGTATCAGCCACATTGATCAGTCACATTGATCAGTATTAGTCATATTGATCAGTATCAGTCACATTGATCAGTCATATTGATCAGTATTAGTCACATTGATCAGTCATATTGATCAGTATCAGTCATATTGATCAGTATCAGTCACATTGATCAGTCATATTGATCAGTATCAGTCATATTGATCAGTATCAGTCACATTGATCAGTCATATTGATCAGTATCAGTCACATTGATCAGTCATATTGATCAGTATCAGTCATATTGATCAGTAACAGTCACATTGATCAGTCATATTAATCAGAAACAGTCACATTGATCAGTCATATTAATCAGTATCAGTCACATTGATCAGTATCAGTCATATTGATCAGTATCAGTCACATTGATCAGTCATATTGATCAGTAACAGTCACATTGATCAGTATCAGTCACATTGATCAGTCATATTGATCAGTATTAGTCATATTGATCAGTCATATTGATTAGTATCAGTCACATTGATCAGTCATATTGATCAGTATCAGTCACATTGATCAGTCATATTGATCAGTATCAGTCACGTTGATCAGTCATATTGATCAGTATTAGTCATATTGATCAGTATCAGTCACATTGATCAGTCATCTTGATCAGTATCAGTCATATTGATCAGTAACAGTCACATTGATCAGTCATATTAATCAGTATCAGTCACATTGATCGGTCATATTAATCAGTATCAGTCACATTGATCAGTCATATTGATCAGTATCAGTCACATTGATCAGTATCAGTCACATTGATCAGTCATATTGATCAGTATTAGTCATATTGATCAGTCATATTGATCAGTATCAGTCACATTGATCAGTCATATTGATCAGTATCAGTCATATTGATCAGTATCAGTCACATTGATCAGTCATATTGATCAGTATCAGTCACGTTGATCAGTCATATTGATCAGTATTAGTCATATTGATCAGTATCAGTCACATTGATCAGTAACAGTCACATTGATCAGTCATATTAATCAGTATCAGTCACATTGATCGGTATCAGTCATATTGATCAGTATCAGCCACATTGATCAGTCATATTGATCAGTATTAGTCATATTGATCAGTATCAGTCACGCTGATCAGTCATATTGATCAGTATTAGTCATATTGATCAGTATCAGTCACATTGATCAGTCATCTTGATCAGTATCAGTCATATTGATCAGTAACAGTCACATTGATCAGTCATATTGATCAGTATCAGCCACATTGATCAGTCATATTGATCAGTATTAGTCATATTGATCAGTATCAGTCACATTGATCAGTCATATTGATCAGTATCAGTCACATTGATCAGTCATATTGATCAGTATCAGTCATATTGATCAGTATCAGTCACATTGATCAGTCATATTGATCAGTATCAGTCATATTGATCAGTAACAGTCACATTGATCAGTCATATTAATCAGTAACAGTCACATTGATCAGTCATATTAATCAGTATCAGTCACATTGATCAGTATCAGTCATATTGATCAGTATCAGTCACATTGATCAGTCATATTGATCAGTAACAGTCACATTGATCAGTATCAGTCATATTGATCAGTATCAGTCACATTGATCAGTACCAGTCATATTGATCAGTATCAGTCACAACATTGGTTATGAATTAGCTCTGTATAAAGAGAGGTTGATTGATAAAGACGATTAATTGCATCTATATTTATTAAATGTTCATAAGTCAAAGAAACAAAGTGACAGGTTGTCATCTGTAGCTGACTAGAAGGCTGCAGTGTGGAGTCTGTAAATATCTTTAAACATCAGATTGCGAGCTGCTCTGTTCTCATGAATGAGTCTCAATCCACACTCACACTTCCACGGAACAGGTTTCAGCCTGTGTTCTCCACCGTGGTCCATCCTGCAGGAAGAAACAGTCAGAGGATGAAAACAGGAACATTTCTATAGAGATGGTTTGTCTCAGTGTTATTACTGAACATGTTCTGCAAATAAAACACAACTTCCACAATAAAACCTGTGAATATATCAAATGAATCTACAGAGAAATGAAAAGCGTTTGTGAACGTCTTCCCAACATTAAAACTTTCAAACTGATATTTGTGAATCCTTGAATTTCAGATAAACGTCCCACCAAAGTAAGAGCACGCCGTCTCTACGAGCTGATGAGAAAACAACCAGCGATAAATGATGCGTTCAGTGTTTCATCACGTTAATGTGACGCTGATTATTAGTGTGTGTTCATTTGTTCTGGAGACTTTCTAGCACACACACTTCTGTCTGAGGATGCTCGTGGGCTTGTGCTGCTTCTTCAGAAATACTTCTGCTTCTGACGCAGCAGCACAAGGAAGCTGGACGTCTTTCCCTCCCTTATCTTCATGTTTAACCTTCAGTATCTAGTGATGACTGGAAGCTGCAGCAGCGACAGCAGGCGAGCAAACAGCTGCTGTGCCGTTAGTCAGAATAACTTCTTCACACAAGCCTCAAACACAAGAATCCCAGCATGCAACGTCTGCTGTGTCAATGTTGGGAAAGTTACTTACAAAATGTAAAATATTTCATGTTACTTTCATTTGAAAGTAATACGTTTCTTTACAATCTTACTGCCTGTGTAGAGTAATGTGTTAAACTACTTGTTACACTACTTTTGAATTATATTGTTTTTATTTCTGGAATTTATGTTTTCTGATCCATGTTATATTGGCAAAATATCTGAGTTTACAAATCTTTTTCTGTATTTGTGGAAGTTGTTTTATATGTATAGATTACACATTCACACACAGATTGTTGAGAGCACGAACACCAGGTTTTAGCTCTGTTCATACCTGAGAGTCTCCAGTCTCCACTGTGGATCATCCAGTCCAGCAGACAGCAGCTTCAGTCCCGAGCCTCCTGGATGGTTGTAACTCAGGTCCAGCTCTCTCAGATGGGAGGGGTTGGAGCTCAGAGCTGAGGCCAGAGCAGCACAGCCTTCCTCAGTGACCAGACAGAACGACAGCCTGGAATCAGGAAAAATATCACAAAATCTACACCTACTCTATCTTGAGGACATGCCTAAAAAATAATCATATCAAGAAGAAGAATCATAAATGACAGCATGGAATTAGTTTTCAAAATGGTCAAGTACCAGTCATCAACACAAAGAGACAACTTAATGATAGTCTTGATGTTTTCATTTCATTAGTTTGAAAAGTTCCCCATCAATCAGCTTCAGAAATCTAAGAAATCTCAAGGATTCAAGGACAGAACAGACTTAGGAATAATGAAATAAGCATCTTTGATATGTAGCAAGAGTCACTGATGAAACCATCAACCTGTTTTAACAACCAAGTCACAGCTGCACTCATGTTATCAGGACAGTCTTTAAGAAGTTCCGTATTTCTTTAACACTGACGTGAAAGTAAAGCAGGATTTAAAAGGCCTTTTGATATGTGGCTGAATCCTGACCTGAGAGTCTCCAGTGTACAGTGTGGACGCTTCAGTCCAGCACAGAGGGACTTCACTCCTGAATCCTTCAGGTCGTTGTTACTCAGGTCCATCTCTGTCAGATGGGAGGGGTTGGAGCTCAGAGCTGAGGCCAGAGCAGCACAGCCTTCCTCAGTGACCAGACAGCCTGACAGCCTGGAATCAGGAAAGAGTTGGTACAATTTCTCTATGAAAAAAGAACTGCAAGAAAATCTACACCTATTCTCAGACTGTTCTCATTACCAGGTCATCAAATATTGTCGTTTTGTCGACCCCTTTTGTGTCTGATACCGACTAACAAGGCACCCTGAAGTGTCTGTGCGAGACGCTAGAGGGCAATATAGTGTAAATAGTGAGAAAGTCTGCAAAGGAAGGGGATCAGATTGGATGGATGGATGGATGGATGAATAGATGGATGGATGAATCGGTCAGACACTGAACTTTCAGCCAGGAGACAGTTTCACCCAAACCATCTTTTAACCAGGTGTTCATCATTCTTGCCTCATGATGAAGGTCCAGTAGACCTGTGGCGAGGTCAGAGTCCTGTGAATCTCATACAGAAGCTAAACAGAGGTCAGCATTTGATGACATGGGAGTGAGGAATGTTTAGAGTGAAGGGCCAGATCAGTGTTTCTGAACATCTAATGCTGCAGCTGAAGGGTGCCTTGTGCCTCAGTACCAGACGCTGAGGGATGTGTCTTTGACGACCTGGTAATGAGAACAAGTTAGTATCTACTGAGTCGCTGGCTCATAGACATACATCAAAAACAGAAAGACACACACAAACAGTGATGCAGTTATACAAACCAATGTAGAGTATTCAGAGTGACAGTTACAACTCCTTTCCTGTTTTGTTCGTTTGATGCCATTTTACAGAGAGTTCTATGAGAAGAATGATCCCTCAGATGTGGAGTCTTCTCATCAGCATTAACCTGAGTGTAAACTAACGTTTTAATCAGCTGATAACAAACAGCTGATCTCTGACCTGAGAGTCTCCAGTGTGCAGTGTGGACTCCCCAGTCCAGAAGACAGGATCTTCACTCCTGCATCCTTCAGGTTGTTATCACTCAGGTCCAGCTCTGTCAGACTGGAGGACTGGGAGCTGAGAACTGAGGACAGAGCTGCACAGCTTCTTTCAGAGAGGTTACAGCCACTCAGCCTGAGGAAGAGACAGTGATAAACACAATGGTAGACTTTCTTCTTCATGAAATATAAAGACTAGAAATGAATATATCCAGTGATCCATCCACCTACAGAGCTTTGCTGGAGGCTTTGACCACTAGCAGCAGCCTCAGAAGAGCCTCCTCTGAAGCAGAGTATTTCTTCAGCTCAAACACGTCCAGATCTTCTTCTGATGACAGTAAGATGAAGACCAGAGCTGACCACTGAGCAGGAGACAGTTTATCTGTGGAGAGACTTCCTGATCTCAGGAACTGTTGGATCTCCTCCACTAGAGAACGATCATTCAGTTCATTCAGACAGTGGAGCAGGTTGATGCTTCTCTCTGGAGACAGATCCTTGTTGATCTTCTTCTTGATGTATCTGACAGTTTCCTGATTGGTCTCTGAGCTACTTCCTGTCTGAGTCAGCAGACCTCGTAGGAGATTCTGATTGGTCTGCAGTGAAAGACCCAACAGGAAGCGGAGGAACAAATCCAGGTGTCCATTTGGACTTTGTAAGGCCTTTTTTACTGCACTCTGGTAGAAATGTGTGGGTTTAGATGTATCTCTAAATAGTTTAGACCACCATTTTGCCTCTGACAGCAGATTGACTCCAGAGTTGATGAAGGTCAGATGGACATGAAGAGCAGCCAGAAACTCCTGAATGCTCAGATGGACGAAGCAGAACACCTTGTCCTGGTACAGTCCGCTCTCCTCTCTAAAGATCTGTGTGAACACTCCTGAGTACTTAGAGGCTTCTATGATATCGGTGCCGCACTCTGTCAGGTCTGATTCATAGAAGATCAGGTTCCCTTTCTGCAGCTGCTCAAACGCCAGTTTTCCCAGAGACTCGATCATCTTCCTGCTCTCTGGACTCCAATGTGGATCCCTCTCAGATTTTCCATGATATTTGACATTTTTAACTTTGGACTGGACCACCAGGAAGTGGATGTACATCTTAGTCAGGGTCTTGGGCAGCTCTCCTCCCTTTGGGTTCTTCAGCAGAATCTCCAGAACCGTAGCAGTGATCCAGCAGAAGACCGGGATGTGGCACATGATGTGGAGGCTTCGGGACGTCTTGATGTGGGAGATGATTGTGTCGGCCTGCTCCTCATCTCTGAACCTCTTCCTGAAGTACTCCTCCTTCTGAGGGTCAGTGAACCCTCTGACCTCTGTCACCATGCCAACACACTCAGCAGGGATCTGATTGGCTGCTGCAGGTCGTGTGGTTATCCAGAGGCGAGCAGAGGGAAACAAATTCCCCCTGATGAGGTTTGTCAGCAGCACATCCACTGAGGTGGACTCTGTCACATCAGTCAGGGTCTCATTGTTGATGAAGTCCAGAAGAAGTCGACACTCGTCCAGACCGTCGAAGATGAAGACGACCTGGAACTCTTCAAACCTGCAGATTCCTGCGTCTTTGGTTTCACTAAAGAATCGATGAACAAGTTCCACCAAGCTGCACTTTTCCTCTTTCAGCACATTCAGCTGTCTGAAGGTGAAAGGAAACATGAACTGTATGTCCTGGTTGGCTTTGTCTTCAGCCCAGTCCAGAGCGAACTTCTGCGTTAAGACTGTTTTCCCAATGCCGGCCACTCCCTTTGTCATCACTGTTCTGACTGGTTCCTCTCTTCCATCGGAGGCTTTGAACACGTCCTCACAGCTGATGGTTGTTTCTACTGTTGCAGGTTTCCAAGATGCTGTTTCAACCTGTCTGATCTCATGTTCCATGTTGACCTCTCCCGTATCTTCCATCATGATGTAGATCTCAGTGTAGATCTCATGTAGAAGTTTTGAATTTCCTGCTTTTGTGATTTTCTCGAACACATATTGAAACCTCTTCTTCAGGTTGGATTTGAGTTTATGCTGGCACTTGGAAAGAATCTCTGAATGAATTAAAATGAGACACAATTCAGAGGATGGCAGGGAAAACATGAGTCATCAAAATGTAAAGTACAATATCTTACATTGTCATATCCCTTTTTAATGACCTACCTGTAGGTTCTGAGATGGTGTTTGGTAAATTCTTCAGCAGATCATTCTGATTCATCAAAATCAAAACCATTCTGGTCACTTTGATGGTGTTTATACAGTAGGTCTTCACCATCTGATCCACTGTGTCCATCCTGTCTGCATCCTCCAGTCGACTCTTTGGGATTGGTGAGAAGCCTTCCAGGACTCCTTTCTGCTGCAGGTACCACTTGAATTTTTTAAAATCCTCGGCTCCCAAATCCTCCAAAGTTCCCAAGAGGACCTGTTGAGGTGTCGCCATCTGGCCTCTCTGTCAAGATACAAAAGATTGTTTTAAGATACTGCAGTTTATAATTTTAACATTTCATGAAAGCACAGGTTGATAATCAATGTTAAGAAAATGGCAGAAAAGATTTCCTGTATCCGTCCTTGTGACAGCGGAGCTGAATCAATCTGTTTGAGAAGCTGCTCCGCTGTCTGTCCAGTAGTGGGTGAAGTGGTGGTCAGGTTTGTTCGTGGTCCTTCTTTCCACCACCACTTCAAAAGTGTCCGGTTTGCAGCCAGTCACAGAGCTTGATCAGTTTCTGTCAGTTAATTTATTCAGTCTGTTGGTGTTGCCGGCTCTGATGCTGCTCCCCCAACAGACCACCGCCCAGTACAGGGCGCTGCCTACAACAGACTGGGAGAAGATCTCCAGCATCTTGCTGCACACGTTGAAGGATCTGAGCTTCCTCAGGAAGTAGAGGCGGCTCATCCCCATCTTGTACACAGCGTCAGTGTTGGTCCTCCAGTTCAGTCCGTTGTCAGTGTGGATGCCCAGGTACTTGTACTCCTCCACAGTGGCAATGTCCTCTCCCAGGAGGTTCAGGGGCTGTGTAGCCGTCCTCTTCTTCCTGAAGCCGAACACCATCTCCCTGGTCTTTGCCACGTTGAGATGCAGATGATTCCGACCAGACCACTCCACAAAATCACCCACCAGAGCCCCGTACTCCTCCGTACCCTCCACCTCTTATACACCCTACAACTGCCACGTCATCAGAAAACTTCTGTAAGTGACACGACTCGGAGTTGTGTTTAAAATCTGAGGTGTACAAGGTGAACAGAACAGGAGACAGCACAGTTCCCTGTGGAGCTCCTGTACCACCGACCACCACATCAGACGGAGCGCTGCCTGTCTGTCAGGTAGTCGGTGATCCAGGAGATGGTGGGAGCGTCCACACTCATCACCTGCAGCTTCTCTCTCAGCAGGAAAGGCTGGATGGTGTTGAATGCACTGCAGAAATCAAAGAATGTGACTCTCCAGTGCACCCAACACCATCCAGATGTGAGAGAGCTCTCTGCAGGAGGTAGACGACAGCATCATCCACACCAAGATGAGACTGGTAGGAGAACTGCATAGGGTCCAGTGATGGTCTCACCTGCGATCTCAGATGGGTCAGGACCAGCCTCTCCAGCCTCTCCATCACATGGGAAGTGAGGGCAACTGGTCAGTAGTCATTTGGGTCCAATGGGGACGACTTCTTGAGCGCCGGAACCAGGCAGGAGGTCTTCCACAGTGTTGGTACTTTCTCCTGGTCCAGGCTCAGGCTGAAGAGGCGACACAGGACAGGAGACCGCTGGCTGGTGCAGGTCCTGATGATCCTGGGGTTGATGCTGCCAGGGATGGAGTTGGGGCAGTTGTCTGTGAAGGGGGAGTTGGGTCTGTGGGGCTCACTGGGTGGGATTGCAGGGGGGAAGTGGGGGAAGCATCATGGGAAGTGAGGATGAGGAGGAGGGGGCAGCAGGAGACTGTGAACTAAACCTGTTGAAGAAACAGTTCAGCTCGTTGGCCCTCTCCACGCTGCCAGTGATCCTTCATACCAGCCCACACCTCCTTGGTGTTGTTCTGCTGGAACTTGGCCTCCAGCTTCCTCCTGTAGGAGTCCTTGCACTCCCTCAGCTTCACCTTCAGGTCACGCTGCACCCTCTTCAACTCATCCCTGTCCCCAGCCCTAAAAGCCTTCTTCTTCTTCTTGTTGAGAAGATCCTTCAGGTCGCTGGTGATCCAGGGCTTGTTGTTGGGGAAGGAGCGTACAGTCCGGTCGGGATGTAAACAGCAACAACAATGGCGCAGGTGAACTCTCTTTTGTATTTCCTCTTCTTTGCCGTGAGCTTGGCTCCAGCCCTGCAGCCCCTGCGTTTCCTCCGGAGCTCCTTGAGGATGTGCAGCCTCGCTCCAGGCAGCAGCAGCAGCAGCGCTGGTTGCCGTAACGCCATCAGCTGTTCACAAGTGTAAACAATGCTCCCATACTCCTCCAGAACTTCATGATCAGAATCAGAATCAGAATTCCTTTAATAATCCCCAGGGGGGTATTGCTTTTTGTTACAATTCAATTCAATTCAATTCAATTCAATTTATTTGTATAGCCCAATATCACAACAGAGTTGTCTCACAGTGCTTTACAGAGTTCACTGAAATAAACAAATGTAAGTGAACAAACAATCTAATAAAGAGTCCAGCAGTCAATGAGGCCAATGGATTGGTCCGATGGATCAGTCCAAAAAGAATAATAACACACAGCTCCAAAAGAATAAGAATAAACTTCAAACACAAAGTAAAAATATAAATATATATAAAGTATGTATAAAAAATTATGTATTACAATAATAATAATAATAACAATAATACCACTGATAATAATAATATACAGTACAGGCCAAAAGTTTGGACACACTCATTCAATGCGTTTTCTTTATTTTCATGACTATTTACATTGTAGATTCTCACTGAAGGCATCAAAACTATGAATGAACACGTGGAATTATGTACTTAACAAAAAAGTGTGAAATAATTCTAAATATGTCTTATATTTTAGATTCCTCAAAGTAGCCACCCTTTGCTTTTTTGATAGCGCTGCAAACCCTTGGTGTTCTCTCAATGAGCTTCATGAGGTAGTCACCTGAAATGGTTTTCACTTCACAGGTGTGCCTTGTCAGGGTTACTTAGTGGAATTTCTTGCCTTATTAATGGGGTTGGGACCATCAGTTGTGTTGTGCAGAAGTCAGGTTGATACACAGCCGACAGCCCTATTGGACAACTGTTAGAATTCATATTATGGCAAGAACCAATCAGCTACAGTGGCATGCAAAAGTTTGGGCACCCCTGGTCAAAATTTCTGTTAATGTGAACAGTTAAGAAAGTGGAAGATGAAATTATCTCCAAAAGGCATAACGTTAAACATGAAACACTCTTTTCAATATTTTAAGCACTGTCAGTGTATTATTTTTGTTTTGTACAGTTTTAGAGTGAAAAAGCACCCTGCAAAAGAATGGGAACCCCAGGAGATTTGTGCTCTCAGATAGCTTTGACCAAGGTATCAGACCTTAACTAGCCTGTTAGGGTCATGGCTTGTTCACAATCATCGTTAGGAAAGGCCAGGTGATGCAAATTTCAAAGCTTTATAAATACCCAGACTCCTCTAACCTTGTCCCAACAATCAGCAGCCATGGGTTCCTCCAAGCAGTTGCCTAGCACTTTGAAAATGAAAATGATTGATGCCCACAAAGCAGGAGAAGGCTATAAGAAGATAGCAAAGTGTTTTCAGGTACCCATTTCCTCAGTTTGGAACATAATTAAGAAATGGCAGTTAATAGTAACAGTGGAGTTCAAGATAAGGTCTGGAAGATCAAGAAAAATATCAGAAAACCACAAAATTCAGTGTCAGAAGTTTGCAAAAGAACATCTAGACATGCCTGTTGCATTTTGGAAACAAGTTCTGTGGACCGATGAGGTTAAAATAGAACTTTTTGGCCGCAGTGAACATAGGTATGTTTGGACAAAAAAGGGCACAGAATTTCATGAAAAGAACACGTGTCCAACTGTTAAGCATGGGGGTGGATCAATCATGCTTTGGGGTTGTGTTGCAGCCAATGGCACGGGGAACATTTCACGAGTAGAGGGAAGAATGGATTCAATTAAATTCCAACAAATTCTGGAAGCAAATGTGGTATCTGGTGGGTGCATCAAAGGAGTGTTATTTACGATTGTGTCAGTTTGGCATTTGTGTCTGTTTATCTAAAGGAATCAGACCTGGGAAAGCATGACCTAGGCAGGAGTGACCTGACCTTTACCTCCTTATCTGGACACAGAGAAAAGCAGATGTTTATGTTACATTCCTTTGCATTTTAACAAAGACACCAGATGCTGAGCTAGGTGGTCAAGAAGAGTATACAATGTGACCACAGAGTGGGCTCAGGAGGAGACGAGGACAAAGGCAGTAGATTTGGCTAGGGGTTATGCTGTCTGTTCCTACAATTGGCTGAACGTCTTCTCAGGCCTCCATGGTGCCTGTTAGACAACTGACCTTTTTGCAATAAATCTGTTTTTATTCATTAAGTCATTGTCAGCAGAAGTTTCCTTTCATCAACTGCACATCATCATCATCAGAGAAGATGCGACAAATTTGGCGTCACGAACAGGATTGCAGATGTGGCTCTGGTTGCTGACAGACTTCGTTGGGCCAACTCCTGTCCTACATTGACGTCAGGTGAGTGTTTTCTCACTATATGAGGGGCACTGGTTGGGACATCGAAGCTGTTGTGCTGCTGCTGGTGGCTGCACTGTCTACTTAACTGTGTGGACGATGATGTGTTGATTTTGAGAGGGATATTCCGTCTAAATTGGGGTAAAACGGGGATTAAGATAGAGTTAGAGAAATAGAAGTTGAAGCTACAGAAGTAAAGAAGATAGAGATAAAGAAGCAAGGATTAAGAAGATAGAGATAAAGAAGTAAAGAAGTTAAAAGTTGAAGTTAAAGAAGTAAAGGAGAAATAAGAGTTGAAGAAGTTAAAGAGTTAAAGAGAAAAGAGAAGTAAAAGTTGAAGTAAAAGTGTAGAATAGCAGAACTAGTAACGATAAAGTAGGCTAAATAACCATGCAAGATTAATGAAGACAGGGCCCACATCTTCTTAACGGTAAGACATGTGTAAATTAGATACTGAAGTGAAAGTTGGCTTTGAGAGATAGCTGAATTGGTATAAGGAAAAGAGGAAATAAATAGCTCTGGGCCCAGAGGAATTGGCAAAATATAAAGAGAGATAAGAAGAGGTAAAAAGGGAAGACAAGAGAAATAAAGAGAAGAGAGAAATAAAGGAAAAGAGAAGAAATAAAGAGAAGATATAGGCCTAACAGAAGAGACAGAAAATAAAGTTGAGAAAAGTGAAAAAGGGTGAAAAGAGCCCAGAAGAGAATAGTGTACACTGAGCATGTGAAGTCATTTGTTAAGGTGACAAATAGTTTTGAAGAAGTTTGGCCAAAGTAAGAAATTTTTAGGGAAATAGAGGAAAATTAGTTGATTTAGAAGTTTTGGAACAAGCGCTTTTGATGTTTTGTGGGGATTGATGTTTGTCAGTTAAGGAGTTTTTGTCTGTTGGATATCCTGTGAGTGCGTGTGTGTGAGGTTGATGAGTGATACTGCAGTTGTGTGTAGAAGGCGGTGTGTAAAAGTTACCAATGTGTTTGGCTGTAATGGATTGTTAGTAAATAGATATAGATATGGTGTGATTAACTATAGGAAAGGTTAAGAAGATATAAGGAGGAGATATTTTAGTTTCATTAATGGTAAAAAAGTATGAGCCCTCTCATAAAGGGACATTTTATATAATTGATAAATGAGTATGAGTCCCATAAAAGGATATTTGTAAATTCTATGAGCCTCATAAGAGGACGTTTGTAAAACACATGAGCCTTATGAATAAGAGGACTTAGTACATACAAGAGAAGACATGAGCCTCATAAGAGGACATTTTTACATCTGATAAAGCATATGAGCCTTTACTGAGTCTGTGGAGGAGTGGAGAGACCAGTGAGGACATTTTAGGTACACAAGCATGGAGAGACATGAGTTTAAGAAGTAAAATAAAGGAAAGGAATAACTTCTGAAAGGTGTTTAGTTGTCAGAGGACAAAGTTTGTATTTTGGTTGTTTGGAGGTTTGCTCAAATTTTTCTCATTAAACTGGGTCTGTCTGGTCCTCAAGCAAGTTTGAGCTAGATGTTCACTCTCTGATGGTCAGAGTAGACTGGAAGTTGTGGTTAAGTTTAAGAGGCGGAGCAAAGGAAGTTGCTTAATTTTTGAAGGCCATTTAGTTTGCTTCTTTTAGAAGGAGGAGTGGCAAGAGAGCCCTTCCCCTTTGTTTGTTCTTTTCTCTCTGTGGAAGATAGAGAGATGAAGAAATAGGAGAAGAGACTTAAGGCCATATTAGATTGAAGATTGATTACATATTTACTTTCAGAGTAGAATGAGTATACACTCTCTAAAGTGTTATGTTAATGATACATTAATAGAATGGTGTTGGTTAATAGTTGCTGTTCAAACAGAAATTTTCAGGAGAGGAAATGTTAACATTAGCATACAATAACCTAAATGTTGACAGATAATGTGTGTACAACAGGGGAGAACACTCCTGACGGTGATTCACAGATATCAAGGGTTGCAGATGATACTGAATTGATCTGGTGCATTTTATCCACGAACTCTTTTAAAGTAATTGCGAGTATCCACCTGCATATTTTGATCAGATTGCTGGCGTTTAGGTTGAGTGTGCTCAAATAGCTGAGAGTTGTTGATGTGGGTTTCATTGTCTGAGCATGATCTAATTTGATTTAAGAAGAGTCAGGTAAAAATAGTTTAATCAACTATGGATGGTAAAAGTTCTAAAGTAATAACCCCAATTGAATTAGTGCAAAAGAATAATCCACTCATTAAAGGTATCACCAAGATGTCAGAAAAATGGAGTAAGCGTTGGCCTGATATTGATCAACCTTGGCCAGTGGAAGGGACTCTTAATCCGGATGTCATTAAAACAATGCAAATTCTTGTATCTACATACAAGGCAGGGCAAAAGAAAGGTAAGAAGGGACAGAAACGCAAGGAGAAGAGAAAGAGAGAGCTTGGCATTCTGCAATTGTTTTACAATGAGGGACAGAAATGGTTGCAAGCTATAAAAGAAAGAAGGGAAAGAGGTATAGAAGAAATAGAAAAGAATACAAGGGAAACAGAAAAGTTAGTAGCAAAGGTTAATGCACCCTTCTCACATACAGCCCCAGTAAAGAGGCCTCCACCTTATGAGGAGAAGGTGAAGTTTGCTAATGTTTATCCTCAGCTTCCAGTAATTAGCCAGGAGGGTAATTATTACATTGAAGATGAGGATGAGCAAGTGATAGAGATGGGAAAAGCTAAAACAACTATAAAAACGTACCCAAGCTCTAAAAGCAAACAGAAGAAGGTACAATTGGAAGGTTTGAGTGGAGCAAGATTTAAAAAGATGGAACTGGGGGATGAAAGTCAGGATGATTCAGATGGAGCTGTTGGTGGATACGTCCCAGCAGTGAAGCGGATGTTGGCTAAGGCGGAGAAAAGAGGATGTAGATTACAGAGGAGGATGACTACAGGAAGGAATGACACTGATGAGAGCGATAAAGGAGACAGTGATGAGGACCTGGACACAGAGGACCCTATATGTTCCCTTCCAACAGCATCTAGTACTGGGAGAGATGATGAAAGACAGCAGGCTCTAAGAGAGGTTAAGGTTACTATGGATAGATGTCTTTTGGACCTGGAAGAATCTACCTGTATGGAAAGTCAAAGAGTCCTGGAGAATCAATTACAGGAGCTGCAGACAATAGAGAAAAAATTAAGGAAGAAAAAGTCTCCAAAATCAGGTGTTTTGGGGTATGTATTACGTCCAAGAAAGGGACAGGAATCCGATAAGATGTGTCCAGTGATTGTTCAAGGTCAGAATCTGGAGTATAGGCCTTGGAAGAATACAGATATGTCAGACATTCTTGAAAAATTGCCCATTCTTCAAGATGGAGCACATCCTTGGATTTCGAAGTTGGAGGAAGTTTTGATAGGAACGCAGCCTGCTATGGGAGACATCAAGAGACTTTTGGCTAATCTTCTTGGAGTCTCAGCTATGGAAGAGATCTTGCAGAGGGCAGGACTTAATCGTTATGTGAGGACTGCTGTGAACGACGCAGAGTTGTTTGCTGCAAGCAGAGGCCGAGTGTGGAGAACACTGAAAGATACATTTCCGACAAATGTACACCCTGATAATATTCTTATTGAGCCACTGGGGCCACGGGAGAACCCGAGGGCCTATGTGTCCAGAGCTCATCAGGTGTGGAGGAATATCACAGGGCGAGATCCAGATGCAAACCAAATGGAGCAGTCAATTTTGCGAGTGAAGTTGCAACAAGGGTTGCCTCTGCCAGTGAGGAGTAAGCTTGCTGAAGTGGTTGGTCTTGGGAGTATGACGAAAGGCGTCTACACAGATCATATAGCACATCAAGTTGAGCTATGTAGGAAAAAGGAAGATGATCAGAAAAAACAGGACCAGGAAACTCTTAGGAAGCTTAGTCAACTGCAACTGGAAGATAACAAAAAGAAGGAGCAGTCTCAACTAGATTAAAGATTATTAAAACCGCAGCAGGGATAGATTTAGCTTCAGTAGTGGAAGTCCAGGGAAGTAAGTTTGTGTTGAAAAAGTGGAAGGAAGGAATAAGTAAGTAAGATAGAAGTAGGTATGTTGGCAGAAGGAAAGAGAGTGATAGTATATACAGGAGTTGCATATGTT
Organism: Pempheris klunzingeri; assembly: GCF_042242105.1. Taxonomy (NCBI): domain Eukaryota; kingdom Metazoa; phylum Chordata; class Actinopteri; order Acropomatiformes; family Pempheridae; genus Pempheris; species Pempheris klunzingeri. The sequence goes on along the minus strand of NC_092029.1, from coordinate 1,505,774 downwards.
GTGAAAAAATTGAGCATTTCAGAAAACAGAGGGTTCTTCTATGTAGTATTATGCTCAGATAATGAAATTGTTGCATGTAATGATGGAACTGAAGGAAACAGCTATAGTTAAGTGTAGCTCACAAAAAGGACATGTCAAAGGTCACACAGGGCAATAAAGTGGCTGATGAAGCTGCAAAAGCAGTTACAGGAGCAGATGGACTGGATGAGGTGCTATTCAAGATTCTACTGGTCTGTGGTGAAAGCATGAAGGCTGATGGTAGCATCAACAGATCTGCTAAGTTTGATGATCCAGGAAGCAAATGAGCTAACTCATGTTGCAAGGGGGGTAGTTAGGAGAGGATTATAAAAGAGTATGGATTTTGGACACTGTAGTTGCTTGAGCAGATAGATGAGGTCATAAGTAGGTATCATGAGACAAGGGTAAAGAATTTGTGAATAAAATTGGAAGAATAATTTGGATAAATCTGGGAGAATAATTTGGATAAGATGGTGTGAATAATTTTGCAAATTTGGAAATTAAATAGTGTTTAGCAGTTGTGTATCATCTGCAACAGAAGGTTTTTATGATAAAATGAAGGGACTGTTGGAAAATCGTATTAAGATCTTCAGATCTGTCAACATATAGGCTTAAACTGGAAAGGGAATAAATTGGAAACATAAAATTGGAAAATGGAAACATAAATTGGAATATGGTGAAATCATGAGAATGAAGTGACAACATATTGTTGTATTTGATGTATGTGCAAAAGATACTGGTTGTTGTTTTCTTTCTTCTCAGGACAATAGCTGAGAGAACATTATGAGGGTGACTGCTTGTCCAGGGATCCCTACTGCACAAAATGGACTCAAACACTCACAAATGGACAGTGACCATGGATGGGGACCCTGAACAAGAACATTGTAATAAATTTGGATTAGCATATCATGCAGAGGATGTTTAATAGTTTGAAATATGGTTCTTATACAATGTACAAAATTGGATTTTGTTTTATTGTATTATGATCTGTGATGTCAATAGCTACTTTGTATGTTATTATGAGATTAGAAATGACGTCTGAATGACCGTATATAATGTCTGGAGTTTTGTCTAACTATGGGTAATACTCAATACTCTTTGTGTAGGATGTTCTGTTAAGATGTGAATACAGTGGGACCTCAGATGTTCTTTTTTGTTTTAACGTCCAGGGATAGTATTGGTTAGGTAGGGAAAGGTCCATTGAATGGTGCGATGGGTCGACCAGCCGGACTTTGGACACTTTTTATTTTTTATTTCTGAGTTTCCCATGTGTATTTGCTTTCATTGGTTCCTACACCACCATTGTCAAAACCCTTCTTCTTTCTTTTTTCAATTGGCTTGGAGTACCTTATGTAGTCGCCTAGGGCAGAGGGACTGTAGAGAGAGTTTTCCTGTCTAAAGTGTTTGAAGGATGTTATCAGTAAGATGGCTGCCTGATGGGTTTTTCGCTCTCACACTCCAACAAAATTACTGTATTGCTAAGGTTATGCTCTAATGAGTGAATATGGAAGGGAATGTTTAAGAGATCAGTGAGTGATATCAGGTGACTCGTTAACAATAATTTGTGATTATGACTGTGTTACCCTTCTGTCCTTTTTCGAGACTCTAGATAAGTCCCGAAGGGGGGAATATGTGGTATCTGGTGGGTGCATCAAAGGAGTGTTATTTACGATTGTGTCAGTTTGGCATTTGTGTCTGTTTATCTAAAGGAATCAGACCTGGGAAAGCATGACCTAGGCAGGAGTGACCTGACCTTTACCTCCTTATCTGGACACAGAGAAAAGCAGATGTTTATGTTACATTCCTTTGCATTTTAACAAAGACACCAGATGCTGAGCTAGGTGGTCAAGAAGAGTATATAATGTTACCACAGAGTGGGCTCAGGAGGAGACGAGGACAAAGGCAGTAGATTTGGCTAGGGGTTATGCTGTCTGTTCCTACAATTGGCTGAACGTCTTCTCAGGCCTCCATGGTGCCTGTTAGACAACTGACCTTTTTGCAATAAACCTATTTTTATTCATTAAGTCGTTGTCAGCGGAAGTTTCCTTTCATCAACTGCACATCATCATCATCAGAGAAGATGCGACACAAACATAACACCATCTGTAAAAAAGCTGAAGTTGAAAAGAGGATGGCTTCTACAAATGGATAATGATCCTAAACACACCTCAAGAGGCGCAAGCTGAAGGTTTTGCCATGGCCATCGCAGTCTCCTGACCTAAACATCATTGAAAATCTGTGGATAGACCTCAAAAGAGCAGTGCGTGCAACACGGCCCAGGAATCTCACAGAACTGGAAGACTTAATATATAAAGAGAATGTGTCATCAGTAACTTTATGCCTTTGGTAAAAGGGCCAACAAGTGCTAAGCATCTCTGGGAACTCCTTCAAGACTGTTGGAAAACCATTTCAGGTGACTACCTCTTGAAGCTCATCAAGAGAATGCTAAGAGTGTGCAAAGCAGTAATCAGAGCAAAGGGTGGCTACTATGAAGAAACTAGAAAATAAGACATGTTTTCAGTTATTTCACACTTTTTTGTAAAGTACACAATTCCACACGTGTTCATTCATAGTTTTGATGCCTTCAGTGAGAATCTACAATGTAAATAGTCATGAAAATAAAGAAAACGCATTGAATGAGGTGTGTCCCACCTTTGGCCTGTACTGTATAACATGTACATTCACGATGTAGAAGTAATGCCAAACAATGCCAACCAGTGCAAAAATCAATAACAGAGAAGAAAACACCAACATTTAGCGGGAGCTGCTGCAACAGGCTGCCGGAAGTGTATAAAATTACACAATAAATCAGTCGCACCAAATGGATATTTCCAGATCATTTGTTAAAACCTCTCCACAGTTGAGTCAAACAGTGATCCTGATGATCAAACAGTTACACATTCCTCTGGTACGTTTCTTACCTGCTGAAGTGACTTCAGGTCGACTCGCAGACGCTTTCAATATTCAACCTTCATGTGTGCAGGAAACACTGAGAATGAGGAAGCTGCTCATTCCTTCCTCGTCAGTGTGTCTCTGTGCATGTCATCTGAGGACGCACCCTCTTTACGTCGGAGTTGAAAAAAGTTTCCTGTCCTTTACCTGACAGAGGCTGGAAAAGCAGAGAATGCTTTCTTGGTATTGTGTCAAAGAAAAAATACTCATTCACTCCTTCTAAACACTCCTCACTGTCTCCTTTCCTGATTCCTCTGTATGCCACTGCTGCATCAAGCTGTTCTCTGCACTCTGTCAGACCATTTCTACACAGCAACTGCACAGCAACTATCCAAAGCCTATAAATATATACATTTATAGAACATGTTATCATTGGTGTCTATGCATGTATGCATGTATATATGTAAAGAAGGCCTATGTTTGTGCTTATATGTACTTATGAAATTGTCATAAATATTATATATTATCATAATAATCATAATAATTGTAATATTATTGTATTGTCAAGATATTTATTTTCTTCCACATTTAATAAGTAATGATCGCATAAAGTCAGATCACATCAGTACTGGAGGAGCTTTTATTTTGGACAAACGTCACCACCTACTGAAATCTCGCGAGACTTACAACCATAACAGCCTGCATCCGGGTCTTTGGGTCAGCTGATCAAAACACGGAAGTCGTAGCAGCAGTTCAGTTGTGATGGCTGACAGCTGCTGGACAGTTTACATTTAAACTAGCAGAAAAAGAAGAAACGTGGCCTGTTTGACCTCGTGTCCACAGTCTCCTGTTCTCAGTCACCGCCCAGAGCTCAGAGCAGGATGGAAATGGATACTAATTGGAAACTAAACCAACACTTTGCTGGTCCCAAACCTGGATGAGGACATTTTGATGTTCTGACATTTAACAATACAGGAGAAAACTTATGCAATGTGGGTCTAGACAAACTATTTAAGTCATGAAGTTACTGTGAGAAGTGACGGCCTATTAGTAGAATAAACAGAAGAAAGTTAATTTGTGGCTGATTTGTCTTTTACTTACTTTTTGTCTCCCACGATGTTATTCCTCTCTCCTACAGCGTCCATGACAACTACATGCAAATTTCACATTATGCAAATTAGATGGTGACGCCATTTACCGACTTTTAGGAAATAGCCTGCTTGCTTACTTAATACCTGCTTTCCTCACTGAGGAGTTGGCAACACTGCAAACCTTGTGACACACTTCACACTCGACACGCTTCAAAGCATCATCACAGCACATAACATCACTATCGAAGGGCTTCTCCACCTGGAGATCTGCAGAGAACCAGATCGCAGGTCAGTTTGTTCTGAGACGCTGCTGGAAACACATTTTTTCAGGGTTTTTAAACATTGAAGTCTGTGGGTGGATTGTAAAAATCCTCTTCTTCTTCCCTTTGAAAGGCTTCTGCTTCCTCCTTTCAGCGCGAGACGGCCTCTGCCTTTCTGCTGCTTCAACAGTTTCCTCTCTTCAGCCCCTTGAACGTCCTCATGTTCAGCTTTTTCTACACAGTTTAACCATCAGAAGGTGGAGAAGTGTGTCCTGTTTGAGAGCCCGACACCGTTTCAGCTGTCTGAACTATCGGCTCCAAAGCAACAGGAAACCATTCAGCTTCCTCATTCACTCTGATGTTACTTTGGCTCTGAAGCTTCCTCTATTTCTTTAATATTTTATTCTATATATTTATTTTGACTTAATTTCGTACCTCCTCATGTGTAAAGTGAATCTTCATCTCAGCAAAGTCTGCTGCTGCTCACAGTGACTTTGGTTCAGCTCTGGAGCCGAGGGCTTGGACTAGTACTGCTAGTACTACTAGTACTACTAGTACTACTAGTGCTACTGCTCCCTGTACTGGTACTGCTAGTATTAACACATTAGCAGTACTACTACTACTTCCACTAGCTTTTCTGCTACTCGTTATGATGCAGTTGTGCATTCAGCTTTTCAGCTACATTCATTCGCCATTTCAGCATCTTCAGCGATGTAATGAAGATAAATGTGTGAATAAGTTTCTGTGTCTCGTTTGGACAAACATCTTTTATTCTGGCTGTTTGTTTAAAAGGTGGCAGGAGGCTGATTTAATGAACTGATGATTTATGGCTTGATTAGTGGGCTTTAATTTCAGGGGAAGCATATAAACAATGAAAAGAAGAGGTCAGAGAATGGACCCTTGAGGAACCCCACACGTTATTTTTGTTTGCTCAGATTTAAAATGACCAGTCGGCACAAAGTAGTCCCACTTTTCTAACCTGTCCAACAGCATCAAATGCAAAGATTTCAGATTAAAATTGTAAATGAAATGTTCCATGTGTGGCTACTCAGGTGATGTCATTTAAAACTAGTGCAGCCTCAGTGCTGTGGTCTAAAACCAGACTGAGGGGATTATTATGCACCAAGAAAGTGTTAAGCTGCAGGAAAACAACCCTTTCAATGGCCTTTCCCACAAAAGACCAGTCTGATGTTTGTCTGTAGTCGTTTATCACTGAGGCGTCTAGATCAGGCTTTTTCTACAGAGCTTTAATAACTGCTGTCTTCAGGGCTCCAGGATCCATGTTGCTGCTGATCTGTAGTTGATCAGATGGTCAGTTAGCTCCACCTGGTGGACAGGTAGGAGAACTACACCATCTGATCAGTGGCTCCTCTGACTCTCACTGGGTTTCTGCCACAGGTTGGACCAGTGTTTACGTCACTGGTGTTTGTCAGACTTGGACTCTGAAGGTATGAGGATGTGACGGCGTCCTCAGATCAGATGCACACAGACACCAGGACTGACGAGGAAGGAATGAGCAGCTTCTTCTCTCCCAGTGTTTCCTCATGAAGGTGGAAAACGTCTGTCAGTCCACCTGAAGTCAGTTCAGCAGGTGAGAATCCGACCAGAGGAATGTGTGAATGTTGGGTTTTGACACTGCTGTGTGCTCCGTCTCTCCACTTTAATTCAGGACAGACAAACTCCCTCTACGAGACTTTAAGAAGTGAATGAGCATTGATCTGTTATGGTTGGGCTTCCCCAATGTTCTTTTAGTATGTTCTTGAATGTTACAGGAGAAAAAGATGGCGACACCTCAACAGGTCCTCTTGGGAACTTTGGAGGATTTGGGAGCCGAGGACTTTAAAAAATTCAAGTGGTACCTGCAGCAGAAAGGAGTCCTGGAGGGCTTCACAGCAATCCCAAAGAGTCGACTGGAGAATGCAGACAGGATGGACACAGTGGATCAGATGGTGAAGACCTACTGTATAAACACCATCAAAGTGACCAAAATGGTTTTGGTTTTGATTAATCAGAATGATCTGGTGAAGAATTTCCCACCTACCATCTCAGAACCAACAGGTAGGTCATTAGAAAGGTATTTGACAGAGTACTTTCTCAGACTTTCTCAGCAGGTGGGGGGCAGAGTTTTACCTGTTTGTCTGTCGGAGGTGAACCTGTGTGTCTTGTTAGTGGAGCTGATGAGGTCATAATTAAAGAATCTAAATATAAGACGACACTATGAGACAAAACATGAGGACAGTACAAGAAATAAAAAGATTATTTAAAATTCTATTTATTTTATTGAGGAAAAGTTGTTGAAGTTAAGTTAAGTTAAGTTTAAATTCATATTTCTGGATAAATAAATAAAAAAAAAAAAAAAAAAAAAAAAAATATATATATATATATAGAGAGAGAGAGAGGGTTCACAAAAAGTTAGGGATATTCGACTTTCAGGTGAAATGTATGGAAAATGTAAAAAGTGAATGCTACAGTGATATTATATCATGAAAGTAGGACATTTAAGTATCAGCATGCACTGGTAGTTCCCTCATCTTAAACAATTTATTGAAAGAAAATCTACCAACAGTGGAGGGTAAACGAGGGTAAAGGTAAAATTGGGACGTGGCCAAAGGACGTCCACTCCTCTCCTTTCTGTGACTCTTCCAGTCTCTGTATCACTGTTCCAACCTCCTGATGACACTCTGTGACCCTCTAAGCTCAGTGAACACCTCCGTCTGAGGACTTCCTGTTTGAAGCCTCCAGTGTTGAGGTGCTGCTGATCAGCTGTTAAGTGTCGTCTTGGTCTCATGATGTCAGAATGTGAACAGCAGGATGAGGAGGACTGTTTAAATACCAATTCTACCTGAAGCAGGAAATGTATTGGTGGTGGTTCATCCTGAAATTTCCCCTGAAAGCCGAATATCCCTAACGTTTTGTGAGTAGTGTATATATATATATATATATATATATATATATATAAAAAAAATCCAGAAATATGATATATGCATATATATATATATATATATATTATATTATATACTATAATAAAAGAGTCACTTTTAGAGTCTTCACTAAATGTTGAGCCCGTTTGGCCCTCGACTTAGACCGTGTTTTAAATTTTGGCCCTTTCTTTGATTGAGTTTGACACCCTTGATCTAGAGGAACCCCTCAAAGAGTCACCACCTTAATATGGTAGAGGAGTTTGTCTACTTCAGGGACCCTGGAAGTTGTTTCTCGGAGGGAAGGCTCCTGGAAGGGTCACCCAAGGAAAATTATTCCCAAAAGCTCAGACCAAGAGTAATTTAAGAGCTTTTAAAAAGGAGAAATCTTGGAAGCAAGCTAATCATTCAAATCAGGTGTTGTCTCAAGCACACCTGATGCAGCTAATGAGGCCTTTGATTAATTGCATTAAGTGTGCTTGAGACAAAACAAACAAGGAAAATGCAAGACACTAAAGGCATGGAGTGTTCGCAGTCCCAATCTAGTGTTAGGAAATACAGGAGAAAACATCATGCCGTCTTTGAGGAAGCTGCAGCATGGGCATCATTGGACCTTCAAACAGGACAATGATCCCAATCAAACCTTAAAGTCCACCAAGGCTTTAGGAAAAATCCTGTAAGACACCAGAGTGGCCGTCACAGTCACCTGACTTCCCACAGAAAATCTCTGGTGAGATTTGAAGAAGGAGGTTGCAGCACATAAACACAAGAATAATAAAGAGCTGGAGGCTGTTGTTCATGAGGAATGAGCTCCTCAGATTAAACTAAACTAGCTAAAAGGTGCTCTACTAAGTACTAAAGATACTTGTCAGGAAGGGGCTGAATAGTTTAGAGACTGCAGTTGCCAAAAAAGTGGCATGTTGTGTTGAATTTGGAGAAACCACCTGTCATACTCATTTAAGACAGTTGAAAGTTTGTAGATTTTGCAGATACTACTACTGTACTTGTTACTAATTTGTGATGTGGATTCAATAATGTTGAGTCCAGCTGTATTTGCTGATACATTTGTTGTGCCATCTTATCACTAATGTCTCATTTTTGTTCATTCAGAGATTCTTGCTGAGCACGAGCGAAAACTCAAGTCTACCCTGCAGAAGAGGTTCCAGAGTGTGTTTGAGGGCGTCGCCAAAGCAGGAAACCCAACGCTGCTGAACCAGATCTACACAGAGCTCCACATCACAGAGGGGGGGGCTGCAGAGGTCAACAATGAACATGAGGTCAGACAGATTGAAGCAGCTTCCAGGAAACCAGACAGACCAGAAACAACCATCAGCTGTGAGGACGTGTTCAAAGCCTCAGATGGAAGAGAGGAACCAGTCAGAACAGTGATGACAAAGGGAGTGGCCGGCATCGGGAAAACAGTCTTAACGCAGAAGTTCACTCTGGACTGGGCTGAAGACAAAGTCAACCAGGACATACAGTTCATGTTTCCTTTCACCTTCAGACAGCTGAATGTGCTGAAAGAGGAAAAGTGCAGCTTGGTGGAACTTGTTCATCAATTCTTTAGTGAAACCAAAGACGCAGGAATCTTTAGGTTTGAAGAGTTCCAGGTCGTCTTCATCTTCGACGGTCTGGACGAGTGTCGACTTCCTCTGGACTTCATCAACAATGAGACCCTGACTGATGTGACAGAGTCCACCTCAGTGGATGTGCTGCTGACAAACCTCATCAGGGGGAATCTGCTTCCTTCTGCTCGCCTCTGGATAACCACACGACCTGCAGCAGCCAATCAGATCCCTGCTGAGTGTGTTGGCATGGTGACAGAGGTCAGAGGGTTCACCGACCCTCAGAAGGAGGAGTACTTCAGGAAGAGATTCAGAGATGAAGAGCAGGCCGACAGAATCATCTTCCACATCAAGATGTCCCGAAGCCTCCACATCATGTGCCACATCCCAGTCTTCTGCTGGATCACTGCTACGGTTCTGGAGGTTCTGCTGAAGAACCCAGATGGAGGAGAGCTGCCCAAGACCCTGACTGAGATGTACATCCACTTCCTGGTGGTTCAGCAAACTGAAGAACATCAAGTATGATAGAAAATCTGAGACAGATCCACACTGGAGCCCAGAGAGCAGGAAGATGACCGAGTCTCTGGGAAAACTAGCGTTTGAGCAGCTGCAGAAAGGGAACCTGATCTTCTATGAATCAGACCTGACAGAGTGTGGCATCGATATCAGAGAAGCCTCTAAGTACTCAGGAGTGTTCACACAGATCTTTAGAGAGGAGAGCAGACTGTACCAGGACAAGGTGTTCTGCTTCGTCCATCTGAGCATTCAGGAGTTTCTGGCTGCTCTTCATGTCCATCTGACCTTCATCAACTCTGGAGTCAGAACTGGCAAAAATAACACTGTGTGAAGTCATACTGTTCAACCGCAGAAGAGAAGGGGAAGTTTCAAAGATGCCACTGAATGCTTTCTCGCTGAGAGAAGCCTCGTCCACTCATCTGGATGTCGAGCTCGCTCTGTCCGAGTTAGTGAGGAAGCTTTGCAAGTATTTCCAAAGAATTGAGATCAAAGGCAAACGAGGAAGAAAGGTCCTCATCCTCCTGACCCCTGATATGTTGGCTATGTTCTATGGACCTGCTCGTCGAGACTCGTCAAACCTGCGAGGTCCCAAATGAAAATTTGTTTGTTTGGTAGACCACAAGCACTCAGTCATGCTCTCCTGCCTGCTGTGAGATTCCCTCTCACCTCTGTCTCTCTCACCACCTTGCCACACCCCCCCATCTACTGATCAGTTCCACCTGTTGCTCCCAGCTGTGTCTCATCTCCACTCATCATCCAGCCAGCATTTAAGCAGCTCCGGTCCACTCACTCACTGCCAGATTGTCTTTGCGTCCCTATGATTGTGCGATTGACCTCCTACCCGGCACTTCTACTACTACTTCACTTTAGTACTCCTTATCTGCCCCAGAAAGAAAGGCCATGGAGACCTACGTCAATGACTCTCTGGCTGCAGGCATACGCCCCTCCTCATCCCCTGCTGGGAGATCCATGAAGCCTGGCTTCAGTGTGTGAATGCGTATGAAAGAATAGTCTCCTCCTAATTAGATCCCTCCTGTACTAATGTGTGTGTGAATGGGTGAATGAGGATGTCATGTAAAGCGCTTTGAGTAGTTGAAATCACTAGAAAGGCGCTATACAAATACAGACCATTTACCATCTCGTCTGCCTTTGAACTGCTCCATCTTCACCAAGCTTGAACTTAATGACGTGCTCAGAGTTCCATGCCTCTTCCGTCTCATTCCTGGGGTACATCGTGGCCCAAGGAAGTATCCAAATGGACCCAGCAAAAGTTTGCTGTCACCTCCTACAACTACAACTACAGCTCTGTGGCACGATATAAATAAAGATTGATTGATTAAATTGTCATAATGTTCTATATTATCATAATGATTATAATTATTGTATTGTCAAGATATTTAGTTTCTTCCACATTTGTCAAAACCATGTGGTCTATTTATTTACTAAGTAATGATCACATAAAGTCAGACCACATCAATACTGGAGGTGCTTTTATTTTGGACAAATATTTGCCCGTTATGATGCAGATTAAGATCTTGCTGTGTGTGCACACCTTTCTTCTAGTGACTTCGGACTTTGATTTAATTCCTTGGACAAGTCCAGTTGTGGAATAACTATGAGCTGGATGACTGAGAATCTTCACAGACATTTAGTTTCATACTATAAATATATATGTATATGATAATAATTCATATTTATGTATTATTATTTACTGAATGTGCAAAAAAGATTTATTGTACCAGCTTTAGTTTCATTCATTTGGTTATTAAAGGTTGTATTTCCATATTTCTGATAGAACTTTCTCCTGTTATATTAAAGGTTTTCTAATTGAGGAAGACGATGTTTTACTGTGTCGAAGTGGTTACGCCTGCACACTCACTGCCTGCTGCTGAAGTCTGATTAAAGCTGCCATATTTATACATCATCCACACCAGCAGGCCGATCAGGTGTGTTTAACCATCCAAACCATCCAATGACTGGGAAACAGCAAACACAGGTTTATTTTCTATATGAACAGTAACATCATATCAGATTCATCATCACGTGCATCAGACAAAGGTATTAAGCTCTTTACACGAAAAGTGCTGAAACATTTCTACACCTGAAGAAGTAATCATCACCTTGATAAGATAAATGTGTTCTGTAGGATAAGATATTTCTTTATTAGTCCCACGACGGGGAGATTTCTGTTCCTGCAGGCAGAACACTGAAAGGTGAACACAGTCAGTTTGAAGAGAAGCTCTCAGACTCACATTTTAAAACTCTGTCAAACCAAAATAAGCAAAACGAGCAGCTCCCATTACAACACAAACAACTTGATCAGATTCAGTTGTTTGTGTGATCACAGTGATCAGCTGGTCATACTGAGAGTGTTTCTGGAAACAGGAGGAGACTCTCCCTCCTATGGAGAACACAGAGACACTGAGGAACCAGACCACCCAAAGCCAAAGCCAAAGCCAGCATAAAGAGGCTCAGTGAAGGTGGTGCTGAAGGTGTGGAGGTGGGTCAGAGAGTCAGAGGAGACTCTGTAGAAGGACAGAGAGCCGGCAGGACAGTCCAAGTACACTCCTACTCTACCGGAGGAGGAGGAGTAGGAGTAGTAGGAGGAGAGGGAGTAGGAGGAGGTGGAGAAGGAGGAAGAGGTGATGGTTGTTTGTTCGTTATTGTGCCTGACATAGTAACCACCACCTGAACAGATCAGACTCCAGGAATGATCATTAAATCCAAACAAACAGTCCTCAGTGGTTCCACTCCTCTTGATTCCTCTGTAACTCACAGCTACATCCACCTCTCCTCTCCACTCCACCTCCCAGTAGCAGCGACCAGTCAGACCTTCTCTGCACAGCAGCTGAATACAGTAGTCAAATCTCTCTGGATGATCAGGATATGGCTGCTCCTCCTCCATCATTGTCACCGTCCTGTTGTTGTCAGACAGTTTGAGGAATTCGTTCACTGTGTTTGTGTCCACTGAGAGTTCACAGGAATCTGATGGAGAGAAGAAGACACCAAACAGCAGCAGGTTATCAGCTGATCCAACTGTTGGCTTTGACTTTAGTTTATTCAGGGTCGAGCAGCTGGAGCCTCCTTCTTCTTCTTCTACACTGCGTGAACCGGTTCTGCTCAGTCACGGCTCAGGACTCAGCTGATGCAGAAGATCTGGTGATCAATGACTGATGACAGTTTGTGGGGCTGATTACATCATATTTAAATGTCAGGACACCTTCTGTGATCCGACCACCACAGAGAACATAGAACCACAGGAACTAGTGACCATATTTAGGAACTACAACTAGTGGAAAGATCCTCAGCACTGATTCATGAAGCCAGAGAACCACAGCAGGAGAACCAGGACCAGGATCCACAGGAACCAGAGAACCACAGCAGGAGAACCAGGACCAGGACCCACAGGAACCAGAGAACCACCGCAGGAGAACCAGGACCAGGATCCACAGGTCCTGGTTCTCCTGCTGTGGTTCTCTGACTTCATGAATCACTGCTGAGGATCTTTTTACTGATATTAGTCCTGTTATAATTATTCACATATTAACTGTCGTGTTTTTCACTGTTACCATATTGATCAGGATCAGTCACATTGATCAGTACCAGTCATATTGATCAGTATCAGTCACAACACTGGTTATGAATTAGCTCTATATAAAGAAAGGTTGATTGATAAAGACGATTAATTGCATCTATATTTATTAAATGTTCATAAGTCAAAGAAACAAAGTGACAGGTTGTCATCTGTAGCTGACTAGAAGGCTGCAGTGTGGAGTCTGTAAATATCTTTAAACATCAGATTGTGAGCTGCTCTGTTCTCATGAATGAGTCTGAATCCACACTCACACTTCCACGGAACAGGTTTCAGCCTGTGTTCTCCACCGTGGTCCATCCTGCAGGAAGAAACAGTCAGAGGATGAAAACAGGAACATTTCTATAGAGATGGTTTGTCTCAGTATTATTACTGAACATGTTCTGCAAATAAAACACAACTTCCACAATAAAACCTGTGAATATATCAAATGAATCTACAGAGAAATGAAAAGCGTTTGTGAACATCTTCCCAACATTAAAACTTTCAAACAGATATTTGTGAATCCTTGAATTTCAGACAAACGTCCCACCAAAGTAAGAGCACGCCGTCTCTACGAGCTGATGAGAAAACAACCAGCGATAAATGATGCGTTCAGTGTTTAATCATGTTAATGTGACACTGATTATTAGTGTGTGTTCATTTGTTCTGGAGACTTTCTAGCACACACACTTCTGTCTGAGGATGCTCGTGGGCTTGTGCTGCTTCTTCAGAAATACTTCTGCTTCTGACGCAGCAGCACAAGGAAGCTGGACGTCTTTCCCTCCCTTATCTTCATGTTTAACCTTCAGTATCTAGTGAGGACTGGAAGCTGCAGCAGCGACAGCAGGTGAGCAAACAGCTACTGTGCTGTTAGTCAGAATAACTTCTTCACACAAGCCTCAAACACAAGAATCCCAGCATGCAACGTCTGCCATGTCAATGTTGGGAAAGTTACTTACAAAATGTAAAATATTTCATGATACTTTCATTTGAAAGTAATACGTTTCTTTACAATCTTACTGCCTGTGTAGAGTAATGTGTTAAACTACTTGTTACACTACTTTTGAATTATATTGTTTTTATTTCTGGAATTTATGTTTTCTGATCCATGTTATATTGGCAAAATATTTGAGTTTACAAATCTTTTTCTGTGTTTGTGGAAGTTGTTTTATATGTATAGATTACACATTCACACACAGATTGTTGAGAGCACGAACACCAGGTTTTAGCTCTGTTCATACCTAAGAGTCTCCAGTCTCCACTGTGGATCATCCAGTCCAGCAGACAGCAGCTTCAGTCCTGAGTCTCCTGGATGGTTGTAACTCAGGTCCAGCTCTCTCAGATGGGAGGGGTTGGAGCTCAGAGCTGAGGCCAGAGCAGCACAGCCTTCCTCAGTGACCAGACAGAACGACAGCCTGGAATCAGGAAAAATATCACAAAATCTACACCTACTCTATCTTGAGGACATGCCTAAAACATAATCATATCAAGAAGAATAATCATAAATGACAGCATGGAATTAGTTTTCAAAATGGTCAAGTACCAGTCATCAACACAAAGAGACAACTTAATGATAGTCTTGATGTTTTCATTTCATTAGTTTGAAAAGTTCCCCATCAATCAGCTTCAGAAATCTAAGAAATCTCAAGGATTCAAGGACAGAACAGATTTAGGAATAATGAAATACGCATCTTTGATATGTAGCAAGAGTCACTGATGAAACCATCAACCTGTTTTAACAACCAAGTCACAGCTGCACTCATGTTATCAGGACAGTCTTTCACACCATATTTCTTTAACACTGACGTGAAAGTAAAGCAGTATTTAAAAGGCCTTTTGATATGTGGCTGAACTCTGACCTGAGAGTCTCCAGTGTACAGTGTGGACGCTTCAATCCAGCACAGAGGAACTTCACTCCTGAATCCTTCAGGTCGTTGTTACTCAGGTCCATCTCTGTCAGATGGGAGGGGTTGGAGCTCAGAGCTGAGGCCAGTGCAGCACAGCCTTCCTCAGTGACCAGACAGCCTGACAGCCTGGAATCAGGAAAGAGTTGGTACAATTTCTCTATGAAAAAAGAACTGCAAGAAAATCTACACCTATTCTCAGACTGTTCTCATTGCCAGCTCATCAAATATTGTCGTTTTGTCGACCCCTTTTGTGTCTGATACCAACTAACAAGGCACCCTGAAGTGTCTGTGCGAGACGCTAGAGGGCAATGTAGTGTAAATAGTGAGAAAGTCTGCAAAGGAAGGGGGTCAGATTGGATGGATGGATGGATGGATGGATGAATAGATGGATGGATGAATCGGTCAGACACTGAACTTTCAGCCAGGAGACAGTTTCACCCAAACCATCTTTTAACCAGGTGTTCATCATTCTTGCCTCATGATGAAGGTCCAGTAGACCTGTGGCGAGGTCAGAGTCCTGTGAATCTCATACAGAAGCTAAACAGAGGTCAGCATTTGATGACATGGGAGTGAGAAATGTTTGGAGTGAAGGGCCAGATCGGTGTTTCTGAACATCTAATGCTGCAGCTGAAGGGTGCCTTGTGCCTCAGTACCAGACGCTGAGGGATGTGTCTTTGATGACCTGGTAATGAGAACAAGTTGGTATCTACTGAGTCGCTGGCTCATAGACATACATCAAAAACAGGAAGCCACACACAAACAGTGATGCAGTTATACAAACCAATAGAAACTATTCAGAGTTACAGTTACAACTCCTTTCCTGTTCTGTTTGTTTGATACTATTTTTCGGAGAGCTTTAGGAGAAGAATGATCCCTCAGATGTGGAGTCATCAACATTAACCTGAGTGTAAACTAACGTTTTAATCAACTGATAACAAACACCTGATCTCTGACCTGAAAGTCTTCAGTGGACAGTGTGGACTCCCAAGTCTAGCAGACAGGAGCTTCAGTCCTGAATCCTTCAGGTCGTTGTTACTCAGGTCCATCTCTGTCAGATGGGAGGGGTTGGAGCTCAGAGCTGAGGCCAGAGCAGCACAGCTTTTCTCAGTGACCAGACAGCCTGACAGCCTGGAATCAGGAAAGAGTTGGTACAATTTCTCTATGAAAAAAGAACTGCAAGAAAATCTACACCTATTCTCAGACTGTTCTCATTAACAGGTCATCAAATATTGTCGTTTTGTTGACTCCTTTTGTGTCTGATACCAACTAACAAGGCACCCTGAAGTGTCTGTGCGAGACGCTAGAGGGCAATGTAGTGTAAATAGTGAGAAAGTCTGCAAAGGAAGGGGGTCAGATTGGATGGATGGATGAATAGATGGATGGATGAATAGATGGATGGATGAATAGATGGATGGATGAATCGGTCAGACACTGAACTTTCAGCCAGGAGACAGTTTCACCCAAACCATCTTTTAACCAGGTGTTCATCATTCTTGCCTCATGATGAAGGTCCAGTAGACCTGTGGCGAGGTCAGAGTCCTGTGAATCTCATACAGAAGCTAAACAGAGGTCAGCATTTGATGACATGGGAGTGAAGAATGTTTCTGAACATCTAATGCTGCAGCTGAAGGGTGCCTTGTGCCTCAGTACCAGACGCTGAGGGACGTGTCTTTGACGACCTGGTAATGAGAACAAGTTGGTATCTACTGAGTCGCTGGCTCATAGACATACATCAAAAACAGAAAGACACACAAGAACACTGATGCAGTTATACAAACCAATAGAAACAATTCAGAGTTACAGTTACAACTCCTTTCCTGTTCTGTTTGTTTGGTACCATTATTCAGAGAGTTATATGTGAAGAATGATCCCTCAGATGTGGAGTCTTCTCATCAGCATTAACCTGAGTGTAAACTAACGTTTTAATCAGCTGATAACAAACAGCTGATCTCTGACCTGAGAGTCTCCAGTGTGCAGTGTGGACTCCCCAGTCCAGAAGACAGGAGCTTCACTCCTGCATCCTTCAGGTTGTTATCACTCAGGTCCAGCTCTGTCAGACTGGAGGACTGGGAGCTGAGAACTGAGGACAGAGCTGCACAGCTTCTCTCAGAGAGGTTACAGCCACTCAGCCTGAGGAAGAGACAGTGATAAACACAATGGTAGACTTTCTTCTTCATGAAATATAAAGACTAGAAATGAATATATCCAGTGATCCATCCACCTACAGAGCTTTGCTGGAGGCTCTGACCACTGGCAGCAGCCTCAGAAGAGCCTCCTCTGAAGCAGAGTATTTCTTCAGCTCAAACACGTCCAGATCTTCTTCTGACGACAGTAAGATGAAGACCAGAGCTGACCACTGAGCAGGAGACAGTTTATCTGTGGAGAGACTTCCTGATCTCAGGGACTGTTGGATCTCCTCCACTAGAGAACGATCATTGAGTTCATTCAGACAGTGGAGCAGGTTGATGCTTCTCTCTGGAGACAGATCCTTGTTGATCTTCTCCTTTATGTATCTGACTGTTTCCTGATTGGTCTCTGAGCTACTTCCTGTCTGAGTCAGCAGACCTCGTAGGAGATTCTGATTGGTCTGCAGTGAAAGACCCAACAGGAAGCGGAGGAACAAATCCAGGTGTCCATTTGGACTTTGTAAGGCCTTGTCCACAGCACTCTGGTAGAAATGTGTGGGTTTAGTTTTGGCTCCAAAAGACCACCAGAATGCTGACTGTTCCTCTGACAGCAGATTGACTCCAGAGTTGATGAAGGTCAGATGGACATGAAGAGCAGCCAGAAACTCCTGAACGCTCAGATGGACGAAGCAGAACACCTTGTCCTGGTACAGTCCGCTCTCCTCTCTGAAGACCTCTGTGAACACTCCTGAGTACACTGAGGCTTCTCTGATATTGATGCCGCACTCTGTCAGGTCTGATTCATAGAAGATCAGGTTCCCTTTCTGCAGCTGCTCAAACGCCAGTTTTCCCAGAGACTTGATCATCTCCTTACTCTCTGGACTCCAATGTGGATCCCTCTCAGATTTTCCATGATATTTGACATTTTTAACTTTGGACTGGACCACCAGGAAGTGGATGTACATCTTAGTCAGGGTCTTGGGCAGCTCTCCTCCCTTTGGGTTCTTCAGCAGAATCTCCAGAACCGTAGCAGTGATCCAGCAGAAGACCGGGATGTGGCACATGATGTGGAGGCTTCGGGACGTCTTGATGTGGGAGATGATTCTGTCGGCCTGCTCCTCATCTCTGAATCTCTTCCTGAAGTACTCCTTCTTCTGAGGGTCAGTGAACCCTCTGACCTCTGTCACCATGCTAACATACTCAGCACGGATCTGATTGGCTGCTGCAGGTCGTGTGGTTATCCAGAGGCGAGCAGAGGGAAACAAATTCCCCCTGATGAGGTTTGTCAGCAGCACATCCACTGAGGTGGACTCTGTCACATCAGTCAGGGTCTCATTGTTGAGGAAGTCCAGAGGAAGTCGACACTCGTCCAGACCATCGAAGATGAAGACAACCTGGAACTCTTCAAACCTAAAGATTCCTGCATCTTTGGTTTCAGGAAAGAATCGATGAACAAGTTCCACCAAGCTGCACTTTTCCTCTTTCAGCACATTCAGCTGTCTGAAGGTGAAAGGAAACATGAACTGTATGTCCTGGTTGGCTTTGTCTTCAGCCCAGTCCAGAGTGAACTTCTGCGTTAAGACTGTTTTCCCGATGCCGGCCACTCCCTTTGTCATCACTCTTCTGACTGGTTCCTCTCTTCCATCTGAGGCTTTGAACACGTCCTCACAGCTGATGGTTGTTTCTACTGTTGCAGGTTTCCAAGATGCTGTTTCAACCTGTCTGATCTCATGTTCCATGTTGACCTCTCCTGTGTCTTCCATCATGATGTAGATCTCAGTGTAGATCTCATGTAGAAGTTTTGAATTTCCTGCTTTTATGATTTTCTCGAACACATATTGAAACCTCTTCTTCAGGTTGGATTTGAGTTTATGCTGGCACTTGGAAAGAATCTCTGAATGAATTAAAATGAGACACAATTCAGAGGATGGCAGGGAAAACATGAGTCATCAAAATGTAAATTACAATATCTTACATTGTCATATCCCTTTTTAATGACCTACCTGTAGGTTCTGAGATGGTGTTTGGTAAATTCTTCAGTAGAGCATTCTGATTCATCAAAATCAAAACCATTCTGGTCACTTTGATGGTGTTTATACAGTAGGTCTTCACCATCTGATCCACTGTGTCCATCCTGTCTGCATCCTCCAGTCGACTCTTTGGGATTGGTGAGAAGCCTTCCAGGACTCCTTTCTGCTGCAGGTACCACTTGAATTTTTTAAAATCCTCGGCTCCCAAATCCTCCAAAGTTCCCAAGAGGACCTGTTGAGGTGTCGCCATCTGGCCTCTCTGTCAAGATACAAAAGATTGTTTTAAGATACTGCAGTTTATAATTTTAACATTTCATGAAAGCACAGGTTGATAATCAATGTTAAGAAAATGGCAGAAAAGATTTCCTGTATCCGTCCTTGTGACAGCGGAGCTGAACCAATCTGTTTGAGAAGCTGCTCCGCTGTCTGTCCAGTAGTGGGTGAAGTGGTGGTCAGGTTTGTTCGTGGTCCTTCTTTCCACCACCACTTCAAAAGTGTCCGGTTTGCAGCCAGTCACAGAGCTTGATCAGTTTCTGTCAGTTAATTTATTCAGTCTGTTGGTGTCGCCGGCTCTGATGCTGCTCCCCCAACAGACCACTGCCCAGTACAGGGCGCTGCCTACAACAGACTGGGAGAAGATCTCCAGCATCTTGCTGCACACGTTGAAGGATCTGAGCTTCCTCAGAAAGTAGAGGCGGCTCATCCCCATCTTGTACACAGTGTCAGTGTTGGTCCTCCAGTTCAGTCTGTTGTCAGTGTGGATGCCCAGGTACTTGTACTCCTCCACGGTGACAATGTCCTCTCCCAGGAGGTTCAGGGGCTGTGTAGCTGTCCTCTTCTTCCTGAAGCCGAACACCATCTCCCTGGTCTTTGCCACGTTGAGATGCAGATGATTCCGACCAGACCACTCCACAAAATCACCCACCAGAGCCCCGTACTCCTCCGTACCCTCCACCTCTTATACACCCTACAACTGCCACGTCATCAGAAAACTTCTGTAAGTGACACGACTCGGAGTTGTGTTTAAAATCTGAGGTGTACAAGGTGAACAGAACAGGAGACAGCACAATTCCATCCAGGAGATGGTGGGAGCGTCCACACTCATCACCTGCAGCTTCTCTCTCAGCAGGAAAGGCTGGATGGTGTTGAATGCACTGCAGAAATCAAAGAATGTGACTCTCACAGTGCACCCAACACCATCCAGATGTGAGAGAGCTCTCTGCAGGAGGTAGACGACAGCATCATCCACACCAAGATGAGACTGGTAGGAGAACTGCTTAGGGTCCAGTGATGGTCTCACCTGCGATCTCAGATGGTTCAGGACCAGCCTCTCCAGCACCTCCATCACATGGGAAGTGAGGGCAACTGGTCGGTAGTCGTTTGGGTCCAATGGAGACGACTTCTTGAGCGCCGGAACCAGGCAGGAGGTCTTCCACAGTGTTGGTACTTTCTCCTGGTCCAGGCTCAGGTTGAAGAGGCGACACAGGACAGGAGACCGCTGGCTGGTGCAGGTCCTGATGATACTGGGGTTGATGCTGCCAGGGATGGAGTTGGGGCAGTTGTCTGTGAAGGGGGAGTTGGGTCTGTGGGGCTCACTGGGTGGGATTGCAGGGGAGAAGGGGGGGAAGCATCATGGGAAGTGAGGATGAGGAGGAGGGGGCAGCAGGAGACTGTGAAGTAAACCTGTTGAAGAAACAGTTCAGCTCGTTGGCCCTCTCCACGCTGCCAGTGATCCTTCATACCAGCCCACACCTCCTTGGTGTTGTTCTGCTGGAGCTTGGCCTCCAGCTTCCTCCTGTAGGAGTCCCTGCACTCCCTCAGCTTCACCTTCAGGTCACGCTGCACCCTCTTCAACTCATCCCTGTCCCCAGCCCTAAAAGCCTTCTTCTTCTTGTTGAGAAGCTCCTTCAGGTCGCTGGTGATCCAGGGCTTGTTGTTGGGGAAGGAGCGTACAGTCCGGTCGGGATGTAAACAGCAACAATAATGGCGCAGGTGAACTCTCTTTTGTATTTCCTCTTCTTTGCCGTGAGCTTGCCTCCAGCCCTGCAGCCCCGGCGTTTCCTCCGGAGCTCCTCGAGGATGTGCAGCCTCGCTCCAGGCAGCAGCAGCAGCAGCAGCGCTGGTTGCCGTAACGCCATCAGCTGTTCACAAGTGTAAACAATGCTCCCACACTCCTCCAGAACTTCATGATCAGAATCAGAATCAGAATTCCTTTAATAATCCCCAGGGGGAAATTGCTTTTTGTTACACACAGCTCCAAAAGAATAAGAATAAACTTCAAACACAAAGTAAAAATATAAATATATATAAAGTATGTATAAAAAATTATGTATTACAATAATAATAATATGCGTTTTCTTTATTTTCATGACTATTTACATTGTAGATTCTCACTGAAGGCATCAAAACTATGAATGAACACATGTGGAATTATGTACTTAACAAAAAAGTGTGAAATAATTCTAAATATGTCTTATATTTCAGATTCCTCAAAGTAGCCACCCTTTGCTTTTTTGATAGCGCTGCAAACCCTTGGTGTTCTCTCAATGAGCTTCATGAGGTAGTCACCTGAAATGGTTTACACTTCACAGATAGCTTTGACCAAGGTATCAGACCTTAACTAGCCTGTTAGGGTCATGGCTTGTTCACAATCATCGTTAGGAAAGGTCAGGTGATGCAAATTTCAAAGCTTTATAAATACCCAGACTCCTCTAACCATGTCCCAACAATCAGCAGCCATGGGTTCCTCCAAGCAGTTGCCTAGCACTCTGAAAATGAAAATAAGGCCTTCATGGAAGAGTCATCAGAAGAAAACCTCTCCTGCGTCCTCACCACAAAAACTTCAGCGTCAGAAGTTTGCAAAAGAACATCTAGACAAGCCTGTTACATTTTGGAAACAAGTTCTGTGGACCGATGAGGTTAAAATAGAACTTTTTGGCCGCAGTGAACATAGGTATGTTTGGACAAAAAAGGGCACAGAATTTCATGAAAAGAACACGTGTCCAACTGTTAAGCATGGGGGTGGATCAATCATGCTTTGGGGTTGTGTTGCAGCCAATGGCACGGGGAACATTTCACGAGTAGAGGGAAGAATGGATTCCAACAAATTCTGGAAGCAAACATAACACCATCTGTAAAAAAGCTGAAGTTGAAAAGAGGATGGCTTCTACAAATGGATAATGATCCTAAACACACCTCAAGAGGCGCAAGCTGAAGGTTTTGCCATGGCCATCGCAGTCTCCTCACCTAAACATCATTGAAAATCTGTGGATAGACCTCAAAAGAGCAGTGCGTGCAACACGGCCCAGGAATCTCACAGAACTGGAAGACTTTTGTAAGGAAGACTGGGCGAAAATCCCTCAAACAAGAACTGAAAGACTCTTGGCTGGCTACAAAAAGCGTTTACAAGCTGTACTACTGTAATACTTGCCAAAGGGGGTGCTACTAGGTACTAACTATGCAGGGTGCCCAAACTTTTGCTGCGGCCCCTTTTTCCTTTTCTGTTATTTTGAAAATGTAAAAGGTAAAAATAAAAAGATTATTTTGTTTAATATATAAAGAGAATGTGTCATCAGTAACTTTATGCCTTTGGTAAAAGGGCCAACAAGTGCTAAGCATCTCTGGGAACTCCTTCAAGACTGTTGGAAAACCATTTCAGGTGACTACCTCTTGAAGCTCATCAAGAGAATGCTAAGAGTGTGCAAAGCAGTAATCAGAGCAAAGGGTGGCTACTTTGAAGAAACTAGAAAATAAGACATGTTTTCAGTTATTTCACACTTTTTTGTAAAGTACACAATTCCACACGTGTTCATTCATAGTTTTGATGCCTTCAGTGAGAATCTACAATGTAAATAGTCATGAAAATAAAGAAAACGCATTGAATGAGAAGGTGTGTCCAAACTTTTGGCCTGTACTGTATAACATGTACATTCATGATGTAGAAGTAATGCCAAACAATGCCAACCAGTGCAAAAATCAATAACAGAGAAGAAAACACCAACATTTAGCGGGAGCTGCTGCAACAGGCTGCCGGTGTAGCAGAATTGCAGGTTGACAGAACTGGTGTAACGGGCTGTTTTATTGTGCCGCAGACTAACGAAATAGTGAGACGGTGTCACTCAGCACTGGGCGGTGTGGTCACAAGTTGGTCTGGCTTCCTCCTGTCTTCCAGAGACCGCTGCCTGTGTCCTATATGTCTTATTATATGACAGGTCAATATTGCGGCCCTGTAATGATAGTGGCGCACACAGAATGTCCCTGCCGTTTGTTTATTTTCCCACAATGGCGCGAGTTCGAATCTCGTAAAATAAAACAACTAATTTTTCACATTTAAAAAGGTGTGTGTGTGTGTGTGTGTGTGTGTGTGTGTGTGTGTGTGGAGGGTGGGGCGTCTACATTACAAATACTCAAACAAGACTGAAAACGACGGGTATTTAGGATATTTTTCCATTTATTAAAACAGACAATCACAGGAAGGTTCGGCTTGTCGACTTCCTGTTTTCAACATTTTCCGTTACAGCAAGCAGCGTTCAAAACGTGACCCCACACCACTATGAGACACGTTTCCACAGGTACGACTCTAAAGTGGACTCAGATCAGTATGTTTAGACATTGTGATGAAAACTAAACAAAGAGACATTCACACAGCCAGCTACGGACCCGATTTCCTGATTTCAACAGCTGCCGTAACTACGACAACAACAGACGCATTCGGCTGACGGTCGCCAGTTAACGTGGTCACTTGTTGAACTGAAACACCGGAAGTGTATAAAATTACACAATAAATCAGTCGCACCAAATGGATATTTCCAGATCATTTGTTAAAACCTCTCCACAGTTGAGTCAAACAGTGATCCTGATGATCAAACAGTTACACATTCCTCTGGTACGTTTCTTACCTGCTGAAGTGACTTCAGGTCGACTCGCAGACGCTTTCAATCTTCAACCTTCAACCTTCATGTGTGCAGGAAACACCGGGAAAGAGGAAGCTGCTCATTCCTTCCTCGTCAGTGTGTCTCTGTGCATGTGATCTGAGGACGCACCCTCTTTACATCGGAGTTGAAAAAAGTTTCCTGTCCTTTACCTGACAGAGGCTGGAAAAGCAGAGAATGCTTTCTTGGTATTGTGTCAAAGGAAAAATACTCATTCACTCCTTCTAAACACTCCTCACTGTCTCCTTTCCTGATTCCTCTGTATGCCACTGCTGCATCAAGCTGTTCTCTGCACTCTGTCAGACCATTTCTACACAGCAACTGCACAACAACTATCCAAAGCCTATAAATATATACATTTATAGAACATGTTATCATTGGTGTCTATGCATGTATGCATGTATATATGTAAAGAAGGCCTATGTTTGTGCTTATATGTACTTATGAAATTGTCATAAATATTATATATTATCATAATAATCATAATTATTGTAATATTATTGTATTGTCAAGATATTTATTTTCTTCCACGTTTAATAAGTAATGATCGCATAAAGTCAGATCACATCAGTACTTATTTTGGACAAACGTCACCACCTACTGAAATCTCGCGAGACTTACAACCATAACAGCCTGCATCCGGGTCTTTGGGTCAGCTGATCAAAACACGGAAGTCGTAGCAGCAGTTCAGTTGTGATGGCTGACAGCTGCTGGACAGTTTACATTTAAACTAGCAGAAGAAGAAGAAACGTGGCCTGTTTGACCTCGTGTCCACAGTCTCCTGTTCTCAGTCACCGCCCAGAGCTCAGAGCAGGATGGAAATGGATACTAATTGGAAACTAAACCAACACTTTGCTGGTCCCAAACCTGGATGAGGACATTTTGATGTTCTGACATTTAACAATACAGGAGAAAACTTATGCAATGTGGGTCTAGACAAACTATTTAAGTCATGAAGTTACTGTGAGAAGTGACGGCCTATTAGTAGAATAAACAGAAGAAAGTTAATTTGTGGCTGATTTGTCTTTTACTTACTTTTTGTCTCCCACGATGTTATTCCTCTCTCCTACAGCGTCCATGACAACTACATGCAAATTTCACATTATGCAAATTAGATGGTGACGCCATTTACCGACTTTTAGGAAATAGCCTGCTTGCTTACTTAATACCTGCTTTCCTCACTGAGGAGTTGGCAACACTGCAAACCTTGTGACACACTTCACACTCGACACGCTTCAAAGCATCATCACAGCACATAACATCACTATCGAAGGGCTTCTCCACCTGGAGATCTGCAGAGAACCAGATCGCAGGTCAGTTTGTTCTGAGACGCTGCTGGAAACACATTTTTTCAGGGTTTTTAAACATTGAAGTCTGTGGGTGGATTGTAAAAATCCTCTTCTTCTTCCCTTTGAAAGGCTTCTGCTTCCTCCTTTCAGCGCGAGACGGCCTCTGCCTTTCTGCTGCTTCAACAGTTTCCTCTCTTCAGCCCCTTGAACGTCCTCATGTTCAGCTTTTTCTACACAGTTTAACCATCAGAAGGTGGAGAAGTGTGTCCTGTTTGAGAGCCCGACACCGTTTCAGCTGTCTGAACTATCGGCTCCAAAGCAACAGGAAACCATTCAGCTTCCTCATTCACTCTGATGTTACTTTGGCTCTGAAGCTTCCTCTATTTCTTTAATATTTTATTCTATATATTTATTTTGACTTAATTTCGTACCTCCTCATGTGTAAAGTGAATCTTCATCTCAGCAAAGTCTGCTGCTGCTCACAGTGACTTTGGTTCAGCTCTGGAGCCGAGGGCTTGGACTAGTACTGCTAGTACTACTAGTACTACTAGTACTACTAGTGCTACTGCTCCCTGTACTGGTACTGCTAGTATTAACACATTAGCAGTACTACTACTACTTCCACTAGCTTTTCTGCTACTCGTTATGATGCAGTTGTGCATTCAGCTTTTCAGCTACATTCATTCGCCATTTCAGCATCTTCAGCGATGTGATGAAGATAAATGTGTGAATAAGTTTCTGTGTCTCGTTTGGACAAACATCTTTTATTCTGGCTGTTTTTTTAAAAGGTGGGAGGAGGCTGATTTAATGAACTGATGATTTATGGCTCGATTAGTGGGCTTTAATTTCAGGGGGAAGCATATAAACGATGAAAAGAAGAGGTCAGAGAATGGACCCTTGAGGAACCCCACACGTTATTTTTGTTTGCTCAGATTTAAAATGATCAGTCGGCACAAAGTAGTCCCACTTTTCTAACCTGTCCAACAGCATCAAATGCAAAGATTTCAGATTAAAATTGTAAATGAAATGTTCCATGTGTGGCTACTCAGGTGATGTCATTTAAAACTAGTGCAGCCTCAGTGCTGTGGTCTAAAACCAGACTGAGGGGATTATTATGCACCAAGAAAGTGTTAAGCTGCAGGAAAACAACCCTTTCAATGGCCTTTCCCACAAAAGACCAGTCTGATGTTTGTCTGTAGTCGTTTATCACTGAGGCGTCTAGATCAGGCTTTTTCTAGAGAGCTTTAATAACTGCTGTCTTCAGGGCTCCAGGATCCATGTTGCTGCTGATCTGTAGTTGATCAGATGGTCAGTTAGCTCCACCTGGTGGACAGGTAGGAGAACTACACCATCTGATCAGTGGCTCCTCTGACTCTCACTGGGTTTCTGCCACAGGTTGGACCAGTGTTTACGTCACTGGTGTTTGTCAGACTTGGACTCTGAAGGTATGAGGGTGTGACGGCGTCCTCAGATCAGATGCACACAGACACCAGGACTGACGAGGAAGGAATGAGCAGCTTCTTCTCTCCCAGTGTTTCCTCATGAAGGTGGAAAGCGTCTGTCAGTCCACCTGAAGACAGTTCAGCAGGTGAGAATCCGACCAGAGGAATGTGTGAATGTTGGGTTTTGACACTGCTGTGTGCTCCGTCTCTCCACTTTAATTCAGGACAGACAAACTCCCTCTACGAAACTTTAAGAAGTGAATGAGCATTGATCTGTTATGGTTGGGCTTCCCCAATGTTCTTTTAGTATGTTCTTGAATGTTACAGGAGAAAAAGATGGCGACACCTCAACAGGTCCTCTTGGGAACTTTGGAGGATTTGGGAGCCGAGGACTTTAAAAAATTCAAGTGGTACCTGCAGCAGAAAGGAGTCCTGGAGGGCTTCACAGCAATCCCAAAGAGTCGACTGGAGAATGCAGACAGGATGGACACAGTGGATCAGATGGTGAAGACCTACTGTATAAACACCATCAAAGTGACCAAAATGGTTTTGGTTTTGATTAATCAGAATGATCTGGTGAAGAATTTCCCACCTACCATCTCAGAACCAACAGGTAGGTCATTAGAAAGGTATTTGACAGAGTACTTTCTCAGACTTTCTCAGCAGGTGGGGGGCAGAGTTTTACCTGTTTGTCTGTCGGAGGTGAACCTGTGTGTCTTGTTAGTGGAGCTGATGAGGTCATAATTAAAGAATCTAAATATAAGACGACACTATGAGACAAAACATGAGGACAGTACAAGAAATAAAAAGATTATTTAAAATTCTATTTATTTTATTGAGGAAAAGTTGTTGAAGTTAAGTTAAGTTAAGTTAAGTTTAAATTCATATTTCTGGATAAATAAAAAAAAAAAAATATATATATATATATATATATATATAGAGAGAGAGAGGGTTCACAAAAAGTTAGGGATATTCGACTTTCAGGTGAAATGTATGGAAAATGTAAAAAGTGAATGCTACAGTGATATTATATCATGAAAGTAGGACATTTAAGTATCAGCATGCAATGGTAGTTCCTTCATCTTAAACAATTTATTGAAAGAAAATCTACCAACAGTGGAGGGTAAACGAGGGTAAAGGTAAAATTGGGACGTGGCCAAAGGACGTCCACTCCTCTCCTCTCTGTGACTCTTCCAGTCTCTGTATCTCTGTTTAACCTGCTGATGACACTCTGTGACCCTCTAAGCTCAGTGAACACCTCCGTCTGAGGACTTCCTGTTTGAAGCCTCCAGTGTTGAGGTGCTGCTGATCAACTGTTAGGTGTCGTCTTGGTCTCATGATGTCAGAATGTGAACAGCACGATGAGGAGGACTGTTTAAATACCAATTCTACCTGAAGCAGGAAATGTATTGGTGGTGGTTCATCCTGAAATTTCCCCTGAAAGCCGAATATCCCTAACTTTTTGTGAGTAGTGTATGTGTATATATGTGTATATATATATATATATATATATATATATATATATATATATATATATATATATATATATATTTAAAAAAATCCAGAAATATGATATATATATATATATATATTATATTATATACTATAATAAAAGAGTCACTTTTAGAGTCTTCACTAAATGTTGAGCCCGTTTGGCCCTCGACTTAGACCGTGTTTTAAATTTTGGCCCTTTCTTTGATTGAGTTTGACACCCTTGATCTAGAGGAACCCCTCAAAGAGTCACCACCTTAATATGGTAGAGGAGTTTGTCTACTTCAGGGACCCTGGAAGTTGTTTCTCGGAGGGAAGGCTCCTGGAAGGGTCACCCAAGGAAAATTATTCCCAAAAGCTCAGACCAAGAATAATTTAAGAGCTTTTAAAAAGGAGAAATCTTGGAAGCAAGCTAATCATTCAAATCAGGTGTTGTCTCAAGCACACCTGATGCAGCTAATGAGGCCTTTGATTAGTTGCATTAGGTGTGCTTGAGACAAAACAAACAAGGAAAATGCAAGACACTAAAGGCATGGAGTGTTCGCAGTCCCAATCTAGTGTTAGGAAATACAGGAGAAAACATCATGCCGTCTTTGAGGAAGCTGCAGCATGGGCATCATTGGACCTTCAAACAGGACAATGATCCCAATCAAACCTTAAAGTCCACCAAGGCTTTAGGAAAAATCCTGTAAGACACCAGAGTGGCCGTCACAGTCACCTGACTTCCCACAGAAAATCTCTGGTGAGATTTGAAGAAGGAGGTTGCAGCACATAAACACAAGAATAATAAAGAGCTGGAGGCTGTTGTTCATGAGGAATGAGCTCCTCAGATTAAACTAAACTAGCTAAAAGGTGCTCTACTAAGTACTAAAGATACTTGTCAGGAAGGGGCTGAATAGTTTAGAGACTGCAGTTGCCAAAAAAGTGGCATGTTGTGTTGAATTTGGAGAAACCACCTGTCATACTCATTTAAGACAGTTGAAAGTTTGTAGATTTTGCAGATACTACTACTGTACTTGTTACTAATTTGTGATGTGGATTCAATAATGTTGAGTCCAGCTGTATTTGCTGATACATTTGTTGTGCCATCTTATCACTAATGTCTGATTTTTGTTCATTCAGAGATTCTTGCTGAGTGCGAGCGGAAACTCAAGTCTACCCTGCAGAAGAGGTTCCAGAGTGTGTTTGAGGGCGTCGCCAAAGCAGGAAACCCAACGCTGCTGAACCAGATCTACACAGAGCTCCACATCACAGAGGGGGGGGCTGCAGAGGTCAACAATGAACATGAAGTCAGACAGATTGAAGCAGCTTCCAGGAAACCAGACAGACCAGAAACAACCATCAGCTGTGAGGACGTGTTCAAAGCCTCAGATGGAAGAGAGGAACCAGTCAGAACAGTGATGACAAAGGGAGTGGCCGGCATCGGGAAAACAGTCTTAACGCAGAAGTTCACTCTGGACTGGGCTGAAGACAAAGCCAACCAGGACATACAGTTCATGTTTCCTTTCACCTTCAGACAGCTGAATGTGCTGAAAGAGGAAAAGTGCAGCTTGGTGGAACTTGTTCATCGATTCTTTAGTGAAACCAAAGACGCAGGAATCTTTAGGTTTGAAGAGTTCCAGGTCGTCTTCATCTTCGACGGTCTGGACGAGTGTCGACTTCCTCTGGACTTCATCAACAATGAGACCCTGACTGATGTGACAGAGTCCACCTCAGTGGATGTGCTGCTGACAAACCTCATCAGGGGGAATCTGCTTCCCTCTGCTCGACTCTGGATAACCACACGACCTGCAGCAGCCAATCAGATCCCTGCTGAGTGTGTTGGCATGGTGACAGAGGTCAGAGGGTTCACTGACCCTCAGAAGGAGGAGTACTTCAGGAAGAGGTTCAGAGATGAGGAGCAGGCCGACAGAATCATCTCCCACATCAAGACGTCCCGAAGTCTCCACATCATGTGCCACATCCCGGTCTTCTGCTGGATCACTGCTACGGTTCTGGAGGTTCTGCTGAAGAACCCAGAGGGAGGAGAGCTGCCCAAGACCCTGACTAAGATGTACATCCACTTCCTGGTGGTTCTGTACAAACTGAAGAGCGTCAAGTATGATAGAAGATCTGAGACAGATCCACACTGGAGTCCAGAGAGCAGGAAGATGATCGAGTCTCTGGGAAAACTGGCGTTTGAGCAGCTGCAGAAAGGGAACCTGATCTTCTATGAATCAGACCTGACAGAGTGTGGCATCGATATCAGAGAAGCCTCTAAGTACTCAGGAGTGTTCACAGAGGTCTTCAGAGAGGAGAGCGGACTGTACCAGGACAAGGTGTTCTGCTTCGTCCATCTGAGCGTTCAGGAGTTTCTGGCTGCTCTTCATGTCCATCTGACCTTCATGAACTCTGGAGTCAATCTGCTGTCAGAGGCAAAACGGTGGTCTAAACTATTTAGAGACACATCTAAACCCACACATTTCTACCAGAGTGCAGTAAAAAAGGCCTTACAAAGTCCAAATGGACACCTGGATTTGTTCCTCCGCTTCCTGTTGGGTCTTTCACTGCAGACCAATCAGAATCTCCTACGAGGTCTGCTGACTCAGACAGGAAGTAGCTCAGAGACCAATCAGGAAACTGTCAGATACATCAAGAAGAAGATCAACAAGGATCTGTCTCCAGAGAGAAGCATCAACCTGCTCCACTGTCTGAATGAACTGAATGATCGTTCTCTAGTGGAGGAGATCCAACAGTCCCTGAGATCAGGAAGTCTCTCCACAGATAAACTGTCTCCTGCTCAGTGGTCAGCTCTGGTCTTCATCTTACTGTCATCTGAAGAAGATCTGGACGTGTTTGAGCTGAAGAAATACTCTGCTTCAGAGGAGGCTCTTCTGAGGCTGCTGCCAGTGGTCAGAGCCTCCAGCAAAGCTCTGTAGGTGGATGGATCACCGCAAGAATCAATATAATCCAATAAGTTTAAAGATCTGAAGTAAAACATTTTGCTTGTGGTATTTCTGATTCTTCCTCAGGCTGAGTGGCTGTAATCTCTCTGAGAGAAGCTGTGCAGCTCTGTCCTCAGGTCTCAGCTCCCAGTCCTCCAGTCTGACAGAGCTGGACCTGAGTGATAACAACCTGAAGGATGCAGGAGTGAAGCTCCTGTCTTTTGGACTGGGGAGTCCACACTGCACACTGGAAGCTCTCAGGTCAGAGATCAGCTGTTTTATCAGTTGATTCAAACTTTGATTTACACTCAAGTTAATGTTAATGACTCCACATCTGAGGGATCATTCTTCACATATAACTCTCTGAAAAATGGCATCAAACAAACAGAACAGGAAAGGAGTTGCAACGTGTAACTCGGAATACTCTATATTGGTTTGTATAACTGCATCAGTGGAGGCTCTTCTGAGGCTGCTGCCAGTGGTCAGAGCCTCCAGCAAAGCTCTCTAGGTGGATGAATCACTGGATATATTCATTTTACACCTTGCCCAGGGACAACAGTTGAAAAATAGCTTCCTTACGCTAATACTGGCACATTTACAGAAATGTTCATTAATGTGCGCCGTCCCTGTTAAATAAATAAATAAATAATAAATATTTCTAGACTTCATATTTCATGAAGAAGAAAGTCTACCATTGTGTTTATCACTGTCTCTTCCTCAGGCTGAGTGGCTGTAAGCTGTCAGAGAGAAGCTGTGCAGCTCTGTCCTCAGTTCTCAGCTCCCAGTCCTCCAGTCTGACAGAGCTGGACCTGAGTGATAACAACCTGAAGGATGCAGGAGTGAAGCTCCTGTCTTTTGGACTGGGGAGTCCACACTGCACACTGGAAGCTCTCAGGTCAGAGATCAGCTGTTTGTTATCAGTTGATTGAAATGTTGGATTACATTGTAATGTATATGCATTATAATGTTAATGACTCCACATCTGAGGGATCATTCTTCTCATAGAACTCTCTGAAAAATGGTACCAAACAAACAGAACAGGAAAGGAGTTGTAACTGTAACTCTGAATAGTTTCTATTGGTTTGTATAACTGCATCAGTGTTCTTGTGTGTCTTTCTGTTTTTGATGTATGTCTATGAGCCAGCGACTCAGTAGATACCAACTTGTTCTCATTACCAGGTCGTCAAAGACACGTCCCTCAGCGTCTGGTACTGACGCACAAGGCACCCTTCAGCTGCAGCGTTAGATGTTCAGAAACACTGATCTGGCCCTTCACTCCAAACATTTCTCACTCCCATGTCATCTGTCATCTGGACCTTCATCATGAGGCAAGAATGATGAACACCTGGTTAAAAGATGGTTTGGATTAAACTGTCTCATGACTGAAAGTTCAGTGTCTGATTGATCCATCCATCCATCCTATTTACACTACATTCCCCTTTAGCATCTCGCACAGACACTTCAGACAATATCTGATGACCTGGTAATGAGAACAGTCTGAGAATAGGTGTAGATTTTCTTGCAGTTCTTTTTTCATAGAGAAATTGTACCAACTCTTTCCTGATTCCAGGCTGTCAGGCTGTCTGGTCACTGAGGAAGGCTGTGCTGCTGTGGCCTCAGCTCTGAGCTCCAACCCCTCCCATCTGAGAGAGCTGGACATGAGCTACAACCATCCAGGAGACTCAGGAGTGAAGCTGCTGTCTGCTGGACTGGAGGATCCACAGTGGAGACTGGACACTCTCAGGTATGAACAGAGCCAAAACCTGGTGTTTGTGCTTTCTCATTACTAATTATGGAGATACATTTGTCCCAATATTACTTTCTTGAACAGCTCATCAATCTGTCTGTGAATGTGGAATCTATAAATATAAACCATCTTCCACAAATACAAAAAATAAAAACAATATAATTACTGACGTATTAAGTTTGATGGTTGAGCTTGACACGGCAGACGTTGCATGCTGGGATTCTTGTGTTTGATTCAAGATTTAAAGCGTTTATTGTCATGTGTACAGTGCAGAAACGGGTTTCCCTGTACAATGAAAATCTTAGTTTGCCTTCCACACTGAATGCCAAAGAGTAAAAAAGAAGAGGATACAATAAAATTTTAAAATATAAATATAAACTACTATGCTAAATAAACTGCTATTGCTGGCATATAAATATATTTACAAAACGTGCAACTTGAGTAAAGTGAATGTGCAGGTAGAGGTAGTTGTTACTCCTATTGGCTGTTAAGGAGCCTGATGGTGGAGGGAAAGAAGGAGTTTCTGAGTCTGGACATCCTGCACTTCAGACTCCTGTACCTCCGGCCTGAGGGGAGGAGAGTGGACAGCTTGTGTTGGGGGTCCTTGATGATGGAGGCAGCCCTCCGGTGGACTCTGCGTCTGTAGATGCTCTGCAGAGAGGGCAGGGGAGTCCTGGTGGTCTTGGATGCGGTCTTCACCGCTCTCCATGATGGTTGTGCTGCCGTACCACACGGTGATGGAGCCGGTCAAGATGGACTCAACAACGCAGCTGTAGAAGTTGGTGAGGATTTTTGACGACATGCCAAACCTCAGCCTCCTCAGGAAGTCCAGCCGCTGCTGGGCCTTCTTCACCAGCTGTGTGGTGTTCAGGGTCCAGGTGAGGTCCTTGTTGATGTGGACCCCCAGATATTTGAAGCTGCTCACCCTCTCCACTTCCTGACCTTGGAAAAGCAGTGGCTCATGAGGGCTCCTCTCCTTCCTCGTGTCCACTATCATCAGTTTGAGGCTTGTGTGAAGAAGTTATTCTGACTAACAGCACAGTAGCTGTTTGCTCGCCTGCTGTCGCTGCTGCAGCTTCCAGTCCTCACTAGATACTGAAGGTTAAACATGAAGATAAGGGAGGGAAAGACGTCCAGCTTCCTTGTGCTGCTGCGTCAGAAGCAGAAGTATTTCTGAAGAAGCAGCACAAGCCCACGAGCATCCTCAGACAAAAGTGTGTGTGCTAGAACGTCTCCAGAACAAATGAACACACACTAATAATCAGCGTCACATTAACATGATTAAACACTGAACGCATCATTTATCGCTGGTTGTTTTCTCATCAGCTTATTGTGGAAGTTGTTTTTTATTTGCAGAACATGTTCAGTAATAATACTGAGACAAACCATCTCTATATGAAATGTTCCTGTTTTCATCCTCTGACTGTTTCTTCCTGCAGGATGGACCATGGTGGAGAACACAGGCTGAAACCTGGTCTGAGGAAGTGTGAGTGTGGATTCAGACTCATTCATGAGAACAGAGCAGCTCACAATCTGATGTTTAAAGATATTTACAGACTCGACACTGCAGCCTTCTAGTCAGCTACAGATGACAACCTGTCACTTTGTTTCTTTGACTTATGAACATTTAACAAATATAGACGCAATTAATCGTCTTTATCAATCAACCTCTCTTTATACAGAGCTAATTCATAACCAATGTTGTGACTGATACTGATCAATATGACTGATACTGATCAATACAGTAATAATATCAGTAAAAAGATCCTCAGCAGTGATTCATGAAGCCAGAGAACCACAGCGGGAGGCCCATGACCAGGATCCACAGGAACCTGGAACCTGTGGATCCTGGTTCTCCTGCTGTGGTTTTCTGGTTCCTGTGGATCCTGGTCCTGGTTCTCCTGCTGTGGTTCTCTGGTTCCTGTGGATCCTGGTCCTGGTTCTCCTGCTGTGGTTCTCTGGCTTCATGAATCAGTGCTGAGGATCTTTCCACTAGTTGTAGTTCCTAAATATGGTCACTAGTTCCTGTGGTTCTATGTTCTCTGTGGTGGTCGGATCACAGAAGGTGTCCTGACATTTAAATATGATGTAATCAGCCCCACAAACTGTCATCAGTCATTGATCACCAGATCTTCTGCATCAGCTGAGTCCTGAGCCGTGACTGAGCAGAACCGGTTCATGCGGCCGCTGGTGAATCTAAACTGGAAGCCTCTGTAGTTCCCCAGTGATGAAGCGCAGTGAGCTTTAACACATCAGCTCAGAGAAAACTGTGCCTTCATGACTTGGTGCACATTTTGACCCATTCTGATAAAACAGGACAGTTTTAGAGCAGAAGCCCGTTGGAGCAGGACCAGGAGACCTGAGAGATGGAGGTGATGCAGAGTTTCTGCTCTGGGCCGAGCCGTGCTGAAGCTAATCATGAAGATGTAGAGTTGACTGTGTGTCTCAGTAGGTGGTGTTAGCTGCATGAACTCTTTTAGTGTAGAAGAAGAAGAAGGAGGCTGCTCGACCCTGAATAAACTAAAGTCAAAGCCAACAGTTGGATCAGCTGATAACCTGCTGCTGTTTGGTGTCTTCTTCTCTCCATCAGGGGCCTGTGAACTCTCAGTGGACACAAACACAGTGAACAGAAACCTCAAACTGTCTGACAACAACAGGACGGTGACACTGCTGAAGGAGCTGCAGCCATATCCTGATCATCCAGAGAGATTTGACCATCCTCAGCTGCTGTGCAGAGAAGGTCTGACTGGTCGCTGCTACTGGGAGGTGGAGTGGAGAGGAGGGGTTTATGTAGCTGTGAGTTACAGAGGAATCAACAGGAGGGAAAGGACTGATGACTGTTTGTTTGGAATTAATGATCAGTCCTGGAGTCTGGAGTGTTCAGATGATGGTTACTTTGCCAGGCACAATGATGAAGAAACAACCATCACCTCCTCCTCCTCTTTTTCCTCCTCCTCCTCCTCTGGTAGAGTAGCAGTGTACTTGGACTTTCCTGCCGGCTCTCTGTCCTTCTACAGAGTCTCCTCTGACTCTCTGATCCACCTCCACACCTTCAGGACCACCTTCACTGAGCTTCTGTATCCTGGGTTCAGGTTCTGGTTCAGGTCTGTCTCCTCAGTGTCTCTGTGTTCTCTGTAGGATGAAGAGTCTCATGAACAAAGACAGATGATGGTGTGAGTGTGTGTGATTGTTAATATGTGTTTCTGGTTCATGTCTTGTTTGTACATAAAGTTTTGTTCATGAAACCTGTTTCAGTTTTTCAGTGTTGGAGCCAATCAGCAATGATGATTTTGTTTGTTTTTAAGTTTTATCAAACATTTTGGTTTGGACCAACTGTATTCTGCCTCACATGGGGCACCGTTTGTTGGGGTTTAACAAATGGTATGTTCAATCAGAAATAATTAATAATTATCAAAGATAATTAATACTTATTTTAAATAATGCAACTTTGTATAAAGTCCACCTCAATTGGGGCACCACCTTGATAAACGAGGATAAAAGATGGCCAGTTTAGTCTCTTGAGGTAACTAAGCCATTAATTTAGAACTATGTTTTATAATTAACTTAATAACTAATACCAAAATTACCACATTGATAGCTAGCTGAAAGATTTTGGTGTTCTTGACAGTGTAGAGGTTGGCAGTATTCACCCTTGTACAACATACAGCTGACTTTGCTGCAAAACAGAGGGAATCATGCACAATAAAAAGGTGCTGCAGTAAGGACAAGGACTGCTGGTACCACAACAACAGCCCTGTTTACCTGTAAAAGCAAATGATTACATACACTTTGTTAACTGTGAGGGTTACTTCAGGAGGAGATCACTATGAAGGCACATGCATGAGAAAGTTGAAGGTTTACAGCCTGGAAAAACACGGCTCCAGGCCCTTTGTGAACATGCACAGCCAGCGCCAGGCAGCGCCAACGCACAGTTTTGGAAACTGGTACTCAGCATGAACCTAGATGAAGTAACAGCTGTTGTACGCAAAGAGAGAAACATCCTGAAGTTTGGAGAGCACCTCTTTAACAAACATGGACACGATGCCACCAAACACGACTATATCAGACAGAAGATGAGGGAGACGGGGCGACTTGTGGTCCAAGCACAGAAAAACGGAAAGTTAAAGCAGCTGTCGGACTTTTTTGTGCCAGCTAATTTCCTGCAGGTGATACAGGCTGTTAGGAATGTGGCCGGCGTGAATGAGGAGTCTAAAACATTCAAAACGCCATGTCTGCCACTCAAGTTAGGCCACAACCTAAAACAATTGCAAATATTATAGTGTGAAGCCATGATGGCAGGTGAAAAGGACATGGGCAGGTTTGCAAACAAATTCATGACACTTAAGTGGAATGAGTGTGTGTCAGCACAGGCACTGAGAAACCTCAAGGAAGCAAAATGGAACACTCCACAGCTGCTTCCTTTTACCAAAGATGTTAAAAAAGATGCATGAACATCTAAACAAACTGAGGCAGGAATACCAAAAAAAACCTGAAAGAAGAATCAAATCACAAGAACTGTGCAGAACTGGCAAAAATAACACTGTGAAGTCATACTGGTAAACCGGAGAAGAGAAGGGGAAGTTTCAAAGATGCCACTGAATGCTTTCTCGCTGAGAGAAGCCTTGTCCACTAATCCGGATGTCGAGTTTGCTCTGTCCGAGTTAGAGAGGAAGCTTTGCAAGCATTTCCAAAGAATTGAGATTAAAGGCAAACGAGGAAGAAAGGTCCCCATCCTCCTGACCCCTGATATGTTGGCTTCTATTGACCTGCTCGTCGAGACTCGTCAAACCTGCGAGGTCCCAGATGAAAATTTGTTTGTTTGGTAGACCACAAGTCATTTCAGAGGATCTGATGTCATTTGCCAGATAGCTCGTAGTTCAGGGGCAAAACATCCAGAGGCGTTAATCTCCCCAAAGTTAAGGAAGCACATGGCTACCATGTTCAAGGTGCTGAACTTAAAGGACAATGAAATGGACGACCTCGCTGACGATATCAGAGTACACCGTCAGTATTACAGACTGCCTGAGGGTACGTTACATGGAACGAGGTCAGCTGCCAGAGTTTCAAAGGAAGAATCTGGATGAAATCGACATCAATCCTCCAGGTAAAACAGGTCAATGTAGATGATTGAATAAATCTACTTACCCAATGTTACTGAACTCCTCAATGTTACTGTAGGTTAGTTCATGGTGGTGGAACTCCAGGATCATTTACATGGCACCAAATCACAACTACAGCTCCCCTCACCTCCCTCTTCCCTGTACTGCACTTCTGATTCTAAAAGTTCTACACGTTTTACTCTTCTGGGTTGTTTTCCAGAGAAAATGGAGGTGGATAGAACCGCCTCAGACACCGAAGCAGAGGAGGACATGATAGACACTGATGCAGCTCCTCTATCGTCTTCCTCTTCACCCTCATCGTCATCAGGTATTTAGGAAACTACTTTGAGAGAAGATTCAAAAGGTCTGATATTGATTGAGTGAGTGAGTGATTGTACATTTTATCAGCGTGCATTTTATCAGTGCAAATTAAAATCCTCAAGTAATAGCCAGAGCATTCATTTACTTCAGTGTAGAAGGCACCAGGCCTTTATTTCTCGTTGTCTTATTCTTTTCTTTACTTTAAGCATGTACACTAATGACCGTCACTGTGCTGAATGCTCATTTACTCAAAGAAAGCTTTTCTGTTGATAAACAGATCGAGGCTGAAAATAAGATCCAGCAGTGAAGGTGGACACAGTGATGAGCTACAGCCAGCTACAGGTGATCACATGTTCTGTGAAAATGTTGTGGCTGATGATGGGTTAGATCCTCTGGTGTGTAAAACACTGAGTTAAAGAAATCTGGGTCATTTTTTAGAAGGTTTAGCTCTGAATCTGCATGTGCTGATTAGATGAACATACATACCTCTAATCAAGACTAATAATATGAATACAATGAACTTCAGGTGTTGGTGAGTGAGGGGTCAGGCTTTGAATAAAAAATGGACAGCATAAAGCTAACAGTTGTATTAGTCCCTCTCTTACAGTGTTAAAGCTGCTCTTTTTTTTAACTTAATTTATATTTTGGAAAATGGCCATATGCTTTGACGAGGGCCGACCGCCGATCTTTCACCTGTGCTATTTGTGAGAAAACATGAAGCCTGTCCTGTTCTGTTCAAGTCAGTAACCCCAAGGAAGTGGTCTGAAGAGGAGGTCCAGGCGGTGGAGAGGTTTTACTGAGTCATTGGGGTCACATGATCCCTGGTGTGGGTGTAATTTTACCTGTTTGAGTTCAAACTGCATTATATGTTGGAGATAAGTGATGTCACGCCACTCCTGTTAAGGGAAGATTGTTCCAGGTGTCAGGCTCAGACTGTTTAGACCTGAAGAAGCTTTAAAGAGGAGACTGAAGTCCAGTTACCTTCAGATCAGCCTTCACACACGTGATCCTGGAGTGTCTCACACCTGTACTCATCACCTGCGATCATGACTCTGGATGCAGAACCTGGTTTAGATGTTGAGAAACATGAGCAAAATTCATGTTGAACCTCTGGAGAGTTCAGCTCACCTGTTCGATGTTCATTTTGTTTTATTTGCAGAAGAGCAATTCAGAAATTATTTTTCATAATTAACTGTTTGTAACAGTATATTTTGAAATGTTAAGAAAAGAAAAGAAAAAAAAAGTTATTTCAGAATGGTTGCTTACACTTGTAGTTAATATTGAATACAGAAATGCAAATCAAAAATATTTCAAATGGTAAAGGCACAGTTCTCTTTAAAAAGCTTTATTAATGTTATTTTACACGTATAACAGAAATCTGTAGGAGCGCCCTCTGGTGGTGGGTTGTGGTAAGATATTGATATTTACATACATTTTTCAGTTCTCTGAAAAACATTCAGAAAGTGACGCCCCCACCAGACATCTCCCTACATGGTGCTGTTTTGAGGACCCCACCAGACATGAAAACGTGTGTGTGTGTGTCTGTGATTGTGAGTGTTTCTGGGTCTGAGACCAGAGCCGGCTCTACCCAATGTGGCGCCCTAGGCGAGATTTTAGATGGCGCCCCCCTCCATCGGCGATTTACATGCACTTACAAAAGAAATCGAATAGCATTGCTTTTATCATTGTCTTTAATTTGTAAGGTAACATGTCACCAAATTTACATACTTAACAAATCACAAATTAATACAAAAAAATCTGAAATACAATATAAATACCCTTACCATAAAATAAACTGGACTTAAATAACTCAAAAGTATGTCTGAAGAGAGAAGAGGAATGTTACAGCTATTATATAAAAACGATGATTCCTTGAAAAAAAAAAGAAAAACCTAATAGATACATGTTGTCTACTATGCATGTATAATATACCATGCATTGTTTCTGCTATGCATATTAGATTAGATACAACTTTATTGTCATTACAGTGAAATGTTGATTAGCAGATGCAAAGAAGCAGTAAACTGCAGTTTAATATGGCGTGTGGGAATGCTAAGTTATGGAGTATTATTATTAATAATAATAATAATAATAATGTGCACTTTAAGACTGACGTAAAGTTTAAAACAATTAACATGCTTTAGATAATATGAACTGTAACACAACCAACAACTAGTGTTAAAAATCAGAGACATGAAGGGTTGAAAATGGAACAGCATTCTGACTGACTATTAAGAACAGGAAAAACGTTAGCTAGCCAGATGTAAATAAAACAAGCATAGATTAGGCCAGTGTAGACACCTACTGAGTAGGTTTAATCTATACAGATGATCCATAACAGTAAAGACCTCTCCATGCCGCTCAGCTACAGAGATATAAAACTGCTTATTTACTGATTAGCATACGATGTTGAGGCTGATCGCTCAGAAGCAAGTGAACAACCTGCTGTTCCACTGTGATAACTGCTACACCTGCTGTTCCACTGTGATAACTGCTACACCTGATGTCACACTGTGATAACTGCTACACCTGATGTCACACTGTGATAACTGCTACACCTGATGTCACACTGTGATAACTGCTACACCTGATGCTCGCTGTGATAACTGCTACACCTGATGTTACACTGTGATAACTGCTACACCTGATGTCACACTGTGATAACTGCTACACCTGATGTCACACTGCGATAACTGCTACACCTGCTGTTCCACTGTGATAACTGCTACACCTGATGTTACACTGTGATAACTGCTACACCTGCTGTTCCACTGTGATAACTGCTACACCTGATGTTCCACTGTGATAACTGCTACACCTGATGTTCCACTGTGATAACTGCTACACCTGATGTTACACTGTGATAACTGCTACACCTGATGTTACACTGTGATAACTGCTACACCTGATGCTGACTGTGATAACTGCTACACCTGATGCTCACTGCGATAACTGCTACACCTGATGTTACACTGTGATAACTGCTACACCTGATGCTGACTGTGATAACTGCTACACCTGATGCTCGCTGTGATAACTGCTACACCTGATGTTACACTGTGATAACTGCTACACCTGATGCTGACTGTGATAACTGCTACACCTGATGCTCACTGCGATAACTGCTACACCTGATGCTCACTGCGATAACTGCTACACCTGATGTTACGCTGTGATAACTGCTACACCTGATGTTACACTGTGATAACTGCTACACCTGATGCTGACTGTGATAACTGCTACACCTGATGCTCACTGCGATAACTGCTACACCTGATGCTCACTGCGATAACTGCTACACCTGATGCTCACTGCGATAACTGCTACACCTGATGTTACACTGTGATAACTGCTACACCTGATGCTCGCTGCGATAACTGCTACACCTGATGCTCACTGCGATAACTGCTACACCTGATGCTCACTGCGATAACTGCTACACCTGATGTTACACTGT
The DNA here is from genome assembly GCF_042242105.1 of Pempheris klunzingeri. NCBI lineage: Eukaryota > Metazoa > Chordata > Actinopteri > Acropomatiformes > Pempheridae > Pempheris > Pempheris klunzingeri. The sequence goes on along the minus strand of NC_092029.1, from coordinate 1,464,176 downwards.
GATAACTGCTACACCTGATGCTCACTGCGATAACTGCTACACCTGATGCTCACTGCGATAACTGCTACACCTGATGTTACACTGTGATAACTGCTACACCTGATGTTACACTGTGATAACTGCTACACCTGATGCTCACTGCGATAACTGCTACACCTGATGCTGACTGTGATAACTGCTACACCCGATGCTCACTGTGATAACTGCTACACCTGATGCTGCTTCATGTCATGACTGGATCTTCTTTCTCCCGTTTTTCCTGTTCTTCTTTTTTTGTCCCCTTTTTGTGGCGCCCCCTGGAGGCCACGGCGCCCTTAGCATTTGCCTATATTGCCTACTGGGAGAGCCGGCCCTGTCTGAGACTCTACGTCTTACAGAGAACTCAGAGACACTGAGGAGCCAAAAGACCAGAACCTGAGCCCAGGATACAGAGGCTCAGTGAAGGTGGTGCTGAAGGTGTGGAGGTGGATCAGTGAGTCAGAGGAGACTCTGTAGAAGGACAGAGAGCCGGCAGGACAGTCCACGTACACTGCTACTGTACCAGAGGAGGGGAAGGAGGAGAAGAAGGAGGAGGAGGAGATGGTTGTTTGTTCGTTATTGTGCCAGACAGAGTAACTACGACCTGAACACATCAGACTCCAGGACTGATCATTAAATCCAAACCAACAGTCATTCATGGTTCCACTCCTCTTGATTCCTCTGTAACTCACAGCTACATCCACCCCTCTTCTCCACTCCACCTCCCAGTAGCAGCGACCAGTCAGACCTTCTCTGCACAGCAGCTGAGTACACTGGTCAAATCTCTCTGGATGATCAGGATATGGCTGCAGCTCCTTCAGCAGTGTCACCGTCCTGTTGTTGTCAGACAGTTTGAGGAGTCTGTCCACTGTGTTTGTGTCCACTGAGAGTTCACAGGAATCTGATGGAGAGAAGAAGACACCAAACAGCAGCAGGTTATCAGCTGATCCAACTGTTGGCTTTGACTTTAGTTTATTCAGGGTCGAGCAGCTGGAGCCTCCTTCTTCTTCTTCTTCTACACTAAAAGAGTTCATGCAGCTAACACCACCTACTGAGACACACAGTCAACTCTACATCTTCATGATTAGCTTCAGCACGGCTCGGCCCAGAGCAGAAACTCTGCATCGCCTCCATCTCTCAGGTCTCCTGGTCCTGCTCCAACGGGCTTCTGCTCTAAAACTGTCCTGTTTTATCAGAATGGGTCAAAATGTGCACCAAGTCATGAAGGCACAGTTTTCTCTGAGCTGATGTGTTAAAGCTCACTGCGCTTCATCACTGGGGAACTACAGAGGCTTCCAGTTTAGATTCACCAGCGGCCGCATGAACCGGTTCTGCTCAGTCACGGCTCAGGACTCAGCTGATGCAGAAGATCTGGTGATCAATGACTGATGACAGTTTGTGGGGCTGATTACATCATATTTAAATGTCAGGACACCTTCTGTGATCCGACCACCACAGAGAACATAGAACCACAGGAACTAGTGACCATATTTAGGTACTAGAACTAGTGGAAAGATCCTCAGCACTGATTCATGAAGCCAGAGAACCACAGCAGGAGAACCAGGACCAGGATCCACAGGAACCAGAGAACCACAGTAGGAGAACCAGGACCAGGATCCACAGGAACCAGAGAACCACAGCAGGAGAACCAGGACCAGGATCCACAGAAACCAGAGAACCACAGCAGGAGAACCAGGACCAGGATCAACAGGAACAAGAGAACTACAGCAGGAGAACCAGGACCCACAGTAAACAGAGAACCACAGCAGGAGAACCAGGACCAGGATCCACAGAAACCAGAGAACCACAGCAGGAGAACCAGGACCAGGATCAACAGGAACAAGAGAACTACAGCAGGAGAACCAGGACCCACAGTAAACAGAGAACCACAGCAGGAGAACCAGGACCAGGACCTACAGGAACCAGAGAACATGTGGATCCTGGTCCTGGTTCTCCTGCTGTGGTTCTCTGACTTCATGAATCACTGCTGAGGATCTTTTTACTGATATTAGTTCAGTTATTATTATTCACACATTCACTATTGTCGTGTTTTTCACTGTTACTGTATTGATCAGTATCAGTCACATTGATCAGTATCAGTCACAACATTGGTTATGAATTAGCTCTATATAAAGAAAGGTTGATTGATAAAGACGATTAATTGCGTCTATATTTATTAAATGTTCATAAGTCAAAGAAACAAAGTGACAGGTTGTCATCTGTAGCTGACTAGAAGGCTGCAGTGTGGAGTCTGTAAATATCTTTAAACATCAGATTGTGAGCTGCTCTGTTCTCATGAATGAGTCTGAATCCACACTCACACTTCCTCAGACCAGGTTTCAGCCAGTGTTCTCCACCATGGTCCATCCTGCAGGAAGAAACAGTCAGAGGATGAAAACAGGAACATTTCATATAGAGATGGTTTGTCTCAGTGTTATTACTGAACATGTTCTGCAAATAAAACACAACTTCCACAATAAAACCTGTGAATATATCAAATGAATCTACAGAGAAATGAAAAGCGTTTGTGAACGTCTTCCCAACATTAAAACTTTCAAACTGATATTTGTGAATCCTTGAATTTCAGACAAACGTCCCACCAAAGTAAGAGCACGCCGTCTCTACGAGCTGTAGAGAAAACAACCAGCGATAAATGATGCGTTCAGTGTTTAGTCACGTTAATGTGACGCTGATTATTAGTGTGTGTTCATTTGTTCTGGAGACGTTCTAGCACACACACTTTTGTCTGAGGATGCTCGTGGGCTTGTGCTGCTTCTTCAGAAATACTTCTGCTTCTGACGCAGCAGCACAAGGAAGCTGGACGTCTTTCCCTCCCTTATCTTCATGTTTAACCTTCAGTATCTAGTGAGGACTGGAAGCTGCAGCAGCGACAGCAGGCGAGCAAACAGCTGCTGTGCCGTTAGTCAGAATAACTTCTTCACACAAGCCTCAAACACAAGAATCCCAGCATGCAACGTCTGCCATGTCAAAATAAAGCTCAAACATCAAACTTAATTAAAATACGTCAGTCACTTGAACACTATTGTTAGTGTGTGTGGCCTGTTAGCAAAGATGGTTAGCTCATCATTAGCTATCTAATGCTAGCTTGGTGCTAGCAGGTTGTTGCACTACTTTGGAATTATATTGTTTTTATTTTTGGAATTTGTGTTTTGCTGGTCTGTTATATTTGCAAAATATCTTTTTTGTATTTGTGGAAGATGGTTTATATTTATAGATTCCACATTCACACAGATTGATGAGCTGTTCACACAAATAATATTGGGACAAATATATCTCCATAATTAGTAACGAGAAAGCACAAACACCATGTTTTGGCTCTGTTCATACCTGAGAGTCTCCAGTCTCCACTGTGGATCCTCCAGTCCAGCAGACAGCAGCTTCACTCCTGAGTCTCCTGGATGGTTGTAGCTCAGGTCCAGCTCTCTCAGATGGGAGGGGTTGGAGCTCAGAGCTGAGGCCAGAGCAGCACAGCCTTCCTCAGTGACCAGACAGCCTGACAGCCTGGAATCAGGAAAATATCACAAAATCTACACCTATTCTATCTTGAGGACATGCCTAAAAAAAACAGCCAGACACTCATAATTGTGATGGCTTCAATAAAGATTATTCAGATTGGTGTCCAGTCTTTCCATTAGCTTTTGGACACCATGTTTCAGATCATTTTATAAGAAAAATAATCATAAATGACAGCATGGAATTAGTTTTCAAAATGGTCAAGTACCAGTCATCAACACAAAGAGACAACTTAATGATAGTCTTGATGTTTTCATTTTGTTAGTTTGAAAAGTTCCCCATCAATCAGCTTCAGAAGTCTAAGAAATCTCAAGGATTCAAGGACAGAACAGACTTAATAATGAAATAAGCATTTTTGATATGTAGCAAGAGTCACTGATGAAACCATCAACCTGTTTTAACAACCAAGTCACAGCTGCACTCATGTTATCAGGACAGTCTTTAAGAAGTTCCATATTTTTTTAACACATGTAAAAGTAAAGCAGTATTTAAAACGCCTTTTGATATGTGGCTGAATCCTGACCTGAGAGTCTCCAGTGTACAGTGTGGACGCTTCAATCCAGCACAGAGGAACTTCACTCCTGAATCCTTCAGGTCGTTGTTACTCAGGTCCATCTCTGTCAGATGGGAGGGGTTGGAGCTCAGAGCTGAGGCCAGAGCAGCACAGCCTTCCTCAGTGACCAGACAGCCTGACAGCCTGGAATCAGGAAAGAGTTGGTACAATTTCTCAATGAAAAAAGAACTGCAAGAAAATCTACACCTATTCTCAGACTGTTATCATTACCAGGTCAGTTATACAAACCAATACAGACTATTCATTTGTATTTTACTATTCCATTTCATTCATTTGATTTGATTTGATTTTTTTGATTTCAGAGTGACAGTTACAACTCCTTTCCTGTTCTGTTTGTTTGAAACCATTTTACAGAGAGTTATATGAGAAGAATGATCCCTCAGATGTGGAGTCATTAACATTATAATGCATATACATTACAATGTAAACCAACATTTCAATCAACTGATAACAAACAGCTGATCTCTGACCTGAAAGTCTTCAGTGGACAGTGTGGACTCCCCAGTCCAGAAGACAGGAGCTTCACTCCTGCATCCTTCAGGTTGTTGTTATTAAGGTCCAGCTCTGTCAGACTGGAGGACTGGGAGCTGAGAACTGAGGACAGAGCTGCACAGCTTCTCTCAGAGAGGTTACAGCCACTCAGCCTGAGGAAGAGACAGTGATAAACACAATGGTAGACTTTCTTCTTCATGAAATATAAAATCTAGAAATGAATATATCCAGTGATCCATCCACCTACAGAGCTTTGCTGGAGGCTCTGACCACTGGCAGCAGCCTCAGAAGAGCCTCCTCTGAAGCAGAGTATTTCTTCAGCTCAAACACGTCCAGATCTTCTTCTGATGACAGTAAGATGAAGACCAGAGCTGACCACTGAGCAGGAGACAGTTTATCTGTGGAGAGACTTCCTGATCTCAGGGACTGTTGGATCTCCTCCACTAGAGAACGATCATTCAGTTCATTCAGACAGTGGAGCAGGTTGATGCTTCTCTCTGGAGACGGATCTTCACTGATCTTCTTCTTGATGTATCTGACTGTTTCCTGATTGGTCCTGATTGAGCTACTTCTTGTCTGAGTCAGCAGACCTCGTAGGAGATTCTGATTGGTCTGCAGTGAAAGACCCAACAGGAAGCGGAGGAACAAATCCAGGTGTCCATTTGGACTTTGTAGGGCCTTTTTTACTGCACTATGGTAGAAATTTGTGGGTTTAGATGTGTCTCTAAATAGTTTAGACCACCGTTTTGCCTCTGACAGCAGATTGACTCCAGAGTTGATGAAGGTCAGATGGACATGAAGAGCAGCCAGAAACTCCTGAACGCTCAGGTGGACGAAGCAGAACACCTTGTCCTGGTACAGTCCGCTCTCCTCTCTAAAGATCTGTGTGAACACTCCTGAGTACACTGAGGCTTCTCTGATATTGATGCCACACTCTGTCAGGTCTGATTCATAGAAGATCAGGTTCCCTTTCTGCAGCTGCTCAAACGCCAGTTTTCCCAGAGACTCGATCATCTTCCTGCTCTCTGGACTCCAGTGTGGATCTGTCTCAGATCTTTTATCATACTTGACATTCTTCAGTTTATACAGAACCACCAGAAAGTGGATGTACATCTCAGTCAGGGTCTTGGGCAGCTCCTCTTCCTCTTCTGTTTTCTTAAGCAGAACCTCCAGAACATTAGCAGTGATCCAGCAGAAGACCGGGATGTGGCACATGATGTGGAGGCTTCGGGACGTCTTGATGTGGGAGATGATTGTGTCGGCCTGCTCCTCATCTCTGAACCTCTTCCTGAAGTACTCCTCCTTCTGAGGGTCGGTGAACCCTCTGACCTCTGTCACCATGCCAACACACTCAGCAGGGATCTGATTGGCTGCTGCAGGTCGTGTGGTTATCCAGAGGCGAGCAGAGGGAAGCAGATTCCCCCTGATGAGGTTTGTCAGCAGCACATCCACTGAGGTGGACTCTGTCACATCAGTCAGGGTCTCATTTTTGAAGAAGTCCAGAGGAAGTCGACACTCGTCCAGACCGTCGAAGATGAAGACGACCTGGAACTCTTCAAACCTAAAGATTCCTGCGTCTTTGGTTTCAGGAAAGAATCGATGAACAAGTTCCACAAAGCTGCATTTTTTTTTTTTTACCCCATTCAGCTGTCTGAAGGTGAAAGGAAACATGAACTGTATGTCCTGGTTGGCTTTGTCTTCAGCCCAGTCCAGAGTGAACTTCTGCGTTAAGACTGTTTTCCCGATGCCGGCCACTCCCTTTGTCATCACTGTTCTGATTGGTTCCTCTCTTCCAGGTGGGGCTTTGAAGACGTCCTCACATCTGATGGTTGTTTCTGGTCTGTCTGGTTTCCTGGAAGCTGCTTCAATCTGTCTGACTTCATGTTCATTGTTGACCTCTGCAGCCCCCCCCTCTGTGATGTGGAGCTCTGTGTAGATCTGGTTCAGCAGCGTTGGGTTTCCTGCTTTGGCGACGCCCTCAAACACACTCTGGAACCTCTTCTTCAGGGTAGACTTGAGTTTCCGCTCGTACTCAGCAAGAATCTCTGAATGAACAAAAATTAGACATTAGTGATAAGATGGCACAAGAAATGTATCAGCAAATACAGCTGGACTCAACATTATTGAATCCACATCACAAATTAGGTGTATCTGCAAAATCTAATCTATCTAATCTAAAATCTAACTTTCAACTGTCTTCAATGAGTATGACAGGTGGTTTCTCCAAATTCAACACAACATGCCACTTTTATGGCAACTGCAGTTTCTAAACTATTTAGCCCCTTCCTGACAAGTATCTTTAGTACTTAGTAGAGCACCTTTTAGCTAGTTTAGTTTAATCTGAGGAATCAGAGCTCATTCCTCATGAACAACAGCCTCCAGCTCTTTATTATTCTTGTGTTTATGTGCTGCAACCTCCTTCTTCAAATCTCAGATTTTCTGTGGGATTCAAGTCAGGTGACTGTGACGGCCACTCTGGTGTCTTCCAGGATTTTTCCTGAAGCCTTGGTGGACTTTGAGGTATGATTGGGATCATTGTCCTGTTTGAAGGTCCAATGATGCCCATGCTGCAGCTTCCTCAAAGACGGCATGATGTTTTCTCCTGTATTTCCTGACACTAGATTGAATCCATCTTGCCCCCCAAATGCTGCAGCATCACTGAGCCACCGCCATGCTTCACTGTAGGAAGGATGCTCTTTTCAGTGTCTGCCTCATTCTTCCCCCTCCAGACATACCGCTGATCCATAGACCTGAAAAATCTATTAATTTATATGGTTTTGAACATATTGGTGCCGACTTGTCTTGTGCTTTTGGGTCAGCAGTGATGAACATCTCATAGTTTGTGCATGGAGACCTTCGGCGTTTAGTTTGCTCCTTACTGGAGAAACTGAAACCTCACTGCCTGCTGCCTCTAAGTCTTGCTGCAGGTCTTTTGCAGTCACTCAAGGGTTTTTGTCCACCTGCCTCCTCAGAGATCTGGTGGCAGCTGTTGATAGTTTCCTTTTTCTGTCACGTCCTGGTGGTGTAGCCGTCGTTCCTTTAGCTTAGCATGTTTGTGCAAAGCAATGATCTCCTCTCTTAACTTAGACAATTCCCTTAACTTACCCATATTTCTAACATGTAACGTGATGTCAGAGTGAATAAACCCCCCCAGCCACTCTGGGTATTTCATGTGTTTTGTCTCAAGCACACTTAATGCAACTAATCAAAGGCCTCATTAGCTGCACCAGGTGTGCTTGAGACAACACCTGATTTGAATGATTATCTTACTTCCAAGGTTTCTCCTTTTTAAAAGCTCTTCCTCCGAGAAACAACTTCCAGGGTCTCTGAAGTAGACAAACTCCTCTACCATATTAAGGTGGTGACTCTTTGAGGGGTTCCTCTAGATAATGAGGAGGGTGTTTCTGTTATCACTGTCATGTACGTTGTTACAGTCTACAAATGTTATGATTGCATAATATGCATCTTCCTACTCTGTCAAATACCTTTCTAATGACCTACCTGTTGGTTCTGAGATGGTAGGTGGGAAATTCTTCACCAGATCATTCTGATTAATCAAAACCAAAACCATTTTGGCCACTTTGATGGTGTTTATACAGTAGGTCTTCACCATCTGATCCACTGTGTCCATCCTGTCTGCATTCTCCAGTCGACTCTTTGGGATTGCTGTGAAGCCCTCCAGGACTCCTTTCTGCTGCAGGTACCACTTGAATTTTTTAAAGTCCTCGGCTTCCAAATCCTCCAAAGTTCCCAAGAGGACCTGTTGAGGTGTCGCCATCTTTTTCTCCTGTAACGTTCAAGAACATACTAAAAGAACATTGGGGAAACCCAACCATAACAGATCAATGCTCATTCACTTCTTAAAGTTTCGTAGAGGGAGTTTGTCTGTCCTGAATTAAAGTGGAGAGACGGAGCACACAGCAGTGTCAAAACCCAACATTCACACATTCCTCTGGTCGGATTCTCACCTGCTGAACTGACTTCAGGTGGACTGACAGACGCTTTCCACCTTCACGAGGAAACACTGGGAGAGAAGAAGCTGCTCATTCCTTCCTCGTCAGTCCTGGTGTCTGTGTGCATCTGATCTGAGGACGCCGTCACACCCTCATAGGGTCAGAGTCCAAGTCTGAAAAACACCAGTGACGTAAACACTGGTCCAACCTGTGGCAGAAACCCAGTGAGAGTCAGAGGAGCCACTGATCAGATGGTGGAGTTCTCCTACCTGTCCACCAGGTGGAGCTAACTGACCATCTGATCAACTACAGATCAGCAGCAACATGGATCCTGGAGCCCTGAAGACAGAAGTTATTAAAGCTCTCTAGAAAAAGCCTGATCTAGACGCCTCAGTGATAAACGACTACAGACAAACATCAGACTGGTCTTTTGTGGGAAAGGCCATTGAAAGGGTTGTTTTCCTGCAGCTTAACACTTTCTTGGTGCATAATAATCCCCTCAGTCTGGTTTTAGACCACAGCACTGAGGCTGCACTAGTTTTAAATGACATCACCTGAGTAGCCACACATGGAACATTTCATTTACAATTTTAATCTGAAATCTTTGCATTTGATGCTGTTGGACAGGTTAGAAAAGTGGGACTACTTTGTGCCGACTGGTCATTTTAAATCTGAGCAAACAAAAATAACGTGTGGGGTTCCTCAAGGGTCCATTCTCTGACCTCTTCTTTTCATCGTTTATATGCTTCCCCTGAAATTAAAGCCCACTAATCGAGCCATAAATCATCAGTTCATTAAATCAGCCTCCTCCCACCTTTTAAAAAAACAGCCAGAATAAAAGATGTTTGTCCAAACGAGACACAGAAACTTATTCACACATTTATCTTCATCAGGCTGAACTACTGCGATAGTATCTAAATAAAAAAATCACACACAGACAGATTGAAGGTCATCAGGTGGTCAGTCAGCTCCATCTAGTGGACAGGTAGGAGAACTACATGATTCTCTGTCTCTTTCACCAGCAACAGCAGGAAAAATAAAGGATGGACAGATTCTATTTATTGAAATAAAATTTAACAGGTATGATAAACATGTATCCAGTGAAATTAAAAGCAAATTTTGAGTTTGAGATTTTTTTAGTTTATTTTGAATGATTTCTTGTGTTGAAGTCTCAGAAATGAAGGCCTCCGTTTCTCTGAATGTTCCTGCTGTTATTAGTGGGACTGAATGAATCAGAGCAGAGCAAAGCTTATTTTTAAAGTTTGGGTAGAGAGAGTTTGTCTGTCCTGAATTAAAGTGGAGAGACGGAGCACACAGCAGTGTCAAAACCGAGTAAGTTGCATACCCTGCCTTTAGATATGCCCATTAATTATATATAAGATATGCCTCACCTGCTGAACTGACTTCAGGTGGACTGACAGACGCTTTCCACCTTCATGAGGAAACACTGGGAGAGAAGAAGCTGCTCATTCCTTCCTCGTCAGTCCTGGTGTCTGTGTTCATCTGATCTGAGGACGCCGTCACACCCTCATACCTTCAGAGTCCAAGTCTGAAAAACACCAGTGACGTCAAAACTGGTCCAACCTGTGGCAGAAAACCAGTGAGAGTCACTGGTGTCCACCACCTAGTGGACAGGTAGGAGAACTACATGATTCTCTGACTCTTTCACCAGCAAGAGCAGGAAAAATAAAGGTTGGACAGAGTCTATTTATTTATATGAAATTTAACAGTTATGATTAAAATGTACCCTGTAAGATTAAAGACTAATGTTTAGTCTTTATTCTGTGTTTCGTGGGATAGAATGAACCATTATTGGGATCATGAGACCGAAGCTCCGCCCAAAACATCGCAGCCAATCAGGACATTACGTCATCAATCCGCGCCGCCGCCTGTATTTAATGATACGTGTTTACACAGAGAAAGGTAAAAATGACGTAATGTTTCTAACAGGTGATTTTTAGGAAAGATCACCGACGGACAGAAAACATTTTGAGTCCGTGTGCTGACGGTATTTTCCCTCCCTGACTCTTCCGGGTCTCTTCCGGGTCTCTTCCTTGTAACCGTCATCCTCTCTGGCGCTGAAGCAGGAAGTAAACAAAAGTCCAAACTAGCTTCAAATCGCAGCTTTTCTGCCCCAAAATGTCGATTTCAAACCCGAGACAGACGTTTTTAAACCCGGTAAGACTCCTACCGGCCCTTTTTTAATAATTCATTGGATATACATGTTAACTTCTTCACGAGCATCGTAGCGAAACAAAGCAAAGAATATTTAATGTGACATTTTCATGGATATCATGTCTAAAATACTTCCCTCATTTAGCAGCATCCCCGCTGGTTTGGGCGGAGATTTCATCCTCTAAATAATTTTATATCAGCAAAATGTGCCTCTAAAAGTTTGGGTTCGGACCGCAGACTGTTATTTCATTAATTATTCTACTAATAATATGTATTTATCTGCGCGTGAGCTCGTTTTTGTCATCGCTGCTTGGAGCCGAATTAAAAAGTGGCTCCTTATTGTTCGTGTTCCGTCTTAAATGAAGTCACTTTGCGGCACAGCATTTGACAATACGTGAGGAAATATTAAAACATTCATGATTAATACTGGAGTTTGGAAGTATCAGAAATACAAAGAGTCCATGTGAAGAAAGGCCTTCAGTGAAGAGCTGAATGAGTGTTTTAATGAAATGTTCTTATTTTATTGTACAATCTTTAAATCAGCTTATTGGTGACTGATCCAAACTAACTGATACCAAACTGTACTGTCAGATCAATAAGTGGTGGAACAGAATGAACTGCAGCAGGTTGGGCTGCAGCTAACAGTTATTTATTATTGGTAATAATTTCTGTCACAGACGACTGAACACAGCTTTTCAGGCTCATGAGTATTATTGATTATTGTCCCCACAGATGATCCCCTTCGCTGGGACGATCCTGGGCGGTTTGGTTCCAGGGGAGATGCTTCTCATTCAGGGCTCGGTGCCCTCTGATGCTGACAGGTGAGAGTCTGTCACTCAAACTCTCTAAGTCACCTGGTTGTACACCTGCAAACATCAATACATGTGATTGAAAACACCTGAAGGTCTGAAGGTTGGACAGATGATCCCAACACATCTGTGATCTTGACTTGGTTCTTATTTTTCTGGAGGCGGGGCCACGTTAAACCTTCACCTGTCGTCCCTCTGCACTGTCTTGCAGGTTCCAGGTAGACCTCGCGTGCGGCGGCAGCGTGAAGCCGAGGGCCGACGTGGCGTTTCACTTCAACCCGAGGTTCCAGAGGAAGATGTGCGTCGTCTGTAACTCGCTGCAGAAGGAGCGCTGGGGCCGAGAGGAGATCCTGCACCAGATGCCCTTCGCTGCCGGGGCGCCGTTCGAGCTCATCGTCCTCGTCCTGAAAGACAAGTTCAAGGTGAGAGACGAGCTGCCTGAAGCTCAGAGTACTACTGATACTTGTACTACCTGAAGCCAACAGTACTTGTGTACTTGTACTACCTGAAGCTGACAGTACTTGTACTACCTGAAGCTGACAGTACTTGTGTACTTGTACTACCTGAAGCTCAGAGTACTTGTGTACTTGTAGATAGATAGATATTTGTTTATTGATCCCTCAGTGGGGAAACTTTGCTGTTACAGCAGCTCAAAGGGACAGACAAAAAGAATAAAAGCACACAGTTAAGAATTAGAAAAATTAAATAGCAGAATATAATAGAATTAGAAAAATTAAATAGCAGAATATAATATAATATATACAGTGGTAAAAACCTATGTACACAAAAAAATGTAATTACAGAGACAACAACAACAACAACAACAACAGGGTGAAGTGAAGTGGGGTGAGAATTATTGTACAGTTTATGTTATAGTAAAGTGCTCAGGTGGTGGTGGTGGTTGGTGCAGCAGACTATAATGCAGCATTGTACAGTCTGACTGCAGTCGGGATGAAGGACCTGCGGAAGCGCTCCTTCTTACACCTGGGGTGTATCAGTCTGTGACTGAAGGAGCTGCTTAAGGCCCCCACAGTCTGATGCAGAGGGTGGGAGGTGTTGTCCAAGATGGAGGACAGTTTGGACAAGGTCCTCCTCTCTCCCACCACCTCTATGGGGTCCAGGGGGCAGCCACAGACCGAGCCGGCTCTCTTAATTAGTCTGTTGAGCCTGTTCTTGTCCCGCTCAGAGCACCCCCCTCCCCAACACACCACTGCATATGAGACCACAGATGCCACCACAGTCTCGAAGAAGGTCCTCAGGAGTGGTCTGCTCACTCCTGAAACTTACTACCTGAAGCTGACAGTACTTGTGTTCTTGTACTACCTGAAGCTGACAGTACTTGTGCACCTGTGCGGCAGGTGGCGGTGAACGGAGCTCATCTGTTGGAGTATCAGCACAGGCTGGAGCTGGAGCGGGTCGACACCCTGCTCATATCTGGAAAGGTCAAAGTTGAAGCCGTCGGCGTCGTGCCGAGCGCCGTGAGTCTCTGCAGATTCTGTTCAAACTGTGTGCAGAAGTTTGTGTTTTTATCTTCATGTGATCAAAGGTGTGATGACGACGAATGAGATGTTCTGTTGTTTTCAGAGTTCAGTTTCTCCTGCAGCGAGTCGAACCAGCCTGGATTCAGAGATGAACGTAAGCAACTGACTCTGAAGGTTTTGAATCAAGTTTAACTTTTACCAATGAATGATTTAGTCACTTTGAGCAGTGACCTTAATATTACACTATTGTTAGAAAGTAGAAACACCACTGTGGAGGTCACAGCTTTGTTTATTTCACATGATTATACATCTTTTACCTTTTGCTGTAATATTTCTCATTTGATGAGCTCAAATGATCACCAGTTGTGAGCTGACAGTACTTGTGTACTGTGTCATCAGCATAAAATTATAGATTTGGCAAATAATGTCCAGAGTGAGAAGCATGTAAACAGAAAACAACAGAGGACCTAAAGTGGAGCCCTGTGGTACACCACCAGTATTTCCTACAGAGGATATTAGATTAGAAATATAATGTTTGCTGTTTTAAAATTATTTTTTCACTGCAGTTGGAGTTTTAATTATTTTTTATTTGTTCATCCTCCAGCCAATAATGTCCTCTTCAGGCGACTTGGTAAGTTTTACTGCTGTTGGTCACGTGCTGCCGTATAATTTAGATTTAGTACATTGTCAGTGGTGTTTGCTTCCTCCATTGTCTCCTAACAGCATTTCTACGGACTACTAACAGTGTTTTAACCAAATATCTGTCGCCTACCATCACACTCTATTCAGACAAATTACCTGGATAATAAAGTTCAAACAACTATTAGAGACCTTTATTTTCTGATTTATACAAGAATAACATCCAAACTCTCCAACGTCTCTGAAGTCTGTTGCTTTAATGAAGAAATAAATCCCATTTCAGAGAATTCCCCCTCACACATGAACTGTCTGTATAAACTGTGTCTCTGAATTAAGAGTTTTAAAAAAACTGAACTGAACTGAACTCCCTTCCTGCTCAAAGTGCAGCTTCCCTTCCTTCCTCCCTTTTTCCATCATCCCTTCTTCCTCTCTTCATCATCACTGCTTTTATATCTGGTGCATTTAAAGTGATGCTTGGTTACAGAAACAGCAGAACCTAAAAAGCTTTTAACATTTTTAAACTTTAAAAAGTAAGAGCAGGAAAATGGACTCTAGATTTTAAGAGTCAGATCAGTTAAAGAATGAAGTAAAATAAATGATTTCTTCCTTCTGTCTTCAACCATCTAGTTATTTGTCTTCCCTCCGTCCAGCTGGTCTGAGACCTGGATCAGGTTTTGATCTTCTGTCTGATGAAACCTTGTTTTCCTACAGAGCGTTCCCTTCAGAGGTGAGCTGCTCAAAGCGCTGAGTGTCGGACGCAGCATCACCATTAAAGGAGAAACCAGAGAGGGTGCACACAGGTACACAACACCTCAGCACACCAGTGACTCTTCACTGGCCTCACCATCGATTTGATCACAAACTTCCTGCCAACGCTTCAGATTCAAACGTCTGTCTCCTTTTTCACCCCTGACGAGTTTGAAGTAAGTTTTAAAACAGTCAGTAAATCTGTAATGTGCCCATACTGGTGTGTTTTTAGCTTGAGAGGCAGCTGGATTCACAAGATCAGAGTCATGTGAGACTTAATGGAGCCGTGGTCAAAGTTTTTTGGCTGAACTACGGCGGTTCGGACCAATCAGCCTTAAGCTGTGGGCGACGTTTAGGTTCGACCACATGAAGAAGCAACTGTTTGTCTGAAATCAACAGTGGCTGCTGCTAAAGAAGTTTGCCTCATGGTTCATCTAATCTCCTGTCAGCTAGTTCATGATAATCACACAGTTCTGTGTAACAAACCATCTGCTGCTGATCTCTGCGTTACATCCCAACATACAACAGTCAGGTTCGTGTAACGACAGCCCTCAGTCCAATGCAAGAGAGCGGCACTGCTGACTGTAACATGGGCCCATTCATCTCAAGTTGGTCCATAACAAAACTAGAAAAATGAGTGAATGGATCAAAGAATTCAAATGGAAACGTTCATCATAGGACATCAGATGTTTTTTTTCTGTTTCATTTCTCTGCTTGATGTGTTTTCACCGTTTTCTGTGTTTCAGCTTCTGTGTGAACCTGCGAGTGTCCAGCAGCAGCGACATCGCTCTTCATCTGAACCCTCGTCTGAAGAAAGAGGTCTTTGTCAGAAACTCCTTCCTGTCGAAGAGCTGGGGCCCCGAGGAGAAAACGCTGGCCTCCTTCCCCTTCACTGCAGGACAATACTTTGAGGTACCGGACCCCCACCAGACAGCCGCCTACTCTTTTTAATGTTTGCTTCTGGTGTGTTTCTGACGGAGCAGCTCAGAGCAGAGGAGGCGGCAGGAAGTCAGACAGACAAACCACAAAGAGAATCCACTCAGTTTTCACAATAAAAGCCCCCCTGCAGACTGTCAGTGGTATATTCCAGCAGCACATCAGTATTATTCTCTAATGGGGGGGCACCAGGCCAGACGTCAGCCGCTCAGAGGGTTTTTAACACCATGACGACCAGAGGTTCATCTGGGATGGAGAAACGCGGCCTGTTTGATCCTGTTAGAAACACATTTAAAGCAGCAGAAGAAGAAACGAGGCCTGTTTTCACTTCACATTGTTCACCGGAGTCTGGTTCATGAGTGAGGGAGCAGGAGATGGACAGACGGATGAGAGTCAGTGTGATGATGATGATGATAATGAGGGTGTGTTTCCTCTGCAGATGATCGTCCTGTGTGACTCTCAGCACTTCAGAGTCGCCGTCAACGGGGTCCACCAGCTGGACTACAAATACCGAGTCCGGGACCTGAGCCGCATCACCCAGCTGGAGGTTCTGGGAGACGTCACGCTGCTGGACGTGAAGATCTCCTGAACGGTGACGGACTGATGAGAAACGACCTTTACAGACTGAATGTACGAACTGCTCAGTAATCCCTTGTAATCACAGAGAAGCACCAGACATTCAGGAAGGTCCAACAGACTGCTGTCTCATGTTTCTGCAGTGTCTCTAACCGTTAGCTACTTCCTGTTGAGAGGAGGAAACAGAATGCATCATGGGAGTGTTGGCACATCTGCTTGTAACCAGATCAAATAAAGTGAGCTTGTGAAGCTGCTGTGGATCAGGTGAACGGCTTCTTCAGTGTGGATGCACAGCTTTGGGATGAATGCAGCCCCTAATGTGCCAGAGTCCAAGTGACGTCTTTAAAGTACTTATTTAGTCCAACAAACCCAAAGATGTTCAGTCAGTGTTTGTAGACCGAGGACACCTGATCCACCTGATCCACCTGATCCACCTGATCCACCTGATCCCGTCCCGGCTCACAGAGCACGATGGAAATGTAAATGTTTCTTCGCTGTCACACTGAAATAAATCACTGCATTTGAATCATAGTTATGGAAAAAGGTTCATGTTTACTGTGACTTGTTGGAGGCTCCTAAGTGGAGCATGAGGTTAGAAACTAAACCAACACTTTGCTGGTCCCAAACCCGGACGAGGACATTACATTTGATTAAATTTGATATTCTAACATTTAACAATACAGGAGAAAATTGATTTATGTAATGTGGGTCTAGACAAACTATTTAAGTCATGAGGTTATTTTGAGAAGTGACAGAAGAAAGTTAATTTGTGGCTGATTTGTCTTTTACTTACTTTTTGTCTCCCACTATGTTATTCCTCTCTCTACTACAGCGCACATTACAACTACATGCTACATTATTTTTACATTTTTTACATTATGCAAATTAGGTGGTGGCACCATTTAGCAACTTTTAGAAAATAGCCAATAGCTGCTTTCCTCACTGAGGAGTTGGCAACACTGCAAACCTCGTGACGCACTTCATAAAAGACTTCCTGGATTTCTCAACGTGCTTCGAAGCATCATCACAGCACGTAACATCACTATGGAAGGGGTTCTCCACCTGGGAGATCTGCAGAGAACCAGATCGCAGGTCAGCAGGTAAGCTCTGTGATCGTAAAGCCGCAGCAAACAGTGATGTTTTCAGGCCTGATTTAAATGTCAGGATAACTTAGATGTTCCCAGTGGTGAATCTGTGCTGCAGCATCACACAGACCTGGACTCCATATTTATGGTGAGTGGAGAAACAAGCACAGCCTCTACTGATGACTGCAACGGATGAAATGATAACAATTCAATGATGTGACATAAAAGGTGGTTGAAGTCGAGATCGTCTACAATGATCTTGGCTCGAGGGAAAGGGGATGAGGAGCAGTGTTTAGCCAAACAACGTGTCTGAAGGTTCC
The DNA here is from genome assembly GCF_042242105.1 of Pempheris klunzingeri. Classification (NCBI taxonomy): domain Eukaryota; kingdom Metazoa; phylum Chordata; class Actinopteri; order Acropomatiformes; family Pempheridae; genus Pempheris; species Pempheris klunzingeri. The sequence goes on along the minus strand of NC_092029.1, from coordinate 1,446,837 downwards.
CAAATAAGTGAGTTTCTGGGATGTTATTGAACATTGTTCTATTTAGGATGAGGTTCATCTCCAATGATTAAGAAACTCTATTGCCACATCTGAAATGTTTGGAGCCCCTCACAAGACAGGGAGGAAAAAAGATGGAGGAAAGACAGATCAGTACTTCAGTTCTCCCAAGAGACTTTTTGCCAAACATTTCCCTTTCGGTCAGCGTACGATCGGGTCGGTTTGGCACGAAGGAAACAAACAACAGCATGACTGACTAGTCTGGCTGTGAACAACTCTCCCAATATTCACACAGACACAGAAACCTCCCTCCTTCACATTAAACATGGAGGTCAGATCAGCCATTCATGTCCGAGCATGAGGGGGCTACAAATACACTGTGAGTACAGGTGAACTGGATGTGGAGTTTGTGATAAAACAGCTAAACGGGATAAAAATACTTCACTGTGGCATTAAAGTGGAAATTCAACATGATATATTATTAGCGATGGATGAAAACATCGTACCACTGAATAAGCACGAAGGCTGAGGCCATGAATATTAGTGAAACACTAACTTGGTGCTGACTTCATCATAATAGAAAGTCACATGACTGAGCTTGACCTGCTTTGGTACGATACCGAGTTAAACGGTTCTTAATTTGGAAGACAGTGAAGCGAATAAACAGGCAGGAATGACACCACCTAGACCATCTAGACTGTACTGACCTGACCAGCCAATGACATACTAGTTTTAGGAGTCTGAATGCAATGTGTTGCACTGAGCGAACCTGAGGGTCCTCTAGGTGGAAACAGACTTCCACACATGGGTTTATAAAAAGTGGTCAACCTCAAAGTGGTGTGTTCAACAAGTTGGGATTGAATTGTAATCGTTATTTTTCCTTTTTTCCAGCTGCTTGAAAAGAACATTTTCAGTTTTGTGACAAACAAGCTGAAAAGGTTCCAGAAGGTTTTAAGTTCAGATTATTCAGAAAGCTTTGACAGTCAGAGTGAAGATGAAGAGCAGAGGAGGAGCAGAGAGGTATTTCTGAGGATCACTGTGGACTTCCTGAGGGGAATGAAGCAGGAGAAGCTGGCTGAGCGTCTGCAGAGAAGTAAGAGGATTTTAAGATCTTCAACAGGGTGATGAGAAGGAATAGAGGAAATATTTGTATCACATCAGTGACGTCTTTGGGGATCGACAGCAATGATAAAATGTTTCCATCAGATTTGCATCCACTTGATCCACTGATTCAACCTGTGGTTTTTCAGAGACTCCTGCTCGTGCGTGCCAGCGGAAACTCAGTGTGTTTGAGGGCGTCGCCAAAGCAGGAAACCCAACGCTGCTGAACCAGATCTACACAGAGCTCCACATCACAGAGGGGGGGGCTGTAGAGGTCAACAATGAACATGAAGTCAGACAGATTGAAGCAGCTTCCAGGAAACCAGACAGACCAGAAACAACCATCAGATGTGAGGACGTCTTCAAAGCCTCAGATGGAACAGAGGAACCAATCAGAACAGTGATGACAAAGGGAGTGGCCGGCATCGGGAAAACAGTCTTAACGCAGAAGTTCACTCTGGACTGGGCTGAAGACAAAGTCAACCAGGACATACAGTTCATGTTTCCTTTCACCTTCAGAAGGCTGAATGTGCTGAAAGAGGAAAAGTGCAGCTTGGTGGAACTTGTTCATCGATTCTTTAGTGAAACCAAAGACGCAGGAATCTTTAGGTTTGAAGAGTTCCAGGTCGTCTTCATCTTCGACGGTCTGGACGAGTGTCGACTTCCTCTGGACTTCATCAACAATGAGACCCTGACTGATGTGACAGAGTCCACCTCAGTGGATGTGCTGCTGACAAACCTCATCAGGGGGAATCTGCTTCCTTCTGCTCGCCTCTGGATAACCACACGACCTGCAGCAGCCAATCAGATCCCTGCTGAGTGTGTTGGCATGGTGACAGAGGTCAGAGGGTTCACCGACCCTCAGAAGGAGGAGTACTTCAGGAAGAGATTCAGAGATGAGGAGCAGGCCGACAGAATCATCTCCCACATCAAGACGTCCCGAAGCCTCCACATCATGTGCCACATCCCAGTCTTCTGCTGGATCACTGCTACTGTTCTGGAGGTTCTGCTGAAGAACCCAAAGGGAGGAGAGCTGCCCAAGACCCTGACTAAGATGTACATCCACTTCCTGGTGGTTCAGCAAACTGAAGAACATCAAGTATGATAGAAAATCTGAGACAGATCCACACTGGAGTCCAGAGAGCAGGAAGATGATCGAGTCTCTGGGAAAACTAGCGTTTGAGCAGCTGCAGAAAGGGAACCTGATCTTCTATGAATCAGACCTGACAGAGTGCGGCACCGATATCAGAGAAGCCTCTAAGTACTCAGGAGTGTTCACACAGATCTTTAGAGAGGAGAGCAGACTGTACCAGGACAAGGTGTTCTGCTTCGTCCATCTGAGCATTCAGGAGTTTCTGGCTGCTCTTCATGTCCATCTGACCTTCATCAACTCTGGAGTCAGAACTGGCAAAAATAACACTGTGTGAAGTCATACTGTTCAACCGCAGAAGAGAAGGGGAAGTTTCAAAGATGCCACTGAATGCTTTCTCGCTGAGAGAAGCCTCGTCCACTCATCTGGATGTCGAGCTCGCTCTGTCCGAGTTAGTGAGGAAGCTTTGCAAGTATTTCCAAAGAATTGAGATCAAAGGCAAACGAGGAAGAAAGGTCCTCATCCTCCTGACCCCTGATATGTTGGCTATGTTCTATGGACCTGCTCGTCGAGACTCGTCAAACCTGCGAGGTCCCAAATGAAAATTTGTTTGTTTGGTAGACCACAAGCACTCAGTCATGCTCTCCTGCCTGCTGTGAGATTCCCTCTCACCTCTGTCTCTCTCACCACCTTGCCACACCCCCCCATCTACTGATCAGTTCCACCTGTTGCTCCCAGCTGTGTCTCATCTCCACTCATCATCCAGCCAGCATTTAAGCAGCTCCGGTCCACTCACTCACTGCCAGATTGTCTTTGCGTCCCTATGATTGTGCGATTGACCTCCTACCCGGCACTTCTACTACTACTTCACTTTAGTACTCCTTATCTGCCCCAGAAAGAAAGGCCATGGAGACCTACGTCAATGACTCTCTGGCTGCAGGCATACGCCCCTCCTCATCCCCTGCTGGGAGATCCATCAAGCATGGCTTCAGTGTGTGAATGCGTATGAAAGAATAGTCTCCTCCTAATTAGATCCCTCCTGTACTAATGTGTGTGTGAATGGGTGAATGAGGATGTCATGTAAAGCGCTTTGAGTAGTTGAAATCACTAGAAAGGCGCTATACAAATACAGACCATTTACCATCTCGTCTGCCTTTGAACTGCTCCATCTTCGCCAAGCTTGAACTTAATGACGTGCTCAGAGTTCCATGCCTCTTCCGTCTCATTCCTGGGGTACATCGTGGCCCAAGGAAGTATCCAAATGGACCCAGCAAAAGTTTGCAGTCACCTCCTACAACTACAACTACAGCTCTGTGGCACGATATAAATAAAGATTGATTGATTAAATTGTCATAATGTTCTATATTATCATAATGATTATAATTATTGTATTGTCAAGATATTTAGTTTCTTCCACATTTGTCAAAACCATGTGGTCTATTTATTTACTAAGTAATGATCACATAAAGTCAGACCACATCAATACTGGAGGTGCTTTTATTTTGGACAAATATTTGCCCGTTATGATGCAGAATAAGATCTTGCTGTGTGTGCACACCTTTCTTCTAGTGACTTCAGACTTTGATTTAATTCCTTGGACAAGTCCAGTTGTGGAATAACTATGAGCTGGATGACTGAGAATCTTCACAGACATTTAGTTTCATACTATAAATATATATGTATATGATAATAATTCATATTTATGTATTATTATTTACTGAATGTGAAAAAAAGATTTATTGTACCAGCTTTAGTTTCATTCATTTGGTTATTAAAGGTTGTATATTTCTGATAGAACTTTCTCCCGTTATATTAAAGGTTTTCTAATTGAGGAAGACGATGTTTTACTGTGTCGAAGTGGTTACGCCTGCACACTCTCTGCCTGCTGCTGAAGTCTGATTAAAGCTGCCATATTTATACATCATCCACACCAGCAGGCCGATCAGGTGTGTTTAACCATCCAAACCATCCAATGACTGGGAAACAGCAAACACAGGTTTATTTTCTATATGAACAGTAACATCATATCAGATTCATCATCACGTGCATTAGACAAAGGTATTAAGCTCTTTACACGAAAAGTGCTGAAACATTTCTACACCTGAAGAAGTAATCATCACCTTGATATGATAAATGTGTTCTGTAGGATAAGATATTTCTTTATCAGTCCCACGACGGGGAGATTTCTGTTCCTGCAGGCAGAACACTGAAAGGTGAACACAGTCAGTTTGAAGAGAAGCTCTCAGACTCACATTTTAAAACTCTTTCAAACCAAAATAAGCAAAACGAGCAGCTCCCGTTAATCACATTTGATCGTTGCTGCTGCCATCTGCACACCTGAGTAACTGAAAGTGTCCTCAAAGGTCCCAAAACCATGTAAACGTGTTCTAGGAGGAGATCCAGATACGAGTAGAAACCTGGAGATGAGCAGAACGTGGGACCGTCAAACAACAGAGAAGAGCTCTAAAGTGACAGGAGAGAAACAGTAACTTGATCAGATTCAGTTGTTTGTGTGATCACAGTGATCAGCTGGTCATACTGAGAGTGTTTCTGGAAACAGGAGGAGACTCTCCCTCCTATGGAGAACACAGAGACACTGAGGAACCAGGCCACCAAAAGCCAAAGCCAGCATACAGAGGCTGAGTGAAGGTGGTGCTGAAGGTGTGGAGGTGGATCAGTGAGTCAGAGGAGACTCTGTAGAAGGACAGAGAGCCGGCAGGACAGTCCAAGTACACTCCTACTCTACCGGAGGAGGAGGAGGAGGAGGTTGTTTCTTTGTTATTGTGCCTGACAGAGTAACCACCACCTGAACACTCCAGACTCCAGGACTGATCATTTAATCCAAACCAGCAGTCCTTAGTGGTTCCACTCCTCTTGATTCCTCTGTAACTCACAGCTACATTCACCTCTCCTCTCCACTCCACCTCCCAGTAGCAGCGACCAGTCAGACCTTCTCTGCACAGCAGCTGAGGACAGTAGTCCTTAAATCTCTCTGGATGATCAGGATATGGCTGTAGCTCCTCCTCCTCCTCCACCAGTGTCACCGTCCTGTTGTTGTCAGACAGTTTGAGCCTTCCGTTCACTGTGTTTGTGTCCACTGAGAGTTCACAGGAATCTGATGGAGAGAAGAAGACACCAAACAGCAGCAGGTTATCAGCTGATCCAACTGTTGGCTTTGACTTTAGTTTATTCAGGGTCGAGCAGCTGGAGCCTCCTTCTTCTTCTTCTACACTGCATGAACCGGTTCTGCTCAGTCACGGCTCAGGACTCAGCTGATGCAGAAGATCTGGTGATCAATGACTGATGACAGTTTGTGGGGCTGATTACATCATATTTAAATGTCAGGACACCTTCTGTGATCCGACCACCACAGAGAACATAGAACCAGGGCCGGCTCTAGGCATAGGCCATATAGGCGGTCGCCTAGAGCGCCGGCTGCTGGAGGGGCGCTGCTGCAAGCCGGTAATAATTTGCATCCCCGAGTGGCGCCCCCGTCCGTCCGCCGCTGTTGAGACGCGCGCGCGAACCAGGACCAGGATCCAAAGGTCCTGGTTCTCCTGCTGTGGTTCTCTGACTTCATGAATCACTGCTGAGGATCTTTTTACTGATATTAGTCCTGTTATAATTATTCACATATTAACTGTCGTGTTTTTCACTGTTACCATATTGATCAGGATCAGTCACATTGATCAGTACCAGTCATATTGATCAGTATCAGTCACAACACTGGTTATGAATTAGCTCTATATAAAGAAAGGTTGATTGATAAAGACGATTAATTGCATCTATATTTATTAAATGTTCATAAGTCAAAGAAACAAAGTGACAGGTTGTCATCTGTAGCTGACTAGAAGGCTGCAGTGTGGAGTCTGTAAATATCTTTAAACATCAGATTGTGAGCTGCTCTGTTCTCATGAATGAGTCTGAATCCACACTCACACTTCCACGGAACAGGTTTCAGCCTGTGTTCTCCACCGTGGTCCATCCTGCAGGAAGAAACAGTCAGAGGATGAAAACAAGAACATTTCTATAGAGATGGTTTGTCTCAGTATTATTACTGAACATGTTCTGCAAATAAAGAACAACTTCCACAATAAAACCTGTGAATATATCAAATGAATCTACAGAGAAATGAAAAGCGTTTGTGAACGTCTTCCCAACATCTACAACTTTCAAACAGATATTTGTGAATCCTTGAATTTCAGACAAACGTCCCACCAAAGTAAGAGCACGCCGTCTCTACGAGCTGATGAGAAAACAACCAGCGATAAATGATGCGTTCAGTGTTTAATCATGTTAATGTGACGCTGATTATTAGTGTGTGTTCATTTGTTCTGGAGACTTTCTAGCACACACACTTCTGTCTGAGGATGCTCGTGGGCTTGTGCTGCTTCTTCAGAAATACTTCTGCTTCTGACGCAGCAGCACAAGGAAGCTGGACGTCTTTCCCTCCCTTATCTTCATGTTTAACCTTCAGTATCTAGTGAGGACTGGAAGCTGCAGCAGCGACAGCAGGTGAGCAAACAGCTACTGTGCCGTTAGTCAGAATAACTTCTTCACACAAGCCTCAAACACAAGAATCCCAGCATGCAACGTCTGCTGTGTCAATGTTGGGAAAGTTACTTACAAAATGTAAAATATTTCATGATACTTTCATTTGAAAGTAATAAGTTTCTTTACAATCTTACTGCCTGTGTAGAGTAATGTGTTAAACTACTTGTTACACTACTTTTGAATTATATTGTTTTTATTTCTGGAATTTATGTTTTCTGATCCATGTTATATTGGCAAAATATTTAAGTTTACAAATCTTTTTCTGTATTTGTGGAAGGTGTTTTATATGTATAGATTACATATTCACACACAGATTGTTGAGAGCACGAACACCAGGTTTTAGCTCTGTTCATACCTGAGAGTGTCCAGTCTCCACTGTGGATCATCCAGTCCAGCAGACAGCAGCTTCAGTCCTGAGTCTCCTGGATGGTTGTAGCTCAGGTCCAGCTCTCTCAGATGGGAGGGGTTGGAGCTCAGAGCTGAGGCCAGAGCAGCACAGCCTTCCTCAGTGACCAGACAGAACGACAGCCTGGAATCAGGAAAAATATCACAAAATCTACACCTACTCTATCTTGCAGACATGCCTAAAAAAACAGATTGGAAAAGCCGGAAACTCATAATTGTGACGGCTTCATTTCAACTAATAAAGATTATTGGAGATGATTGGTGTCCAGCCGTTCCATTAGCTTTTGGACACCATGTTTAAGATCATTTTATAAGAAGAATAATCATAAATGACAGCATGGAATTAGTTTTCAAAATGGTCAAGTACCAGTCATCAACACAAAGACACAACTTAATGATAGTCTTCATGTTTTCATTTCGTTAGTTTGAAAAGTTCCCCATCAATCAGCTTCAGAAATCTAAGATATCTCAAGGATTCAAGGACAGAACAGACTTAGGAATAATGAAATAAGCATCTTTGATATGTAGCAAGAGTCACTGATGAAACCATCAACCTGTTTTAACAACCAAGTCACAGCTGCACTCATGTTATCAGGACAGTCTTTAAGAAGTTCCGTATTTCTTTAACACTGACGTGAAAGTAAAGCAGTATTTAAAAGGCCTTTTGATATGTGGCTGAACTCTGACCTGAAAGTCTCCAGTGTACAGTATGGATGCTCCAATCCAGCACAGAGGAACTTCACTCCTGAATCCTTCAGGTCGTTGTTACTCAGGTCCATCTCTATCAGATGGGAGGGGTTGGAGCTCAGAGCTGAGGCCAGAGCAGCACAGCCTTCCTCAGTGACCAGACAGCCTGACAGCCTGGAATCAGGAAAGAGTTGGTACAATTTCTCTATGAAAAAAGAACTGCATGAAAATCTACACCTATTCTCAGACTGTTATCATTACCAGCTCATTAAATATGGCCATTTTGTCGACCCCTTTTGTGTCTGATACCAACTAACAAGGCACCTTGAAGTGTCTGTGCGAGACGCTAGAGGGCAATGTAGTGTAAATAGTGAGAAAGTCTGCAAAGGAAGGGGGTCAGATTGGATGGATGGATGGATGGATGAATAGATGGATGGATGAATCCGTCAGACACTGAACTTTCAGCCAGGACACAGTTTCACCCAAACCATCTTTTAACCAGGTGTTCATCATTCTTGCCTCATGATGAAGGTCCAGTAGACCTGTGGCGAGGTCAGAGTCCTGTGAATCTCATACAGAAGCTAAACAGAGGTCAGCATTTGATGACATGGGAGTGAGAAATGTTTGGAGTGAAGGGCCAGATCAGTGTTTCTGAACATCTAACGCTGCAGCTGAAGGGTGCCTTGTGCGTCAGTACCAGACGCTGAGGGACGTGTCTTTGACGACCTGGTAATGAGAACAAGTTGGTATCTACTGAGTCGCTGGCTCATAGACATACATCAAAAACAAAAAGCCACACACAAACAGTGATGCAGTTATACAAACCAATGTAGAGTATTCAGAGTTACAGTTACAACTCCTTTACTGTTCTGTTTGTTTGATACTATTTTTCAGAGAGCTTTAGGAGAAGAATGATCCCTCAGATGTGGAGTCATCAACATTAACCTGAGTGTAAACTAACGTTTTAATCAACTGATAACAAACACCTGATCTCTGACCTGAAAGTCTTCAGTGGACAGTGTGGACTCCCCAGTCTAGCAGACAGGAGCTTCAGTCCTGAATCCTTCAGGTCGTTGTTACTCAGGTCCATCTCTGTCAGATGAGAGGGGTTGGAGCTCAGAGCTGAGGCCAGAGCAGCACAGCCTTCCTCAGTGACCAGACAGCCTGACAGCCTGGAATCAGGAAAGAGTTGGTACAATTTCTCAATGAAAAAAGAACTGCAAGAAAATCGACACCTGACTGTTCTCATTGCCAGCTCATCAAATATTGTCGTTTTGTTGACTCCTTTTGTGTCTGATACCAACTAACAAGGCACCCTGAAGTGTCTGTGCGAGACGCTAGAGGGCAATGTAGTGTAAATAGTGAGAAAGTCTGCAAAGGAAGGGGGTCAAATTGGATGGATGGATGGATGAATCGGTCAGACACTGAACTTTCAGCCAGGACACAGTTTCACCCAAACCATCTTTTAACCAGGTGTTCATCATTCTTGCCTCATGATGAAGGTCCAGTAGACCTGTGGCGAGGTCAGAGTCCTGTGAATCTCATACAGAAGCTAAACAGAGGTCAGCATTTGATGACATGGGAGTGAAGAATGTTTCTGAACATCTAATGCTGCAGCTGAAGGGTGCCTTGCGCCTCAGTACCAGACGCTGAGGGACGTGTCTTTGACGACCTGGTAATGAGAACAAGTTAGTATCTACTAAGTCGCTGGCTCATAGACATACATCAAAAACAGAAAGACACACAAGAACACTGATGCAGTTATACAAACCAATAGAAACTATTCAGAGTTACAGTTACAACTCCTTTCCTGTTCTGTTTGTTTGGTACCATTTTTCAGAGAGTTCTATGAGAAGAATGATCCCTCAGATGTGGAGTCTTCTCATCAACATTAACCTGAGTGTAAACCAACGTTTTAATCAGCTGATAACAAACAGCTGATCTCTGACCTGAAAGTCTTCAGTGGACAGTGTGGACTCCCCAGTCCAGCAGACAGGAGCTTCAGTCCTGAATCCTTCAGGTTGTTGTTACTCAGGTCCAGCTCTCTCAGACTGGAGGACTGGGAGCTGAGAACTGAGGACAGAGCTGCACAGCTTCTCTCAGAGAGGTTACAGCCACTCAGCCTGAGGAAGAGACAGTGATAAACACAATGGTAGACTTTCTTCTTCATGAAATATAAAGTCTAGAAATGAATATATCTAGTGATTCATCCACCTACAGAGCTTTGCTGGAGGCTCTGACCACTGGCAGCAGCCTCAGAAGAGCCTCCACTGATGCAGTTATACAAACCAATAGAAACTATTCCGAGTTACACGTTGCAACTCCTTTCCTGTTCTGTTTGTTTGATGCCATTTTTCAGAGAGTTATATGTGAAGAATGATCCCTCAGATGTGGAGTCATTAACATTAACTTGAGTGTAAACCAAAGTTTTAATCAACTGATAAACAGCTGATCTCTGACCTGAGAGCTTCCAGTGTGCAGTGTGGACTCCCCAGTCCAAAAGACAGGAGCTTCACTCCTGCATCCTTCAGGTTGTTATCACTCAGGTCCAGCTCTGTCAGACTGGAGGACTGGGAGCTGAGAACTGAGGACAGAGCTGCACAGCTTCTCTCAGAGAGATTACAGCCACTCAGCCTGAGGAAGAATCAGAAATACCACAACCAAAATGTTTTACTTCAGATCTTTAAACTTATTGGATTATATTGATTCTTGCGGTGATCCATCCACCTACAGAGCTTTGCTGGAGGCTCTGACCACTGGCAGCAGCCTCAGAAGAGCCTCCTCTGAAGCAGAGTATTTCTTCAGCTCAAACACGTCCAGATCTTCTTCTGATGACAGTAAGATGAAGACCAGAGCTGACCACTGAGCAGGAGACAGTTTATCTGTGGAGAGACTTCCTGATCTCAGGAACTGTTGGACCTCCTCCACTAGAGAACGATCATTCAGCTCATTCAGACAGTGGAACAGGTTGATGCTTCTCTCTGGAGACAAATCCTTGTTGATCTTCTCCTTGATGTATCTGACAGTTTCCTGATTGGTCTCTGAGCTACTTCTTGTCTGAGTCAGCAGACCTCGTAGGAGATTCTGATTGGTCTGCAGTGAAAGACCCAACAGGAAGCGGAGGAACAAATCCAGGTGTCCATTTGGACTTTGTAAGGCCTTTTTTACTGCACTCTGGTAGAAATGTGTGGCTTTAGATGTGTCTCTAAATAGTTTAGACCACCATCCTGTCTCTGACAGCAGATTGACTCCAGACTTGATGAAGGTCAGATGGACATGAAGAGCAGCCAGAAACTCCTGAATGCTCAGGTGGACGAAGCAGAACACCTTGTCCTGGTACAGTTCACTCTCCTCTTTGAAGACCTCTGTGAACACTCCTGAGTACTTAGAGGCTTCTCTGATATCGATGCCGCACCACACTGTCAGGTCTGATTCATAGAAGATCAGGTTCCCTTTCTGCAGCTGCTCAAACGCCAGTTTTCCCAGAGACTCGATCATCTTCTTACTCTCTGGACTCCAATGTGGATCTGTCTCAGATTTGCCGTGATATTTGACATTTTTAACTTTGGACTGGACCACCAGGAAGTGGATGTACATCTTAGTCAGGGTCTTGGGCAGCTCTCCTCCCTTTGGGTTCTTCAGCAGAATCTCCAGAACCGTAGCAGTGATCCAGCAGAAGATCGGGATGTGGCACATGATGTGGAGGCTTCGGGACTTCTTGATGTGGGAGATGATTCTGTCGGCCTGCTCCTCATCTCTGAACCTCTTCCTGAAGTACTCCTCCTTCTGAGGGTCAGTGAACCCTCTGACCTCTGTCACCATGCCAACACACTCAGCAGGGATCTGATTGGCTGCTGCAGGTCGTGTGGTTATCCAGAGGCGAGCAGAGGGAAGCAGATTCCCCCTGATGAGGTTTGTCAGCAGCACATCCACTGAGGTGGACTCTGTCACATCAGTCAGGGTCTCATTGTTGATGAAGTCCAGAGGAAGTCGACACTCGTCCAGACCGTCGAAGATGAAGACGACCTGGAACTCTTCAAACCTGCAGATTCCTGCATCTTTGGTTTCACTACAGAATCGATGAACAAGTTCCACCAAGCTGCACTTTTCCTCTTTCAGCACATTCAGCTGTCTGAAGGTGAAAGGAAACATGAACTGTATGTCCTGGTTGGCTTTGTCTTCAGCCCAGTCCAGAGTGAACTTCTGCGTTAAGACTGTTTTCCCGATGCCAGCCACTCCCTTTGTCATCACTGTTCTGACTGGTTCCTCTCTTCCATCTGAGGCTTTGAACACGTCCTCACAGCTGATGGTTGTTTCTACTGTTGCAGGTTTCCAAGATGCTGTTTCAACCTGTCTGATCTCATGTTCCATGTTGACCTCTCCTGTGTCTTCCATCATGATGTAGATCTCAGTGTAGATCTCATGTAGAAGTTTTGAATTTCCTGCTTTTGTGATTTTCTCGAACACATATTGAAACCTCTTCTTCAGGTTGGATTTGAGTTTATGCTGGCACTTGGAAAGAATCTCTGAATGAATTAAAATGAGACACAATTCAGAGGATGGCAGGGAAAACATGAGTCATCAAAATGTAAATTACAATATCTTACATTGTCATATCCCTTTTTAATGACCTACCTGTAGGTTCTGAGATGGTGTTTGGTAAATTCTTCAGTAGATCATTCTGATTCATCAAAATCAAAACCATTCTGGTCACTTTGATGGTGTTTATACAGTAGGTCTTCACCATCTGATCCACTGTGTCCATCCTGTCTGCATCCTCCAGTCGACTCTTTGGGATTGGTGAGAAGCCTTCCAGGACTCCTTTCTGCTGCAGGTACCACTTGAATTTTTTAAAATCCTCGGCTCCCAAATCCTCCAAAGTTCCCAAGAGGACCTGTTGAGGTGTCGCCATCTGGCCTCTCTGTCAAGATACAAAAGATTGTTTTAAGATACTGCAGTTTATAATTTTAACATTTCATGAAAGCACAGGTTGATAATCAATGTTAAGAAAATGGCAGAAAAGATTTCCTGTATCCGTCCTTGTGACAGCGGAGCTGAACCAATCTGTTTGAGAAGCTGCTCCGCTGTCTGTCCAGTAGTGGGTGAAGTGATGGTCAGGTTTGTTCGTGGTCCTTCTTTCCACCACCACTTCAAAAGTGTCCGGTTTGCAGCCAGTCACAGAGCTTGATCAGTTTCTGTCAGTTAATTAATTCTGTGTGTTGGTGTCGCCGGCTCTGATGCTGCTCCCCCAACAGACCACTGCCCAGTACAGGGCGCTGCCTACAACAGACTGGGAGAAGATCTCCAGCATCTTGCTGCACACGTTGAAGGATCTGAGCTTCCTCAGAAAGTAGAGGCGGCTCATCCCCTTCTTGTACACAGCGTCAGTGTTCGTCCTCCAGTCCGTTGTCAGTGTGGATGCCCAGGTACTTGTACTCTTCCACGGTGACAATGTCCTCTCCCAGGAGGTTCAGGGGCTGTGTAGCCGTCCTCTTCTTCCTGAAGTCGATCACCATCTCCCTGGTCTTTGCCACGTTGAGATGCAGGTGATTCCGACCAGACCATTCCACAAAATCACCCACCAGAGCCCCGTACTCCTCCGTACCCTCCACCTCTTATACACCCTACAACTGCTGCGTCATCAGAAAACTTCTGTAAGTGACACGACTCGGAGTTGTGTTTAAAATCTGAGGTGTACAAGGTGAACAGAACAGGAGACAGCACAGTTCCCTGTGGAGCTCCTGTACCACTGACCACCACATCAGACGGAGCGCTGCCTGTTTGTCAGGTAGTCGGTGATCCAGGAGACGGTGGGAGCGTCCACACTCATCACCTGCAGCTTCTCCCTCAGCAGGAAAGGCTGGATGGTGTTGGTGTGTCTGTGGGGTTGGAGGCATTTGGGTGCTGCTTCTGGAGTTTTACCACAGTGGAGTGGAGAGTGTCCATAGCAACCCCCACGTCAGCTGACAGCGGGATGTAAACAGCAACAATAATGGCACAGGTGAACTCTCTTTTGTATTTCCTCTTCTTTGCCATGAGCTTGGCTCCAGCCCTGCAGCCCCGGCGTTTCCTCCGGAGCTCCTCGGGGATGTGCAGCCTCGCTCCAGGCAGCAGCAGCAGCAGCGCTGGTTGCCGTAACGCCATCAGCTGTTCACAAGTGTAAACAATGCTCCCACACTCCTCCAGAACTTCATGATCAGAATCAGAATCAGAATTCCTTTAATAATCCCCAGGGGGAAATTGCTTTTTGTTACACACAGCTCCAAAAGAATAAGAATAAACTTCAAACACAAAGTAAAAATATAAATATATATAAAGTATGTATAAAAAATGATGTATAATAATAATAATAATACCACTACTACTACTAATAATAACATATAACATGTACATTCATGATGTAGAAGTAATGCCAAACAATGCCAACCAGTGCAAAAATCAATAACAAAGAAGAAAACACCAACATTTAGCGGGAGCTGCTGCAACAGGCTGCCGGAAGTGTATAAAATTACACAATAAATCAGTCGCACCAAATGGATATTTCCAGATCATTTGTTAAGCATCAAGAAAACCTCTCCACAGTTGAGTCAAACAGTGATCCTGATGATCAAACAGTTACACATTCCTCTGGTACGTTTCTTACCTGGTGAAGTGACTTCAGGTCGACTTGCAGACGCTTTCAACCTTCAACCTTCATGTGTGCAGGAAACACAGAGAAAGAGGAAGCTGCTCATTCCTTCCTCGTCAGTGTGTCTCTGTGCATGTGATCTGAGGACGCACCCTCTTTACGTCGGAGTTGAAAAAAGTTTCCTGTCCTTTACCTGACAGAGGCTGGAAAAGCAGAGAATGCTTTCTTGGTATTGTGTCAAAGAAAAAATACTCATTCACTCCTTCTAAACACTCCTCACTGTCTCCTTTCCTGATTCCTCTGTATGCCACTGCTGCATCAAGCTGTTCTCTGCACTCTGTCAGACCATTTCTACACAGCAACTGCACAGCAACTATCCAAAGCCTATAAATATATGCATTTATAGAACATGTTATCATTGGTGTCCATGGCCGGCTCTCCCAATAGGCAATATTGGCAAATGCTTAGGGCGCCGTGGCCTCCAGGGGGCGCCACAAAAGGGGAAAAAAATACCTTAAATATAATTATATTAAAACTAGTTATTACTATTAACCCTTAAAATGGAAAAGCTCACATTGATTTAAATGTAAAGCCCCCCCCCCTCTGGCTGATCGTTACCTGCTCCCTCTCTGTGGGGGGAGGGGTGAATTTATGGATGTGACCCCAGAGAACATTGTAAACATGTCAAAACGACTGAAAGTGTCCGGAGCACAGGGAAGAAAAAAAAGAAGAGAAGAACAGGAAATGACATGTCATGACATGAAGCAGCATCAGGTGTAGCAGTTATCACAGTGTAACATCAGGTGTAGCAGTTATCACAGCGAGCATCAGGTGTAGCAGTTATCACAGTGTAACATCAGGTGTAGCAGTTATCACAGCGAGCATCAGGTGTAGCAGTTATCACAGTGTAACATCAGGTGTAGCAGTTATCACATCAGGTGTAGCAGTTATCACAGTGTAACATCAGGTGTAGCAGTTATCACAGTGTAACATCATGTGTAGCAGTTATCACAGTGTAACAGCAGGTGTAGCAGTTATCACAGTGTAACATCAGGTGTAGAAGTTATCACAGTGCAACATCAGGTGTAGCAGTTATCACAGCGAGCATCAGGTGTAGCAGTTATCACAGTGTAACATCAGGTGTAGCAGTTATCACAGTGTAACAGCAGGTGTAGCAGTTATCACAGTGTAACATCAGGTGTAGCAGTTATCACAGCGAGCATCAGGTGTAGCAGTTATCACAGTGTAACATCAGGTGTAGCAGTTATCACAGCGAGCATCAGGTGTAGCAGTTATCACAGTGCAACATCAGGTGTAGCAGTTATCACAGTGCGACATCAGGTGTAGCAGTTATCACAGTGTGACATCAGGTGTAGCAGTTATCACAGTGCAACATCAGGTGTAGCAGTTATCACAGCGAGCATCAGGTGTAGCAGTTATCACAGTGTAACATCAGGTGTAGCAGTTATCACAGCGAGCATCAGGTGTAGCAGTTATCACAGTGTAACATCAGGTGTAGCAGTTATCACAGTGTAACATCAGGTGTAGCAGTTATCACAGCGAGCATCAGGTGTAGCAGTTATCACAGTGTAACATCAGGTGTAGCAGTTATCACAGCGAGCATCAGGTGTAGCAGTTATCACAGTGTAACATCAGGTGTAGCAGTTATCACATCAGGTGTAGCAGTTATCACAGTGTAACATCAGGTGTAGCAGTTATCACAGTGTAACATCATGTGTAGCAGTTATCACAGTGTAACAGCAGGTGTAGCAGTTATCACAGTGTAACATCAGGTGTAGAAGTTATCACAGTGCAACATCAGGTGTAGCAGTTATCACAGCGAGCATCAGGTGTAGCAGTTATCACAGTGTAACATCAGGTGTAGCAGTTATCACAGTGTAACAGCAGGTGTAGCAGTTATCACAGTGTAACATCAGGTGTAGCAGTTATCACAGCGAGCATCAGGTGTAGCAGTTATCACAGTGTAACATCAGGTGTAGCAGTTATCACAGCGAGCATCAGGTGTAGCAGTTATCACAGTGCAACATCAGGTGTAGCAGTTATCACAGTGCGACATCAGGTGTAGCAGTTATCACAGTGTGACATCAGGTGTAGCAGTTATCACAGTGCAACATCAGGTGTAGCAGTTATCACAGCGAGCATCAGGTGTAGCAGTTATCACAGTGTAACATCAGGTGTAGCAGTTATCACAGCGAGCATCAGGTGTAGCAGTTATCACAGTGTAACATCAGGTGTAGCAGTTATCACAGTGTAACAGCAGGTGTAGCAGTTATCACAGTGTAACATCAGGTGTAGCAGTTATCACAGTGAGCATCAGGTGTAGCAGTTATCACAGTGTAACATCAGGTGTAGCAGTTATCACAGTGCAACATCAGGTGTAGCAGTTATCACAGTGTAACATCAGGTGTAGCAGTTATCACAGTGAGCATCAGGTGTAGCAGTTATCACAGTGTAACATCAGGTGTAGCAGTTATCATAGTGTAACATCAGGTGTAGCAGTTATCACAGTGTGACATCAGGTGTAGCAGTTATCACAGTGCAACATCAGGTGTAGCAGTTATCACAGCGAGCATCAGGTGTAGCAGTTATCACAGTGTAACATCAGGTGTAGCAGTTATCACAGTATAACATCAGGTGTAGCAGTTATCACAGTGTAACATCAGGTGTAGCAGTTATCACAGTGCAACATCAGGTGTAGCAGTTATCACAGTGTAACATCAGGTGTAGCACTTATCACAGTGCAACATCAGGTGTAGCAGTTATCATAGTGCAACATCAGGTGTAGCAGTTATCACATCAGGTGTAGCAGTTATCACATCAGGTGTAGCAGTTATCACAGTGTAACATCAGGTGTAGCAGTTATCACAGTGTAACAGCAGGTGTAGCAGTTATCACAGTGTAACATCAGGTGTAGAAGTTATCACATCAGGTATAGCAGTTATCACATCAGGTGTAGCAGTTATCACAGTGTAACATCAGGTGTAGCAGTTATCACAGTGTAACAGCAGGTGTAGCAGTTATCACAGTGTAACATCAGGTGTAGAAGTTATCACAGTGCAACATCAGGTGTAGCAGTTATCACAGCGAGCATCAGGTGTAGCAGTTATCACAGTGTAACATCAGGTGTAGCAGTTATCACAGTGTAACAGCAGGTGTAGCAGTTATCACAGTGTAACATCAGGTGTAGCAGTTATCACAGCGAGCATCAGGTGTAGCAGTTATCACAGTGTAACATCAGGTGTAGCAGTTATCACAGTGCAACATCAGGTGTAGCAGTTATCACAGTGTAACATCAGGTGTAGCAGTTATCGCAGCGAGCATCAGGTGTAGCAGTTATCACAGTGTAACATCAGGTGTAGCAGTTATCACATCAGGTGTAGCAGTTATCACATCAGGTGTAGCAGTTATCACAGTGTAACATCAGGTGTAGCAGTTATCACAGTGTAACATCAGGTGTAGCAGTTATCACAGTGTAACAGCAGGTGTAGCAGTTATCACAGTGTAACATCAGGTGTAGAAGTTATCACAGTGCAACATCAGGTGTAGCAGTTATCACAGCGAGCATCAGGTGTAGCAGTTATCACAGTGTAACATCAGGTGTAGCAGTTATCACAGTGCAACATCAGGTGTAGCAGTTATCACAGTGCAACATCAGGTGTAGCAGTTATCACAGTGGAACATCAGGTGTAGCAGTTATCACAGTGGAACATCAGGTGTAGCAGTTATCACAGCGAGCATCAGGTGTAGCAGTTATCACAGTGTAACATCAGGTGTAGCAGTTATCACAGTGTAACATCAGGTGTAGCAGTTATCACAGTGAGCATCAGGTGTAGCAGTTATCACAGTGCAACATCAGGTGTAGCAGTTATCACAGTGTAACATCAGGTGTAGCAGTTATCACAGTGCAACATCAGGTGTAGCAGTTATCACAGTGTAACATCAGGTGTAGCAGTTATCACAGTGAGCATCAGGTGTAGCAGTTATCACAGTGTAACATCAGGTGTAGCAGTTATCATAGTGTGACATCAGGTGTAGCAGTTATCACAGTGTGACATCAGGTGTAGCAGTTATCACAGTGTAACATCAGGTGTAGCAGTTATCACAGTATAACATCAGGTGTAGCAGTTATCACAGTGTAACATCAGGTGTAGCAGTTATCACAGTGCAACATCAGGTGTAGCAGTTATCACAGTGTAACATCAGGTGTAGCAGTTATCATAGTGCAACATCAGGTGTAGCAGTTATCACAGCGAGCATCAGGTGTAGCAGTTATCACAGCGAGCATCAGCTGTAGCAGTTATCACAGTGGAACATCAGGTGTAGCAGTTATCACAGCGAGCATCAGGTGTAGCAGTTATCACAGTGGAACATCAGGTGTAGCAGTTATCACAGCGAGCATCAGGTGTAGCAGTTATCACAGCGAGCATCAGGTGTAGCAGTTATCACAGTGTAACATCAGGTGTAGCAGTTATCACAGTGTAACATCAGGTGTAGCAGTTATCACAGTGTAACATCAGGTGTAGCAGTTATCACAGCGAGCATCAGGTGTAGCAGTTATCACAGTGTAACATCAGGTGTAGCAGTTATCACAGTGAGCATCAGGTGTAGCAGTTATCACAGCGAGCATCAGGTGTAGCAGTTATCACAGTGGAACATCAGGTGTAGCAGTTATCACAGTGAGCATCAGGTGTAGCAGTTATCACAGCGAGCATCAGGTGTAGCAGTTATCACAGTGTAACATCAGGTGTAGCAGTTATCACAGTGAGCATCAGGTGTAGCAGTTATCACAGTGGAACAGCAGGTGTAGCAGTTATCACAGTGTAACATCAGGTGTAGCAGTTATCACAGTGAGCATCAGGTGTAGCAGTTATCACAGTGGAACAGCAGGTGTAGCAGTTATCACAGTGAGCATCAGGTTGTTAACTTGCTTCTGAGCGATCAGCCTCAACATCGTATGCTAATCAGTAAATAAGCAGTTTTATATTGCTGTAGCTGAGCGGCATGGAGAGGTCTTTACTGTTAGGATTGTAGTATCTGATGGATGCATCTAAGGAGTGGTATTTATGATTGTGTCCACTTGGTGTTTATGGCTGTGCCTGTTGGTGTCTGTCTATCTAAATGAAGCATGAACTCAACAGGAGTGATTGATTATACCTCCTTATTTAGGTACAAATGGTTGTAAGTATTTTGGTACATTCCTGTACCTTTTTAACAAAGACATCAGCTGTCGAGCTAGGAGGTCAAGAAGGAGTATAAAAGATGACCAGAGAATGGGCTCAGGAGAAGACAGGGGACAGAGGCAGCAGATTCGGCTGGGGGTTATACTGTCTGTTCCTACAATTGGCTGAACGTCTTCCCAGGCCTCCATGGTGCCTGTTAGACAACTGACCTTGTTGCAATAAACCTATTTTATTCACTAAGTCGTTGTCAGCGAAAGTTTCCTTTCATCAACTGCACATCATCATCATCAGAGAAGACACAACAAATTTGGCGTCACGAACAGGATGACAGATGTGGCTCTGGTTGCTGACAGAATTCAGTTGATCAACTCCTGCTCCATACGACGTCGGGTGAGTGCTTTCTCACTAAGTGGGGTACTGGTTGGTTCTTTGAGGCTGTTATGCTGCTGGCTGCACTGTACACTTAACTGTGTAGGAAAAGTGATGATGTGTTGATGTTGAGAGTGATATTCCGTCTAAATTGGGGAAAAAGGGGAATTAAGAAGAGTTAAAGAAGTAAAGAGAAATAGGAATTGACGTCAAAGAGATATGAGTCATAGTAGTAAAGAAGTTAAGAGTTAAAGAGAAAAGAGAAGTAAAAGTTGAAGTAAAATTGTAGAATAGCAGAACTAGTAACAATAAAGTAGGCTAAATAACCATGCAAGATTAATGAAGACAGGGCCCGCATCTTCTTAACGGTAAGACATGTGTAAATTAGATACTGAGTGAAAGTTGGCTTTGAGAGATAGTCAAATTAGTGTAAGAGATGAGAGAAATAAAGAGAAAAGAAGAGATGAAATAGAAGAAATAAAGAGTAAAGAGATGAAATAAAAGAGAAGAAATAGATAAAAGAGAAGAGAAAAAGAGAATAGATGAAATAAAGAGAAGAAATAAATAAAAGAGTAGATATAGGCCTAAGAGAAGAGATAGAAAATAAAGTGGAGAAAAGTGAAAATGGCTGAAAATAGTGTACACTGAGCATGCATAGTGAAGTCATTTGTTAAAGTGACAAATGGTTTTGAAGAAGTTTGGCTAAAGTAAGAAATTTTTAGGGAAATAGAGGAAAATTAGTCGACTTTAAAAATGTAGGAATAAGCGCTTTTGATGTTTGTTTGAGGATTGATGTTTGTCTGTTTGAGGAGTTTTTTGTCTGCTGGATCCTGTCTGTGTCTGTGAGTGTGTGTGTGTGAGGTTGATGAGTGATACTGCAGTTGTGTGTAGAAGGATGTGTGTAATGGATTGTTAGTAAATAGATATAGATATGGTGTGATTGACTATAGGAAAGGTTAATAAGATATAAGGAGATATTTTAGTTTCATTAATGATAAAACTTATGAGCCCTCTTATAAAGGGACATTTTAAATGACATTGATAAATGAGTATGAGCCTCATAAGAGGACATTTGTAAAATAACATGAGCCTCATGAATAAAAGGACTTAGAACATATAAGAGAACACATGAGCCTCATAAGAGGACATTTTTACATCTGATAAAAAATATGAACCTTTGCTGAGTCTGTGGAGGAGTGGAGAGACCAGTGAGGACATTCTGATTATACAAATATAAAGAAGTATAAATTTAAGAAGTAGAATAAAGGAAAGGATTAACCTTTGAGAAAGGGAAGTGTTAAGAGAGGATGATGATGGTTTGAAAAGAAAGAAAAAGGGAATGCAGTTTCTCTTTGTCTTTTCTTTTGGTCTGCTAAATGTGTGTACAACAGGGGAGAACATTCCTGATGGTGATTTACAAATATCAAGGGTTGCAGATGATACTGAATAGATTTGGTGCAATTTATCCATGAACTCTTTTAAAGTAATTGCAAGTATCTACCTGCGTATTTTGATTTAATTGCAGGCGTTTGGGTTGAGTGTGCTCAAATAGCTGAGAGTTGTTGATGGGTTTCATTGTCTGAGCATGATCTAGTTTGATTTAAGAAGAGTTAGGCAAAAATAAGTAATCAATAATGGATACTAAAAGTTCTAAAGTAATAACCCCAATTGAATTAGTGCAAAAGAACAATCCACTCATTAGAGGTATCACTAAGATGTCAGAGAAATGGAGTACAACCTTGGCCAGTGGAAGGGACTCTTAACCCGGATGTCATTAAAACAATGCATGTTCTTGTATCTGTATACAAAGTAGGGCAAAAGAAAGGTAGGAAGGGACAGAAACGTAAGGAGAAGAGAAAGAGAGAGCTTGGCATTCTGCAGTTGTTTGACGATGAGGGACAGAAATGGTTGCAGGCTATAAAAGAAAGAAGGGAAAGAGGTGTTGGAGAAATAGAGAAGAATACAAAGGAAACAGAAAAGCTATTAGCAAAGGCTAATGCACCCTTCTCACATACAGCCCCAGTAAAGCAGCCCCCACCTTATGAAGAGAAGGTAGAGTTTGCTGATGTTTACCCCCAGCTTCCAGTGATTAGCCAGGAGGGTAATTATTGCATTAAAGATGATAATGAGCAAGTGATAGAGATGGGAAAAGTTAAAACAACTATAAAAATGTACCCAAGTGCAAAAAGTAAAAAGAAGACAGCATATTTGAGAGGTTCGAGCGGAGTGAGATTCAGAAGGATGGAAATGGGAGAAGAAAGTCAAGATGATTCAGATGGAGCGCTTGGTGAATACGTCCCAGCAGTGAAGCGGATGTTGGCCAAAGCTGAGGAAAGAGGCTGTAGATCACACAGGAGGATGACTGCAGGAAAGAATGATACGGATGAGAGTGATAATGGAGACAGTAATGAGGACCCGGATATCGAGGAGCCTTCAGATTTCTTTCCAGCAGCATCTAGTACTGGGAGAGAGGATGAAAGGCCGAAGGTTCTGAGAGAGGTTAGGGATACTATGGATAGATGTCGTTTGGACCTGGAAGAATCTACCTGTATGGAAAGGCGGAAAAGCCTGGAGAATCAATTACAGGAGCTGCAGATAATCGAGAAAGAGTTAAGGAAAAAAAAGTCCACAAAATCAGATGTTTTGGGGTATGTATTACGATCAAGAAAGGAACGGGGACCTGATAAGATGTGTCCAGTAATTGTCCGAGGACAAAATCTAGACTACAAGCCTTGGCAGAATACGGATATGTCAGATATTCTGGAAAAATTGCCGATTCTTCAAGATGGAGCACATCCTTGGATTTCGAAGCTGGAAGAAGTCTTGGTAGGGACGCAGCCTGCTATGGGAGATATCAAGAGACTTTTGGCTAATCTTCTTGGAGTTTCAGCGATGGAAGAGATCTTGCAGAGAGCAGGACTTAATCGCCATGTGAGGACTGCTGTGAACGACGCAGAGTTGTTTGCTGCAAGTAGAGGTCAGGTGTGGAGAGCACTGAAAGATACATTTCCAACAAATGTACACCCTGATAACATTCCTATTGAACCACTGGGGTCGCAGGAGAACCCGAGGGCCTATGTGTCCAGAGCTCATCAGGTGTGGAGGAATATTACAGGACGAGATCCAGATGCAAACCAAATGGAGCAGTCAATTTTGCGAGCAAAGTTGCAAAAAGGGTTGCCTCTGTCTGTGAGGAGTAAGCTTGCTGAAGTGGTTGGTCTTGGGAGTATGACAAAAGGTGTCTATACAGATCACATAGCACACCAAGTTGAGTTGCATAGGAAAAAGGAATATGATCAGAAAAAACAGGACCAGGAGACTCTCAGGAAGCTTAGTCAGATGCAACTGGAAGATAACAAAAAGAAGGAGCAGTCTCAACTAGATTAAAGATTATTACAACCGCAGCAGGGATAGATTTAGCTTCAGTAGTGGAAGTCCAGGGAAGTAAGGTTGTTTTGGAGAAAGTGGAAGGAAGGAATAAGTAAGTAAGTAAGTAACTATGTATGTTGGCAGAAGGAAAGAGAGTGACAGTATATACAGGAGTTGCATATGTTGTGGAAAAATTGAGCATTTCCGAAAACAGAGGGTTCTTCTATGTAGTATTATATTCAGATAATGAAATTGTTGCATGCAATGATGAAGCCCAAGGAAATAGCTATAATTAAGTGTGTAGCTCATAAAAAGGACATGTCAAAGTATCACTCAGGGAAATAAAAGTGGCTGATGGAGCTGCAAGAGCAGTTAAGATGGATTTTGGACACTGTAGTTGCTTGAGCAGATAGGTGAGGTCATAAGTAGGTATCTTCAGACAATGGTAAAGAGTTTGTGAATAAAACTGTAAGAATAATTTGGATAAATCTGGGAGAATAATTTGGATAAGATGGTATGAATAATTTTGCAAAAATTGGAAATTTAACAGCGTTTAGCAGTTGTGTATCATCTGCAAACCAAGGTATTTCTGAAAAAATGAATGAAGTGTTGAGAAAAATCTTATTGTTAAGAGCTGTCAACACAGCCATAAATTGGAAACATATAGGATTAAAATTGGAAAATGGAAACATAAAATTGGAAGATGGTGAAAAGATACTGGTTGTTGTTTTCTTTCTTCTCAGGACAATAGCTGAGAGAAAACTATGAGGGTGACTGCATGTCCAGGGATCCCTACCACATAAAATGGACTCAATCAAAAAAGGACAGTGACTATGGATGGGGACCCTGATCAAGAATATTGCAACGAATCTGATTTCATATATTATGGAAATGTTTTCACAGTTTGATATACCTCTATGATTTGTTGTACAATTTATAGTAGTATTTTGTTTTATTAACTACTTTAGGTAGGATGTTCTGTTATAATGTGATACATTAGCCAATTGAGTCCAATAGTGAGACAAAAGCAGTGCTAAGACTATCATTATCATTGTCCACATGAATATTAAAATCACCTACTATAATCACTTTGTCCACACTAAGGACTAAGTCTGATAAAAACTCTGAAAACTCAGTTAAGAATTCAGAGTATGGACCAGGAGGGCGGTACACTGTGACAACCAACACTGGTTTTAGAGTTTTCCAGGTTGGGTGTGAAAAACTAAGAACAAGGCTTTCAAAGGAGTTATAATTAAGTTTGGGTCTAGGTTGGACTATTAAACTAGAGTTAAAGATTGCTGCAACCTCACCTCCTCATACAGAATCTCTGGGAATATGAGTATTAGTATGACTGGGAGGAGTGGCCTCATTAAGGCTAACATACTCCTCAGGACGTAGCCAGGTTTCAGTCAGACACAATAAATCAATTTCATGGTCAGATATCAGATCGTTTACTAAAACAGCTTTGGATGGCAGAGATCTGATGTTTAAAAGTCCACATTTAACTCTCCTGTCCTGTTTCATAGTGCCAGTGGTATTAACTCGGATTAAATGTTTATGCTGAACTCCTCTCCTGTTGGACTTAATAGATCTAAAAGGTCTGAGTGGTCGGGGGACAGACACAGTCTCTATAGGATGTTGGGTGGGTGACTGTTCTAATGGAGGAGCAGAGAAGTGTGTAAGACTGCAGCTCTGCTTCCTGGTCTCGACTCTGGATTGTCAAGTTTTAGGACTAATAAACTTCGCCATATTTCTAGATAAGAGCGCAGCTCCGTCCAAAGTGGGATGGATGCCGTCTCTTCTAATGAGACCAGGTTTTCCCCAGAAAGACTGCCAATTGTCTATGAAGCCCACATTGTTAGCTGGGCACCACCTCGACAGCCAGCGGTTAAATGATGACATGCGGCTGTACATGTCATCACTGGTCAGATTTATGCATCATCCACACCAGCAGGCCGATCAGGTGTGTTTAACCATCCAAACCATCCAATGACTGGGAAATAGCAAACATAAAGGTTTATTTTCTATATGAACAGTAACATCATATCAGATTCATCATCACATGCATCAGACAAAGGTATTAAGCTCTTTACACGAAAAGTGCTGAAACATTTCTACACCTGAAGAAGTAATCATCACCTTGATATGATAAATGTGTTCTGTAGGATAAGATATTTCTTTATCAGTCCCACGACGGGGAGATTTCTGTTCCTGCAGGCAGAACACTGAAAGGTGAACACAGTCAGTTTGAAGAGAAGCTCTCAGACTCACATTTTAAAACTCTTTCAAACCAAAATAAACAAAACGAGCAGCTCCCATTAATCACATTTGATCGTTGCTGCTGCCATCTGCA
Source organism: Pempheris klunzingeri (assembly GCF_042242105.1). Lineage (NCBI taxonomy): Eukaryota > Metazoa > Chordata > Actinopteri > Acropomatiformes > Pempheridae > Pempheris > Pempheris klunzingeri. Next base: position 1,421,083 of record NC_092029.1, on the reverse strand, counting down.
CACCTGAGTAACTGAAAGTGTCCTCAAAGGTCCCAAAACCATGTAAACGTGTTCTAGGAGGAGATCCAGATACGAGTAGAAACCTGGAGATGAGCAGAACGTGGGTCCATCAAACAACAGAGAAGAGCTCTAAAGTGACAGGAGAGAAACAGTAACTTGATCAGATTCAGTTGTTTGTGTGATCACAGTGATCAGCTGGTCATACTGAGAGTGTTTCTGGAAACAGGAGGAGACTCTCCCTCCTATGGAGAACACAGAGACACTGAGGAACCAGGCCGCCAAAAGCCAAAGCCAGCATACAGAGGCTCAGTGAAGGTGGTGCTGAAGGTGTGGAGGTGGATCAGAGAGTCAGAGGAGACTCTGTAGAAGGACAGAGAGCCGGCAGGACAGTCCACATACACTCCTACTCTACCAGAGGAGGGGAAGGAGGAGGAGGAGGAAGAGGAGGAGGAGGAGGAGGAGGAGGAGGAGGAGATGGTGATGGTTGTTTTTTTGTTATTGTGTCTGACAGAGTAACCACCACCTGAACAGATCAGACTCCAGGACTGATCATTAAATCCAAACCAACAGTCATTCATGGTTCCCCTCCTCTTGATTCCTCTGTAACTCACAGCTACACTCACCCCTCCTCCTCTCCACTCCACCTCCCAGTAGCAGCGACCAGTCAGACCATCTCTGCACAGCAGCTGAGGACAGTAGTCCTCAAATCTCTCTGGATGATCAGGATATGGCTGCAGCTCCTTCACCACCAGTGTCACCGTCCTGTTGTTGTCAGACAGTTTGAGCCTTCTGCTCACTGTGTTTGTGTCCACTGAGAGTTCACAGGAATCTGATGGAGAGAAAAAGACACCAAACAGCAGCAGGTTATCAGCTGATCCAACTGTTGGCTTTGACTTTAGTTCTGAATCCACACTCACACTTCCTCGGAACAGGTTTCAGCCTGTGTTCTCCACCGTGGTCCATCCTGCAGGAAGAAACAGTCAGAGGATGAAAACAGGAACATTTCATATATTCACATTTCATATGTTTGTCTCAGTATTATTACTGAACATGTTCTGCAAAAACACAACTTGTGTGTGTTCATTTGTTCTGGAGACGTTCTAGCACACACACTTCTGTCTGAGGATGCTCGTGGGCTTGTGCTGCTTCTTCAGAAATACTTCTGCTTCTGACGCAGCAGCACAAGGAAGCTGGACGTCTTTCCCTCCCTTATCTTCATGTTTAACCTTCAGTATCTAGTGAGGACTGGAAGCTGCAGCAGCGACAGCAAGCGAGCAAACAGCTGCTGTGCCGTTAGTCAGAATAACTTCTTCACACAAGCCTCAAACACAAGAATCCCAGCATGCAACGTCTGCTGTGTCAATGTTGGGAAAGTTACTTACAAAATGTAAAATGTAAACTTTCATTTGAAAGTAATAAGTTGCTTTACAATCTTACTGCCTGTGTAGAGTAATGCGTTAAACTACTTGTTACACTACTTTTACATCATATTGTTTTTATTTCTGGAATGTATGTTTTCTGATCCATGTTATATTGGCAAAATATTTGAGTTTACACATTTTTTTTTTTGTATTTGTGGAAGGTGTTTTATATGTATAGATTCCACATTCACACACAGATTGTTGAGAGCACGAACATCATGTTTTGGCTCTGTTCATACCTGAGAGTGTCCAGTCTCCACTGTGGATCCTCCAATCCAGCAGACAGCAGCTTCACTCCTGAGTCTCCTGGATGGTTGTAGCTCAGGTCCAGCTCTCTCAGATGGGAGGGGTTGGAGCTCAGAGCTGAGGCCAGAGCAGCACAGCCTTCCTCAGTGACCAGACAGCCTGACAGCCTGGAATCAGGAAAGAGTTGGTACAATTTCTCTATGAAAAAAGAACTGCAAGAAAATCTACACCTATTCTCAGACTGTTGTCATTACCAGGTCATCAAATATTGTCTGAAGTGTCTGTGCGAGACGCTAAAGGGGAATGTAGTGTAAATAGGATGGATCGATCGATCAGACACTGAACTTTCAGCCAGGAGACAGTTTAATCCAAACCATCTTTTAACCAGGTGTTCATCATTCTTGCCTCATGATGAAGGTCCAGTAGACCTGTGGCGAGGTCAGAGTCCTGTGAATCTCATACAGAAGCTAAACAGAGGTCAGCATTTGATGACATGGGAGTGAAGAATGTTTCTGAACATCTAACGCTGCAGCTGAAGGGTGCCTTGTGCCTCAGTACCAGACGCTGAGGGACGTGTCTTTGACGACCTGGTAATGAGAACAAGTTGGTATCTACTGAGTCGCTGGCTCATAGACATACATCAAAAACAGAAAGCCACACACAAACACTGATGCAGTTATACAAACCAATAGAAACTATTCAGAGTTACACGTTACAACTCCTTTCCTGTTCTGTTTGTTTGATGCCATTTTTCAGAGAGTTATATGTGAAGAATGATCCCTCAGATGTGGAGTCTCCTCATCAACATAAACTTGAGTGTAAACCAAAGTTTTAATCAACTGATAAACAGCTGATCTCTGACCTGAGAGCTTCCAGTGTGCAGTGTGGACTCCCCAGTCCAAAAGACAGGAGCTTCACTCCTGCATCCTTCAGGTTGTTATCACTCAGGTCCAGCTCTGTCAGACTGGAGGACTGGGAGCTGAGAACTGAGGACAGAGCTGCACAGCTTCTCTCAGAGAGATTACAGCCACTCAGCCTGAGAAAGAATCAGAAATACCACAAGCAAAATGTTTTACTTCAGATCTTTAAACTTATTGGATTACATTGATTCTTGCGGTGATCCATCCACCTACAGAGCTTTGCTGGAGGCTCTGACCACTGGCAGCAGCCTCAGAAGAGCCTCCTCTGAAGCAGAGTATTTCTTCAGCTCAAACACGTCCAGATCTTCTTCTGACGACAGTAAGATGAAGACCAGAGCTGACCACTGAGCAGGAGACAGTTTATCTGTGGAGAGACTTCCTGATCTCAGGAACTGTTGGATCTCCTCCACTAGAGAACGATCATTCAGTTCATTCAGACAGTGGAACAGGTTGATGCTTCTCTCTGGAGACGGATCTTCACTGATCTTCTCCTTTATGTATCTGACTGTTTCCTGATTGGTCTCTGAGCTACTTCCTGTCTGAGTCAGCAGACCTCGTAGGAGATTCTGATTGGTCTGCAGTGAAAGACCCAACAGGAAGCGGAGGAACAAATCCAGGTGTCCATTTGGACTTTGTAAGGCCTTTTTTACTGCACACTGGTAGAAATGTGTGGGTTTAGATGTGTCTCTAAATAGTTTAGACCACCATCCTGTCTCTGACAGCAGATTGACTCCAGACTTGATGAAGGTCAGATGAACATGAAGAGCAGCCAGAAACTCCTGAACGCTCAGGTGGACGAAGCAGAACACCTTGTCCTGGTACAGTCCGCTCTCCTCTCTAAAGATCTGTGTGAACACTCCTGAGTACACTGAGGCTTCTCTGATATCGATGCCACACTCTGTCAGGTCTGATTCATAGAAGATCAGGTTCCCTTTCTGCAGCTGCTCAAACGCCAGTTTTCCCAGAGACTCGATCATCTTCCTGCTCTCTGGACTCCAGTGTGGATCTGTCTCAGATCTTTTATCATACTTGACATTCTTCAGTTTATACAGAACCACCAGAAAGTGGATGTACATCTTAGTCAGGGTCTTGGGCAGCTCTCCTCCCTTTGGGTTCTTAAGCAGAACCTCCAGAACCGTAGCAGTGATCCAGCAGAAGACCGGGATGTGGCACATGATGTGGAGGCTTCGGGACGTCTTGATGTGGGAGATGATTCTGTCGGCCTGCTCCTCATCTCTGAACCTCTTCCTGAAGTACTCCTCCTTCTGAGGGTCGGTGAACCCTCTGACCTCTGTCACCATGCCAACACACTCAGCAGGGATCTGATTGGCTGCTGCAGGTCGTGTGGTTATCCAGAGGCGAGCAGAGGGAAGCAGATTCCCCCTGATGAGGTTTGTCAGCAGCACTTCCACAGAGGTGGACTCTGTCACATCAGTCAGGGTCTCATTGTTGATGAAGTCCAGAGGAAGTCGACACTCGTCCAGACCGTCGAAGATGAAGACGACCTGGAACTCTTCAAACCTGCAGATTCCTGCGTCTTTGGTTTCACTAAAGAATCGATGAACAAGTTCCACCAAGCTGCACTTTTCCTCTTTCAGCACATTCAGCTGTCTGAAGGTGAAAGGAAACATGAACTGTATGTCCTGGTTGGCTTTGTCTTCAGCCCAGTCCAGAGTGAACTTCTGCGTTGAGACTGTTTTCCCGATGCCGGCCACTCCCTTTGTCATCACTGTTCTGACTGGTTCCTCTCTTCCATCTGAGGCTTTGAACACGTCCTCACAGCTGATGGTTGTTTCTCCTGTTGCAGGTTTCCAAGATGCTGTTTCAACCTGTCTGATCTCATGTTCCATGTTGACCTCTCCCGTGTCTTCCATCATGATGTAGATCTCAGTGTAGATCTCATGTAGAAGTTTTGAATTTCCTGCTTTTGTGATTTTCTCGAACACATATTGAAACCTCTTCTTCAGGTTGGATTTGAGTTTATGCTGGCACTTGGAAAGAATCTCTGAATGAATTAAAATTAGACACAATTCAGAGGATGGTAAACATGAGTCATCAAAATGTAAATTACAATATCTTACATTGTCATATCCCTTTTTAATGACCTACCTGTAGGTTCTGAGATGGTGTTTGGTAAATTCTTCAGCAGATCATTCTGATTAATCAAAATCAAAACCATTCTGGTCACTTTGATGGTGTTTATACAGTAGGTCTTCACCATCTGATCCACTGTGTCCATCCTGTCTGCATCCTCCAGTCGACTCTTTGGGATTGGTGAGAAGCCTTCCAGGACTCCTTTCTGCTGCAGGTACCACTTAAATGTTTTAAAATCCTCGGCTCCCAAATCCTCCAAAGTTCCCAAGAGGACCTGTTGAGGTGTCGCCATCTGGCCTCTCTGTCAAGATACAAAAGATTGTTTTAAGATACTGCAGTTTATAATTTCAACATTTCATGAAAGCACAGGTTGTAATCTATGTTAAGAAAAGAGTGAGGAGGAAAACAAACAAACCCTGGAGAGAAAAAGGAAACAAGTACTTTTAGTGCCTAAACCTAACCAAATTGCTACCGTTTCACAAAGTTAAACTTGTGTTAATTATCGCTACCATGATGACAAAGGGCCAATATCCTGACCATCTTAGGGGCCAGTGCATCTCATACAGACACCAAAGAGGCACCAGTGTGTGACACTACGGGAATAACAGGACGGCTGCTGTGAGCGTCTAATATGGCGTCATGAGCGTTGGTATCACAGCCAGCGGGAGGCGTGACAAAGTGTTTGAATGAGAACAGGTTTTAAACACTGTTAACCAAAGTGGAAGTTAATAATAACTGTAGTGCAAGTTTAAGAACAGCAGTAACATGTTAGTGTTAAATGGCAGAGGGTGCTGAGAGCTCTCTGCCAGCCAGAGCTGAGTTATTGAACAGTGTTATGGATGTTGGCAGAAAAGATTTCCTGTATCCGTCCTTGTGACAGCGGAGCTGAACCAATCTGTTTGAGAAGCTGCTCCGCTGTCTGTCCAGTAGTGGGTGAAGTGATGGTCAGGTTTGTTCGTGGTCCTTCTTTCCACCACCACTTCAAAAGTGTCCGGTTTGCAGCCAATCACAGAGTCGGCCTTCTTGATCAGTTTGTTCAGTTAATTAATTCAGTCTGTTGGTGTCGCCGGCTCTGATGCTGCTCCCCCAACAGACCACTGCCCAGTACAGGGCGCTGCCTACAACAGACTGGGAGAAGATCTCCAGCATCCTGCTGCACACGTTGAAGGATCTGAGCTTCCTCAGGAAGTAGAGGCGGCTCATCCCCTTCTTGTACACAGCGTCAGTGTTCGTCCTCCAGTCTGTTGTCAGTGTGGATGCCCAGGTACTTGTACTCTTCCACGGTGACAATGTCCTCTCCCAGGAGGTTCAGGGGTTGTGTAGCCGTCCTCTCCTTCCTGAAGTTGCTCACCATCTCCCTGGTCTTTGCCACGTTGAGATGCAGGTGATTCTGACCAGACCATTCCACAAAATCACCCACCAGAGCCCCGTACTCCTCCGTACCCTCCACCTCTTATACACCCTACAACTGCTGCGTCATCAGAAAACTTCTGTAAGTGACACGACTCGGAGTTGTGTTTAAAATCTGAGGTGTACAAGGTGAACAGAACAGGAGACAGCACAGTTCCCTGTGGAGCTCCTGTACCACCGACCACCACATCAGACGGAGCGCTGCCTGTCTGTCAGGTAGTCGGTGATCCAGGAGATGGTGGGAGCGTCCACACTCATCACCTGCAGCTTCTCCCTCAGCAGGAAAGGCTGGATGGTGTTGAATGCACTGCAGAAATCAAAGAATGTGACTCTAACAGTGCACCCAACACCATCCAGATGTGAGAGAGCTCTCTGCAGGAGGTAGACGACACCAAGATGAGACTGGTAGGAGAACTGCAAAGGGTCCAGTGATGGTCTCACCTGCGGTCTCAGATGGTTCAGGACCAGCCTCTCCAGCACCTCCATCACATGGGAAGTGAGGGCAACTGGTCGGTAGTCGTTTGGGTCCAATGGAGACGACTTCTTGAGCGCCGGAACCAGGCAGGAGGTCTTCCACAGTGTTGGTACTTTCTCCTGGTCCAGGCTCAGGTTGAAGAGGCGACACAGGACAGGAGACCGCTGGCTGGTGCAGGTCCTGAGGATCCTGGGGTTGATGCTGCCAGGGATGGAGTTGGGGCAGTTGTCTGTGAGGGGGGGGTTGGGTCTGTGGGGTTGGAGGCATTTGGGTGCTGCTTCTGGAGTTTTACCACAGTGGAGTGGAGAGTGTCCATAGCAACCCCCACTTCAGCTGACGGCGGGATGTAAACAGCAACAACAATGGCGCAGGTGAACTCTCTTTTGTATTTCCTCTTCTTTGCCGTGAGCTTGGCTCCAGCCCTGCAGCCCCGGCGTTTCCTCCGGAGCTCCTCTGGGATGTGCAGCCTCGCTCCAGGCAGCAGCAGCAGCAGCGCTGGTTGCCGTAACGCCATCAGCTGTTCACAAGTGTAAACAATGCTCCCACACTCCTCCAGAACTTCATGATCAGAATCAGAATCAGAATTCCTTTAATAATCCCCAGGGGGAAATTGCTTTTTGTTACACACAGCTCCAAAAGAATAAGAATAAACTTCAAACACAAAGTAAAAATATAAATATATATAAAGTATGTATAAAAAATGATGTATAATAATAATAATACCACTACTACTAATAATAATAACATATAACATGTACATTCATGATGTAGAAGTAATGCCAAACAATGCCAACCAGTGCAAAAATCAATAACAAAGAAGAAAACACCAACATTTAGCGGGAGCTGCTGCAACAGGCTGCCGGAAGTGTATAAAATTACACAATAAATCAGTCGCACCAAATGGATATTTCCAGATCATTTGTTAAAACCTCTCCACAGTTGAGTCAAACAGTGATCCTGATGATCAAACAGTTACACATTCCTCTGGTACGTTTCTTACCTGCTGAAGTGACTTCAGGTCGACTCACAGACGCTTTCAATCTTCAACCTTCAACCTTCATGTGTGCAGGAAACACCGGGAAAGAGGAAGCTGCTCATTCCTTCCTCGTCAGTGTGTCTCTGTGCATGTGATCTGAGGACGCACCCTCTTTACGTCGGAGTTGAAAAAAGTTTCCTGTCCTTTACCTGACAGAGGCTGGAAAAGCAGAGAATGCTTTCTTGGTATTGTGTCAAAGGAAAAATACTCATTCACTCCTTCTAAACACTCCTCACTGTCTCCTTTCCTGATTCCTCTGTATGCCACTGCTGCATCAAGCTGTTCTCTGCACTCTGTCAGACCATTTCTACACAGCAACTGCACAGCAACTATCCAAAGCCTATAAATATATACATTTATAGAACATGTTATCATTGGTGTCTATGCATGTATGCATGTATATATGTAAAGAAGGCCTATGTTTGTGCTTATATGTACTTATTAATTTGTCATAAATATTATATTTTATCATAATAATTATAATTATTGTAATATTATTGTATTGTCAAGATATTTATTTTCTTCCACATTTAATAAGTAATGATCGCATAAAGTCAGATCACATCAGTACTGGAGGAGCTTTTATTTTGGACAAACGTCACCACCTACTGAAATCTCGCGAGACTTACAACCATAACAGCCTGCATCTGGGTCTTTGGGTCAGCTGATCAAAACACGGAAGTCGTAGCAGCAGTCCAGTTGTGATGGCTGACATATTGGAGAATGTTATATGTGCATAATTTTTCACCCCATACCACTATGCTTTGGAATAATAGATACGTAATATACCGAAATAAGTCCTTATTTTATCGGGATTGGTATGAGAGAAATATGTGGTCTACAGCTGAATTAATGGCTGCCAGTGCTAATATCTTGGATTATCAACAATTTTGCATAAAACATAAATTCAACCCTTCAAAATTAGACTTTATTAATTCACACAAAGCACTTCCTCAAGAATTTATATTTTTAACTGTAGTCGTTTATCACTGAGGCGTCTAGATCAGGCTTTTTCTAGAGAGCTTTAATAACTGCTGTCTTCAGGGCTCCAGAATCCATGTTGCTGCTGATCTGTAGTTGATCAGATGGTCAGTTAGCTCCACCTGGTGGACAGGTAGGAGAACTCCACCATCTGATCAGTGGCTCCTCTGACTCTCACTGGGTTTCTGCCACAGGTTGGACCAGTTTTGACGTCACTGGTGTTTTTCAGACTTGGACTCTGAAGGTATGAGGATGTGACGGCGTCCTCAGATCAGATGCACACAGACATCTACAATCAAACAGATAGATCTGCAGAGAACCAGATCGCAGGTCAGTTTGTCCTGAGATGCTGCTGGAAACACATTTTTTCTCGTGATGGCCAGATGAACCCTCATGAAGCCTTGAAGCTTTCCATCCAACTAGTTCAAAGAAAGGTTCTTGTGCACACAACCCCCCCCCTGCTGGTCAAAACCTTTACTCTGGGCTGTCTGCAACAGTGTCAGCATGGGAGTAACCACTGCCAAGAATAGAGGGGCGAGGCTGTGGAGTGCTTGGCCCTGATTAATACCAGATCCCTCACCAATAAAACTTTGATCCTGGACGACTTCTTCGCTTCCCACTTCCTGGACTTTCTGTTGTTGACAGAAACGTGGAGTAATTGAAATTGAAATTGAAATTGAAATTGAAATTGAAATTGAAAATTAAACCAGGTGAGAACAGCGTCTTCTCTGAGCACCTCCCCACAGGCTGCTGTTTCCTCAGCTCCCCTCAAGCATCTGGTCGGGGAAGGGGTCTCACCTCCATGTTCAAGGGCACCTTTAGCTGTCGACCTCTCTCCACAAACAACTACACCTATTTTTAACTACAGTTATTTGTGATTGACCTTACATGCCAGATCTGATGTGCTGTTGTGTAAGCCCTTTGCCTTGTCTCTTCTACGTTGTATCTTCACCTCCTCAACAGCTGGAGAGTTTGCTGCTGCTTTTATGGGCACACAGTCTTTCGACCTTAATGGTCTGATGCATCCTTTATGCCCAGACGACATTCTGTCCTCATTTTGCACCACTTGCTCGGGGATTCTGGACTCTATTGCCCCTTTTCGTAGCAAATCGGCTAAACCGAGAGCAGATCCCTGAGTAAATGACTCTACATGTGCCCTCAGGCAACACTGCCGTCAGGCTGAACCAAGATGGAAGAAGGACAAACTACATGTATCCTGGGAAATACTAAAAAACAGTCTCGCTGACTATCAAAGGGCTATGAAAGAGGCAAAATGTCAATATTTATGCAACGTCATCTCCAGCAACAGTCATCGCCCCAGAACTCTGTTCAACACAGTTAACTCTGTAGATAACCCTTGCACCTCTGTTCTGGCTGATGCTTCAATCAGGACTTGAGAATTTCCTTTACGTTTTCACTGAGTTCACAAAGTGGCCACTATCAAACAACTCCCCAGCAGCAGTTCAAATGTTGACTTGCCCGTTGCTCCAGCACATTCTGCTGTGTTTGAGCAGTTTGAACTGGTTTCTCTGTCAACTCTCACTAAAGTGCTGCAACATGTGAAACCTACAAACTGCCCTTTAGACCAGGGGTGTCAAACATACGGCCCGTGAATTTAGGTGGATCATCTTCTGGTGGTGGTGGTGGTGCCGAGGCTGCCAGTCTCTGCCCAGGTCCGGCGGTAGCTTGTGGTGGTGGTCTCTGGGGAGGGCATGTGTTGAGGAGAGGATCTTGCAGCACCTTTAAACTAGGATACAGAAGAGAAGAGGGGGAGTGTGGAGTATTTCATTGTTCTTTTCCTTTCTTGCTCGTTTTCTAACTTTCCTCTTAACCCTTACAACACTTTCCTACTAAAAAAAACCCTTTTTTTAAAAAAAAAAAATGTTGACCAATGACCAATCATTTAAATATTCAGTTGCTTTAGGTCCGTGTTTTTTGTGACATTATATCAACTTGTTGGAGCCAAAAAAGCATGAACAAAGAAATTAATTTGTATTTATATTTTGAACTGTATTTGGATCATGCATTGTTAGTTATATATGTTTTTTGATTGATAATAATTTGAAATATTAGATTTAGAGAAATGTTACATTGCTAGAATTAGTCTGAAAGTATCTAGTGCTGGTCATCTCCTCCCTCCTCCTCCTGCATTATAATCAGGTGAGAGAAGACAGCTGAGGGATTCTTTTGTGTCTGAAGGAGAGAGGGAAGACAAACAGATTTATGACCACAAGTCAAGGTGGCAAAGGGGAGTAAGTCGATTCTTACCTATGCATTCCTGGATCCAGGCAGCACTGCAACTTTGGGTTGAATCAGGATTAAAAAAACCCACGAATGGTACATTATTCAGTGGCAGAAACAATTTGTCACAATTTGCCTCTTTTAATTTTCAAGATTTTTCATGACTTTTTCAAACAATTTGTGTATTTTAAGGATCCACAGAAATCAGAATGTCAACATCTCACTGGCTTCTACCGATCGTTTCCTATACGCTGGATCGCAGTGGAATCGGGTCAGGCTCCATCAGACCACAGTCCTCCCATCTCTGAATGATGGTTGGTCGAGGTTGGAGGTGGAATCAGTTGTGATCCATGGTTGCTAACCCCTGTGGTCCTTCGGCTCTGTGATGAGATCCCAAGTCAGACTTCTGACCCCAAGTTGTTGTGGAAAATCGATATGGAATAGAACCAAGCTCGGTGCAATGTGAAGCAAACTGAGTTGTTTATTATCAGCAGATCTTGCAAGAGAGTCAAGTCATCCACACCACAGGAAAGTGACTGGCACAAAGAGATATCAGAGAGAATATTATAGGCAGTTGGGTGTATAAGGTAAAAATCTAAGCAGAACATAGCATTATAAATCACAGACAGAAGGAGCAACAATAGCCAAGGTAATCCCCTATTTTCTGGTAATCCTACCCTATGCTAAAATCAAGGTGGTTTCCTGTTTTTCTGATCATCTGCCCTCAAACTCAGCTCCAGATGTTTTCCTCTTTTCGCCATGTCCTTTTCTTAGGATCAGTTGCAGGGCTGTTGCGGGGCAGATATACATTTGACTGTCTCAGTGTTGTCTGTCTCACTTCTGCTTTCAAAAGTCATCAAGAACTAATTGCCCCCCCTGAACTAATTGTCTGATAATGGTCTGTTGATGTCAAAAACGCACAAAAGATGGGACAGCGGTTGTGCTTATGAATACTGGGGTCATGGTGACTTTATTCATTCGCATTAACAAACAATATTTTTTCTATTGTGCTTTATATGTGTTCATAAATCATTCCAACACTCGAACCACTTCCTGAACCCACAAGGCTTCAGACGGCATTAGTCACGCCCTTAAAGGATCACACCTCGTGACGCCCTTCATAAAAGACTTCCTGGAATTTCTTGACACACTTTGAAGCATCAGCACAGCACGTAACATCACTATCGAAGGGGTTCTCCACCTGGGAGATCTGCAGAGAACCAGATTGCAGGTCAGTTTGTTCTGAAACTCTGCTGGAAACACATTTTTTCAGGGTTTTTAACCCCTTACTGCCTGAATTTATTTACAATTATATAAAAAAATAAATTATTTGTGTTTTTGCATTCAAGCAGATGCTAAATGAAGTGGAGATTGTTAATTTGAATATAGCATAGCATAGACCTACAAACTGCCCTTTAGACCAGGGGTGTCAAACGTACGGCCCGTGGGCCGAATCAGGTCCGTGAACGGGTTTAATCCGGCCTGCGAGATGATTTTGCAAAGTATAAAAATGAGCTGCAATTTTTCAATGAAAGAAACTGCTGTTCTAAATGTGTCCACTGGGTGTCACTATAGCAATTCTGTTAAGCAAGCAAACTGTTTTTAGCGGGGCTGAGCAAGTGGGCCAAGCAAGTACAGCTAGCTACCTTGATGCTAATGAAATTGCAGTGGCTTCAAAACCATTTAGTGAGGGTGAATTTGTGAAAACGTGCATGCTGAAGGCTGTGGAGATCGTGTGCCCTGAAAAATGCCAGGCTTTTGCAAATATCAGCCTGACAAGAAACACAGTTGCAGACAGGATTTCTGATCTTTCGGCAGGTCAGCCAGCTGAAGCGCAAAGTAAAGTCATTTACTTGTACTATTTTGGACCAAAGTAAAACAAAGAAAACATCTGAAGTTGCTGTTATTTTTAAATTATTATGCCATGATTTTACTGGTCCGGCCCACTTGGGAATAGATTTTCCTCCATGTGGCCCCTGAGCTAAAATGAGTTTGACACCCCTGCTTTAGACATTGTTCCTGCCAAATTGTTGGTAGAGGTTTTTAGAGTTTTGGGAGACAAGGCTAACCATTAGGTCCTATCTAGACATTGGATTCAAACCGGGCTCCACAGGAGGACAACACACATCTTTCATCAGGAGTAGCAAGTGACTGCATAGCTGAGAGAGAGAGAGGAAGTGAAACCACTGTGTGTGTGTGTTTGTGCATGTCTGAGCTGTGCTTTTTGCACCAAAATCATGCACTACGCCGAAAGCGTAGCAACTATCAGTGTGGATGGTGACACGCAGCGGCTGCTTCGTTTGTTCTGAGACTCTGCTGGAAACACATTTTTTCAGGGTTTTTAACCCCTTACTGCCTGAATTTATTTACAATTATATAAAAAAATAAATTATTTGTGTTTTTGCATTCAAGCAGATGCTAAATGAAGTGGAGATTGTTAATTTGAATATAGCATAGCATAGACCAGTACAATATAATAATAGTATAATAAAATATATATGTACATACGCACAGAATATATATATATATTTATTTATGTATGTATGCTTCTATGTATATATAATGTATACATAGAAGATGCATCAACCGGCATTAGTGGGATACAGAGGCCACCTCAGCAAATTTGTGACAACAGGCAACAAGGGGTTAAACATTGAAGTCTGAGGGTGGATTGTAAAAATCCTCTTCTTCTTCCCTTTGAAAGGCTTCTGCTTCCTCCTTTCAGCGCGAGACGGCCTCTGCCTTTCTGCTGCTTCAACAGTTTCCTCTCTTCAGCCCCTTGAACGTCCTCACGTTCAGCTTTTTCTACACAGTTAAACCATCAGAAGGTGGAGAAGTGTGTCCTGTTTGAGAGCCCGACAACGTTTCAGCTGTCTGAACTATCGGCTCCAAAGCAACAGGAAACCATTCAGCTTCCTCATTCACTCTGATGTTACTTTGGCTCTGAAGCTTCCTCTATTTTCTTATATTTTGTTCTATATATTTATTTTGGCTTAATTTCGTACCTCCTCATGTGTAAATGTGTGTTGGTCTGACAAATAAAGTGAATCTTCATCTCAGCAAAGTCTGCTGCTGCTCACAGTGACGTCGGTTCAGCTCTACGGCTCAGTGTTTGGAGCCGAGGGCTTGGACTAGTACTAGTAGTACTACTAGTACTACTAGTACTACTGCTCCCTGTACTGGTACTGCTAGTACTAACACATTAGCAGTACTACTACTACTTCCACTAGCTTTTCTGCTATTCATTACGCTGCAGTTGAGCTTTCAGCTTTCAGCTACATTCATTCGGCATTTCAGCATCTTCAGCGATGTGATGAAGATAAATGTGTGAATAAGTTTCTGTGTCTCGTTTGGACAAACATCTTTTATTCTGGCTGTTTGTTTAAAAGGTGGAAGGAGGCTGATTTAATGAACTGATGATTTATGGCTCGATTAGTGGGCTTTAATTTCAGGGGGAAGCATATAAACGATGAAAAGAAGAGGTCAGAGAATGGACCCTTGAGGAACCCCACACGTTATTTTTGTTTGCTCAGATTTAAAATGATCAGTCGGCACAAAGTAGTCCCACTTTTCTAACCTGTCCAACAGCATCTCAGATAGTCAGTTAGCTCCACCTGGTGGACAGGTAGGAGAACTACACCATCTGATCAGTGGCTCCTCCCTCTGACTCTCACTGGGTTTCTGCCACAGGTTGGACCAGTTTTGACGTCACTGGTGTTTGTCAGACTTGGACTCTGACCCTATGAGGGTGTGACGGCGTCTTCAGATCAGATGCACACAGACACCAGGACTGACGAGGAAGGAATGAGCAGCTTCTTCTCTCCCAGTGTTTCCTCATGAAGGTGGAAAGCGTCTGTCAGTCCACCTGAAGTCAGTTCAGCAGGTGAGAATCCGACCAGAGGAATGTGTGAATGTTTGATCATCAGGATCACTGTGGTCACTGTTTGACTCCACTGGAGAAATGTTTCTTCACTGGCTGCTTCATTTGTGTTTCTGCTTTCATGAGTAAATATTGTTAATAATTTCTATCTGAGCTGAAGAACAACGATGTGCATGTTATTATTCTCACTGTGACGTCTTCAGGTGGAACCAACAGCAGTAAGAGCCAGAAAATACTGTCAGACCTGGTTGGACAGTGAAGGAGAGCAGCTCTCAGTGTGAAGGTGGGGGCTCTGCTATGGATCAGTGTGAGGAGGGAGGCCCCCCCTCTAAAACCACCCTGTGGGGGGACCGTGACGGCCGGACCGAAGCTCAGAGGTGAGATGAGGATCTGTTACCGTCCACCATCTTCTCCATGTCAGAGTTCAGCACACCATCATTGTTCTCACTCAGAGCTCTGTGTGTGCTGAAGCAATAAATCATTGATCTTCTAACAGAACGACTGATGTCAGAGTGTGTGTTGTTTTGAAGTCCAGAACAGCAGAGACCAGATGTTCCTGTTTCCAGCTGTGTGTCAATGAGGACTGATTTTAATCTTAAGTCACTTTTGTTTGTTCGGCCTCTCTCATGTTCTTCTATCCTGTTTTGCTTCGTCTGTCAAAGCACTTAGTAAACTCTGTTTTTAAAGGTGGCTTCTGTTCAGGTATGTTTTTGTGTTTCCTCCACAGAGTTCATCAGGATAACTTAGATGTTCCCAGTGGTGAATCTGTGCTGCAGCATCACACAGACCTGGACTCCATATTTATGGTGAGTGGAGAAACAAGCACAGCCTCTACTGATGACTGCAACGGATGAAATGATAACAGTCCAATGTTGACAATGATCTTGGCTCAAGGGAAAGGGGATGAGGAGCAGTGTTTAGCCAAACAACGTGTCTGAAGGTTCCCAAATAAGTGAGTTTTTGGGATGTTATTGAACATTGTTCTATTTAGGATGAGGTTCATCTCCGCTGATTAAGAAACTCTATTGTCATATCTGAAATGTTTGGAGCCCCTCACAAGACAAGGAGGAAAAAAGATGGAGGAAAGACAGATCAATACTTCAGTTCTCCCAAGAGACTTTTTGCCAAACATTTCCCTTTCGGTCAGCGTACGATACACAACTGTAAAGAACAGCACGACTGACGAGTCTGGCTGTGAACAACTCTCCCAATATTCACACAGACACAGAAACCTCCCTCCTTCACATGAAACATGGAGGTCAGATCAGCCATTCATGTCCGAGCATGAATTATTAGCAACATGAATGAAAACATGGTACCACTGAATAAGCACAAAGGCTCAGGCCGTGAATATTAGTGAAACACTAACTTGGTGCTGACTTCATCATGTAGAAAGTCACATGAACCAGCTTGACCTGCTTCGGTACGATACTGAGTTAAACGGTTCTTAATCTGGAAGACAGTGAAGCGAATAAACAGGCAGGAACGTGCAGGAACACGATTCCTATCATATAAACTGGGTTACTGATCTACTTACTGATGGACTTCAACACGTTGTAAGTGACGCTGATCGCCTGTCAGCGACCTTCGAGCTTCTAACAACTGTCATCAGGATCATTGTGCCAGTAAGATGTTTTGTTTTCATGTCTGTGGTTTTCATCTGTGTTGACTTTCTCATCCTGAATCCTCTTTAGAAGTCCAGCTTTTTTCCTGCCAAATCCAGACACCCATCAGTTTGAACAGTTTTATTCAGTTTTAAATCTTCCCCTGGAAAAATGAGCTTTTTTCAGTGTATGAATTAACTTCATCAAATGAATCTGCTTCATCGACTGCACTGATGCCAGTTCATCCGAAATGTTGAAGAGAAAAGAACTCCTACACTTTCAATAGAAATTCTTCTGATTTACTTACCGCGTAGTGAGGACTCAAACTGTAATCTTTAAACACAGTGACTTACTTTTTGCAGACTAAACACAAAACTTTACTGACAACTTTAGTGAAAAAAAGTCTTAAATATCTATATCATAATAATATCATAAATATTCTTAATAATAATCATTTGGTTTTGACACTGCTGTGTGCTCCGACTCTCCACTTTAATTCAGGACAGACAAACTCCCTCTCCCAAAACTTTAAGAAGTGAATCAGCATTTCTCTGTCATGGTTGGGCTTCCCCCATGTTCTTTTAGTATGTTTTTGATTGTTGCAGGAAAAAGAGATGATGACACCTCAAGAGGCCCTCCTGGGAATTTTGGAGGATTTGGGAAAAGACGACTTTACAAAATTTAAGTGGTACCTGCAGCAGAGAGGAGTCCTGAAGGGCTTCCCACCAATCCCAAAGAGTCGACTGGAGAAAGCAAACAGGATGGACACAGTGGATCAGATGATGAAGACTTACTCTATAAACACCATGAAAGTGACCAAAGTGGTTTTGGTTTTGATTAATCAGCATGATCTGGTGAAGAATTTCCCACCTACCATCTCAGAACCAACAGGTAGGTCATTAGAAAGGTTTTTGACAAAGTAGGAAGCTGCATATTATGCGTTCATCAACCGGAAAATTATCCCAAGCAAACCTCAAAGTCCACCAAGGCTTCGGAAAAAGTCCTGGAAGACACCAGAGTGGCCGTCACAGTCACCTGACTAGATTCCCACAGAAAATCTCTGGTGAGATTTGAAGAAAAAGGTTGCAGCACATAAACCCAAGAATAATAGAGAGCTGGAGGCTGTTGTTCATGAGGAATGAGCTCCTCAGATTAAACTAAACTAGCTAAAAGGTGCTCTACTAAGTACTAAAGATACATGTCAGGAAGGGGCTGAATAGTTTAGAGACTGCAGTTGTCATAAAAGTGGCATGTTGTGTTGAATTTGGAGAAACCACCTTTCATACTCATTTAAGACAGTTGAAAGTTTGTAGATTTTGCAGATACTACTACTGTACTCGTTACTAATTTGTGATGTGGATTTAATAATTTTGAGTCCAGCTGTATTTGCTGATACATTTGTTGTGCCATCTTATCACTAATGTCTAATTTTTGTTCATTCAGAGATTCTTGCTGAGTGCCAGCGGAAACTCAAGTCTACCCTGCAGAAGAGGTTCCAGAGTGTGTTTGAGGGCGTCGCCAAAGCAGGAAACCCAACGCTGCTGAACCAGATCTACACAGAGCTCCACATCACAGAGGGGGGGGCTGCAGAGGTCAACAATGAACATGAGGTCAGACAGATTGAAGCAGCTTCCAGGAAACCAGACAGACCAGAAACAACCATCAGATGTGAGGACGTCTTCAAAGCTCCACCTGGAAGAGTGGAACCAATCAGAACAGTGATGACAAAGGGAGTGGCCGGCATCGGGAAAACAGTCTTAACGCAGAAGTTCACTCTGGACTGGGCTGAAGACAAAGCCAACCAGGACATACAGTTCATGTTTCCTTTCACCTTCAGAGAGCTGAATGGGGTAAAAAAAAAAAAATGCAGCTTGGTGGAACTTGTTCATCGATTCTTTCCTGAAACCAAAGACGCAGGAATCTGCAGGTTTGAAGAGTTCCAGGTCGTCTTCATCTTCGACGGTCTGGACGAGTGTCGACTTCCTCTGGACTTCCTCAACAATGAGACCCTGACTGATGTGACAGAGTCCACCTCAGTGGATGTGCTGCTGACAAACCTCATCAGGGGGAATCTGCTTCCCTCTGCTCGACTCTGGATAACCACACGACCTGCAGCAGCCAATCAGATCTGTGCTGAGTGTGTTAGCATGGTGACAGAGGTCAGAGGGTTCACTGACCCTCAGAAGGAAGAGTACTTCAGGAAGAGGTTCAGAGATGAGGAGCAGGCCGACAGAATCATCTCCCACATCAAGACGTCCCGAAGTCTCCACATCATGTGCCACATCCCAGTCTTCTGCTGGATCACTGCTAATGTTCTGGAGGATCTGCTTAAGAAAACAGAAGAGGACAAGGAGCTGCCCAAGACCCTGACTGAGATGTACATCCAGTTCCTGGTGGTTCTGTATAAACTGAAGAACGTCAAGTATGATAAAAGATCTGAGACAGATCCACACTGGAGTCCAGAGAGCAGGAAGATGATCGAGTCTCTGGGAAAACTGGCGTTTGAGCAGCTGCAGAAAAGGAACCTGATCTTCTATGAATCAGACCTGACAGAGTGCGGCATCGATATCAGAGAAGCCTCTAAGTACTCAGGAGTGTTCACACAGATCTTCAGAGAGGAGAGCGGACTGTACCAGGACGTGTTCTGCTTCGTCCACCTGAGCGTTCAGGAGTTTCTGGCTGCTCTTCATGTTCATCTGACCTTCATCAAGTCTGGAGTCAATCTGCTGTCAGAAGAACGAACAACATTGTCTAAAATATTAGGAGGTAAAACAAAAGTGAAAAATCTCCACCAGAGTGCTGTGGACAAGGCCCTACAAAGTCCAAATGGACACCTGGATTTGTTCCTCCGCTTCCTGTTGGGTCTTTCACTGCAGACCAATCAGAATCTCCTACGAGGTCTGCTGACTCAGACAGGAAGTAGCTCAGAGACCAACCAGGAAACAGTCAGATACATTAAGGAGAAGATTAGTGAGAATCTGTCTCCAGAGAGAAGCATCAACCTGTTCCACTGTCTGAATGAACTGAATGATCGTTCTCTAGTGGAGGAGGTCCAACAGTCCCTGAGATCAGGAAGTCTCTCCTCAGATAAACTGTCTCCTGCTCAGTGGTCAGCTCTGGTCTTCATCTTACTGTCATCAGAAGAAGATCTGGACGTGTTTGAGCTGAAGAAATACTCTGCTTCAGAGGAGGCTCTTCTGAGGCTGCTGCCAGTGGTCAGAGCCTCCAGCAAAGCTCTGTAGGTGGATGGATCACCGCAAGAATCAATATAATCCAATAAGTCTAAAGATCTGAAGTAAAACATTTTGCTTGTGGTATTTCTGATTCTTTCTCAGGCTGAGTGGCTGTAACCTCTCTGAGAGAAGCTGTGCAGCTCTGTCCTCAGTTCTCAGCTCCCAGTCCTCCAGTCTGACAGAGCTGGACCTGAGTAACAACAACCTGAAGGATGCAGGAGTGAAGCTCCTGTCTGCTGGACTGAGGAGTCCACACTGCACACTGAAGACTCTCAGGTCAGGATTCAGCTGCTACTTGAACAGTTGATCTTCTAAATCCTGCACATCTGGCTTCAGGTCATTTTCAGTCAAGATGATCAACATCTGTAGGATTTTCTTGCAGACACGATTTCCTAACACACTGAATTTATGATGTTTTCCTGATTCCAGGCTGTCAGGCTGTCTGGTCACTGAGGAAGGCTGTGCCGCTCTGGCCTCAGCTCTGAGCTCCAACCCCTCCCATCTGAAAAAGATGGACCTGAGTAACAACGACCTGAAGGATTCAGGAGTGAAGCTCCTGTCTTCTGGACTGGGGAGTCCACACTGTACACTGGAGAATCTCAGGTCAGAGATCAGCTGTTTGTTATCAGTTGATTAAAACGTTGGTTTACACTCAAGTTAATGTTGATGACTCCACATCTGAGGGATCATTCTTCTCATATAACTCTCTGAAAAATGACATCAAACGAACAGAACAGGAAAGGAGTTGTAACTGTAACTCTGAATAGTCTACATTGGTTTGTATAACTGCATCAGTGTTTGTTGTCTATGAGTCAGCGACTCAGTAGATACCAACTTGTTCCCATTACCAGGTCGTCAAAGACTCAGCGTCTGGTACTGAGGCACAAGGCACCCTTCAGCTGCACCATTAGATGTTCAGAAACACTGATCTGGCCCTTCACTCCAAACATTCTCACTCCCATGTCATCAAATGCTGACCTCTGTTTAGCTTCTGTATGAGATTCACAGGACTCTGACCTCGCCACAGGTCTACTGGACCTTCATCATGAGGCAAGAATGATGAACACCTGGTTAAAAGATGGTTTGGGTGAAACTGTCTCCTGGCTGAAAGTTCAGTGTCTGATCGATCCATCCATCCATCCATCCATCCATCCATCCATCCATCCATTTATCTAATCTGACCACTTCCTTTGCAGACTTTCTCACTATTTACACTATATAGCCCTCTAGCGTCCCACACAGACACTTCAAGGTGCCTTGTTAGTCGGTATCAGACACATAAGGGGTCGACAAAATGGCAATATTTAATGAGCTGGTAATGATAACAGTCTGAGAATAGGTGTAGATTTTCTTGCAGTTCTTTTTTCATTGAGAAATTGTACCAACTCTTTCCTGATTCCAGGCTGTCAGGCTGTCTGGTCACTGAGAAAAGCTGTGCTGCACTGGCCTCAGCTCTGAGCTCCAACCAATCCCATCTGAGAGAGATGGACCTGAGTAACAACGACCTGAAGGATTCAGGAGTGAAGTCCCTCTGTGCTGGATTGAAGCGTCCACACTGTACACTGGAGACTCTCAGGTCAGGATTCAGCCACATATCAAAACGCATTTTAAATACTGCTTTACTTTCACATCAGTGTTAAAGAAATATGGAACTTCTTAAAGACTGTCCTGATAACATGAGTGCAGCTGTGACTTGGTTGTTAAAACAGGTTGATGGTTTCATCAGTGACTCTTGCTACATATCAAAGATGCTTATTTCATTATTAAGTCTGTTCTGTCCTTGAATCCTTGAGATTTCTTAGACTTCTGAAGCTGATTGATGGGGAACTTTTCAAACTAACAAAATGAAAACATCAAGACTATCATTAAGTTGTCTCTTTGTGTTGATGACTGGTACTTGACCATTTTGAAAACTAATTCCATGCTGTCATGTATGATTATTCTTCTTATTAAATGACCTGAAACATGGTGTCCAAAAGCTAATGGAACGGCTGGACACCAATCTGAATAATCTTTATGAGTTGAAATAGTCACAATTATGAGTGTCCGGCTTTTCCAATCTGTTTTTTAGGCATGTCCTCAAGATAGAGTAGGTATAGATTTTGTGATATTTTTCCTGATTCCAGGCTGTCAGGCTGTCTGGTCACTGAGAAAAGCTGTGCTGCTCTGGCCTCAGCTCTGCGCTCCAACCCCTCCCATCTGACAGAGATGGACCTGAGTAACAACGACTTGAAGGATTCAGGAGTGAAGTCCCTCTGTGCTGGATTGAAGCATCCACAATGTACACTGGAGACTCTCAGGTCAGAGTTCAGCCACATATCAAAAGGCCTTTTAAATACTGCTTTACTTTCACGTCAGTGTTAAAGAAATATGGAACTTCTTAAAGACTGTCCTGATAACATGAGTGCAGCTGTGACTTGGTTGTTAAAACAGGTTGATGGTTTCATCAGTGACTCTTCTTGCTCACTGTCAAAGATGTGTATTCCATTATTCCTAAATCTGTTCTGTCCTTGAATCATTGAGATTTCTTAGATTTCTGAAGCCGATTGATGGGGAACTTTTCAAACTAACAAAATGAAAACATCAAGACTATCATTAAGTTGTCTCTTTGTGTTGATGACTGGTACTTGACCATTTTGAAAACTAATTCCATGCTGTCATGTATGATTATTCTTCTTATTAAATGACCTGAAACATGGTGTCCAAAAGCTAATGGAAAGACTGGACACCAGTCTGAATAATCTTTATGAGTTGAAATAGTCACAATTATGAGTGTCAGGCTTTTCCAATCTGTTTTTTAGGCATGTCCTCAAGATAGAGTAGGTATAGATTTTGTGATATTTTTCCTGATTCCAGGCTGTCAGGCTGTCTGGTCACTGAGGAAGGCTGTGCTGCTCTGGCCTCAGCTCTGCGCTCCAACCCCTCCCATCTGACAGAGATGGACCTGAGTAACAACGACTTGAAGGATTCAGGAGTGAAGTTCCTCTGTGCTGGATTGAAGCATCCACACTATACACTGGAGACTCTCAGGTCAGGATTCAGCCACATATCAAAAGGCCTTTTAAATACTGCTTTACTTTCACGTCAGTGTTAAAGAAAAATGGAACTTCTTAAAGACTGTCCTGATAACATGAGTGCAGCTGTGACTTGGTTGTTAAAACAGGTTTATGGTTTCATCAGTGACTCTTGCTACATATCAAAGATGTGCATTTCATTATTAAGTCTGTTCTGTCCTTGAATCCTTGAGATTTCTTAGACTTCTGAAGCTGATTGATGGGGAACTTTTCAAACTAACAAAATGAAAACATCAAGACTATCATTAAGTTGTCTCTTTGTGTTGATGACTGGTACTTGACCATTTTGAAAACTAATTCCATGCTGTCATGTATGATTATTCTTCTTATTAAATGACCTGAAACATGGTTTCAAGATACCAATGGCTGGGACTGGACACCAATCTGAATAATCTTTATTAGTTGAAATGAAGCCGTCACAATTATGAGTGTCCGGCTTTTCCAATCTGTTTTTTTAGGCATGTCCTCAAGATAGAGTAGGTGTAGATTTTGTGATATTTTCCTGATTCCAGGCTGTCAGGCTGTCTGGTCACTGAGGAAGGCTGTGCTGCTCTGGCCTCAGCTCTGAGCTCCAACCCCTCCCATCTGAGAGAGCTGGACCTGAGCTACAACCATCCAGGAGAGTCAGGAGTGAAGCTGCTGTCTGCTGGACTGGAGGATCCACAGTGGAGACTGGACACTCTCAGGTATGAACAGAGCCAAAACCTGGTGTTTGTGGTTTCTCGTTACTAATTATGGAGATATATTTGTCCCAATATTATTTGTGTGAACAGCTCATCTATCTGTCTGTGAATGTGGAATCTATAAATATAAAACACCTTCCACAAATACAAAAAAAGATATTTTGCAAATTTAACGGACCAGCAAAACACAAATTCCAAAAATAAAAACAACATAATTCCAAAGTAGTGCAATAACCTGCTAGCACCAAGCTAGCATTAGATAGCTAATGCTGAGCTAACCGTCTTGGCTAACAGGCCACACACACTAACAATAGTGTTCAAGTGACTGATGTGTTAAGTTTGACGTTTGAGCTTTATTTTGACATGGCAGACGTTGCAAGCTGGGATTCTTGTGTTTGAGGCTTGTGTGAAGAAGTTATTCTGACTAACGGCACAGCAGCTGTTTGCTCGCCTGCTGTCGCTGCTGCAGCTTCCAGTCCTCACTAGATACTGAAGGTTAAACATGAAGATAAGGGAGGGAAAGACGTCCAGCTTCCTTGTGCTGCTGCGTCAGAAGCAGAAGTATTTCTGAAGAAGCAGCACAAGCCCACGAGCATCCTCAGACAAAAGTGTGTGTGCTAGAATGTCTCCAGAACAAATGAACACACACTAATAATCAGCGTCACATTAACGTGATTAAACACTGAACGCAACAGCTCGTAGAGACGGCGTGCTCTTACTTTGGTGGGACGTTTGTCTGAAATTCAAGGATTCACAAATATCTGTTCACATACGCTTTTCATTTCTCTGTAGATTCATTTGATATATTCACAGGTTTTATTGTGGAAGTTGTTTTTTATTTGCAGAACATGTTCAGTAATAACACTGAGACAAACCATCTCTATAAAAATGTTCCTGTTTTCATCCTCTGACTGTTTCTTCCTGCAGGATGGACCATGGTGGAGAACACAGGCTGAAACCTGGTCTGAGGAAGTGTGAGTGTGGATTCAGACTCATTCATGAGAACAGAGCAGCTCACAATCTGATGTTTAAAGATATTTACAGACTCCACACTGCAGCCTTCTAGTCAGCTACAGATGACAACCTGTCACTTTATTTCTTTGACTTATGAACATTTAATAAATATAGACGCAATTAATCGTCTTTATCAATCAACCTTTCTTTATATAGAGCTAATTCATAACCAATGTTGTGACTGATCCTGATCAATGTGACTGAAGCTGATCATGAAGATGTAGAGTTGACTGTAACAGCACCACCCTGAGGTCACTGTGTGTCTCAGCAGGTGGTGAAATGTGCAGCCCACCAGGTTTGGTGTCTGCAGGTCTTCACCTTGTTGCTGCATGAACTCTTTTAGTGTAGAAGAAGAAGAAGGAGGCTCCAGCTGCTCGACCCTGAATAAACTAAAGTCAAAGCCAACAGTTGGATCAGCTGATAACCTGCTGCTGTTTGGTGTCTTCTTCTCTCCATCAGGGGCCTGTGAACTCTCAGTGGACACAAACACAGTGAACAGAAAGCTCAAACTGTCTGACAACAACAGGACGGTGACAATGGTGGAGGAACAGCAGCCATATCCTGATCATCCAGAGAGATTTGAGGACTGGGAACAGCTGCTGTGCAGAGAAGGTCTGACTGGTCGCTGCTACTGGGAGGTGGAGTGGAGAGGAGGGGTGGATGTAGCTGTGAGTTACAGAGGAATCAAGAGGAGGGGAAACACTAAGGACTGTTGGTTTGGATTAAATGATCAGTCCTGGAGTCTGAGCTGTTCAGGTCTTGGTTACTCTGTCAGGCACAATAACAAAAAAACAACCATCACCTCCTCCTTCCTCACCTTTATGCTCTCCTATTCCTCCTCCTTCCCCTCCACCTTCTCCACCTCCTACTTCTTCTCCTTCCTCCCTTCCCTCTTCCCCTCCTCTGGTACAGTAGCAGTGTACTTGGACTGTCCTGCCGGCTCTCTGTCCTTCTACAGAGTCTCCTCTGACTCTCTGATCCACCTCCACACCTTCAGGACCACCTCCACTGAGCCTCTGTATCCTGGGTTCGGGTTCTGGTTCAGGTCCTGGTCTGGTATCTCCTCAGTGTCTCTGTGTTCTCTGTAGGACGAAGAGTCTCAGAACCAGAAACACTCAGAAGATTAACAATCACAGTAACACACACACCATCTCTGTCTTTAGGGTTAGGGTTCACGTCTTGTTTGTACATAAAGTTTTGTTAAACCTGTTTCACAGTTTTCCAGCGTTGGACTTCAACTTCACTTTTAAAAACTTGTTTTTCTGAGAATGTGAGAAAATCTTTGAAGGCTTTTCTTTAGTTTCTTGAACTTTTTCCTCAACAGTGTACTTTTATTTCTCCTGTGCTGTGATGTTGATGTAAAAATGTGGGCTCACCGGATCAAACATGAGATCACTTGGAAGGATCCATGTTGTCGTTGAATAAAATGTTGGTAGAATAAATGTTTTGGTGTCGTTCAGCTTCTGCTCTCATGTCTCCACAAACCACCAACACAAACCTGCAGGTGTTTTAGCAGAGAAAAGTTCAGACAGTAAAACTTTCCAGAACCGTCTCCTTTAAAACATGTTGACGATGAATTAAATCCAGGTTTTCCTGCTGGTTTCTCTGCTTCTGACTGACATGAAACCTTCTAAATCAAAGTGAACACGTTTAAACACACTGAAACATTCAGCTGCTCCTGTGAACTAAACCAATCAGCAGCTTTCTGTTTGTGTCGCTGACAGAAAGTCTTCAGTGAAACTCCACATTGAACAAAGTGAACTAACAGCACTGATGCAGAAGTGAAGTCCAGCTAATGCTGAAGATCACGTCTTCTGATCAAAGCTTCATTGATTATTATTAAACTGACTCAACAGAAAACAGAGGCAGAATTTCATGGTGGTCAGAAACTTGGAGAAAAACCAGCGTTGGCTGTGAATTAACGAATTAACGAATGCCTGATCATCATACGACAAACTGCTTCATACCATTGGCCAGCAGGCTAACAGTTTAGCTAACATCCGAAGCTCCAGTCCGTTAGAAATCCAGCATGTCAGAATAACCTTCATGCAAGTGAATGACTGAACACACACACACACAGAGGAAACAAACAGCACTAAAATATTCTCCTGAAAAAGAGGCTAAAACCAGTTTTCCTGCTGCAGTATGTCATCATTATGGCATCAGACAGAGGACTTCTCTCTATACTGGTCTTGTTAGACCTGAGTGCATCAGACAGAGGACTTCTCTCTGTCCTGGTCTTGTTAGACCTGAGTGCTGCTTTTGACACCATTGACCATCACATCCTGTTACAGAGACTGGAACAGTTCATTGGTATAAAAGGAACTGCATTAAGCTGGTTTAAGTCCTATTTATTAGATCGATTTCAGTTTGTACACGTTAACAATGAATCCTCTGTCCACACTAAGGTTAGACATGGAGTTCCACAAGGTTCAGTGCTTGGACCGATACGGGTTACCTCATATATGCTTCCTCTGGGTAATATTATCAGGAAACACTCCATTCATTTCCACTGTTGTGCACAGTGTACTAAGCTCAATAACACAAGCACAAAAACTAATGAAATGACAAGCATTTTATACATAGGCCTATAGTGGGTGAATGGCTGATTTTAGTGGTGAACAGTAAAAATGACAAATTTGAGTATTTTTCTCAAAAATGAAACCCTAACATTACAGAATGCATGATTATATTTTGTAATGGATGACAAAAGTGGTTTTATTGGGACTTTATGGGACATTTTTGTCCTCAAATGACAAGAGGGTAGTAAATTTTAAATCTGATGCTACACAAAAACGAATAATGCATCACAATCAATACTTTGGCTAATCTTTGACATATCCAAGACTGATAAAAAAAAACTCAATCCCCAAACATTTGTTATATTGAAAATAACTCATTATTGTGTTTTTTCATGAATAAAAACAGTGACATCAAGTTATCAAACTGGCATTTAAAGGGCTACAATCCTGAAAATGAATTTTTCATGATTTGAATGTTTGATAGTTTTGTGCAGGGTTGGAGTTGTTTTAGAGATTTATGCAGAAAAACATTAATCTGTGAAGTTTTTATAGCAGTTGTTTGGAAGTGGTAATTTTTGTCCTTAATGACTTAAGAGGGTAATATATTAAACTGATGTCTGAGGATGAAGCATGGTGGTGCGGTGGTCAGCACTGTTTCCTAACAGCAAGAAGGTTCCAGGTTCTAATCCCGGTTTGAACCTGGGGTCTTTCTGTGTGTTCTCCTCATGCTAGCGTTGGTTCTGTCCGGGTACTCCGGCTTCCTCCCACAATCCAAAGACATGCAGGTTAAATTGCTCGTAGACATGAGCACGAGTTTTTTCCTGTCTCTGTGTGTGGCCCTGTGATTGGCAGGTGGTCGGTCCTGGGCGTACCCTGCCTCTCGCCCGAAATCAGCTGGGATTGGGATAAGCGGTATATGGATGGATAGATCGTCATTAACAATCAGTATCAATAAAAACAGCAAACACAATGGGACAATTTACTCCAACTGTTAGAATGTAAAATTTGAGCAGATTTTCCCAAATTCACATCATGGTGAGCTGATGATTAACATGAGGACAGAGAAAAGTTTACCTCAGCTGTACTTTAAAGTTTGGTCAGTCTGTGTCTTTTTAATAACTGTTAGTGTCAAACAGTTTTAATGATGTGTGAAGCTATCCTGACTGTATGAACTCTCTCTATCTCTGTGCTTTAGTGACTGATATCTGAGTTTTTACTCTGTTTATATCCTCACACGGGGCACCATTTGTTGGGGTTTAACAAATGGTATGTTCAATCAGAAATAATTAATAATTATCAAAGATATGAATAATTATTTTAAATAATAGAACCTTGTATAAAGTCCACCTCAATTGGGGAACCACCTCGAATAAATTTGGAAAAAAGATAGCCAGTTTAGTCTCATAAGGTAACTAAGCTATTAATTTGGAATTATGTTTTATAATTAACTTAATAACTAATGCCAAAATGACCACATTGATAGCTAGCTGAAGGATTTTGGTGTTCTTGACAGTGTAGAGGTTGGCAGTATTCCCCCTTTACAACATACAGCTGACTTTGCTGCAAAACAGAGGGAATCGTGCCCACAGTAAAAAGGTACTGAAGTAAGGACAAGGACCGCTGGTACCACAACAACAGCCCTGTTTACCTGTAAAAGCAAATGATTACATGCACTGTGTTAACTGTGAGGGTTACTTCAGGAGGAGATCACTATGAAGGCACATGCACAATAAAGTTGAAGGTTTAAAGCCTGGAAAAACACGGCTCCAGACCCTTTGTGAACATGCACAGCCAGCGCCAGGCAGCGTCAACGCACAGTTTTGGAAACTGGTACTCAGCATGAACCTAGATGAAGTAACAGCTGTTGTACGCAAAGAGAGAAACATCCTGAAGTTTGGAGAGCACCTCTTTAACAAACATGGACACGATGCCACCAAACACGACTATATCAGACAGAAGATGAGGGAGACAGGGCAACTTGTGGTCCAAGCACAGAAAAATGGAAAGTTAAAGCAGCTGTCGGACTTTTTTGTGCCAGCTAATTTCCTGCAGGTGATACAGGCTGTTAGGAATGTGGCCGGCGTGAATGAGGAGACTAAAACATTCAAAACGCCGTCTCTGCCACTTAAATTAGGCCACAGCCTAAAACAATTGCAAATATCATAGTGTGAAGCCATGATGGCAGGTGAAAAGGACTTGGTTGAAGATGTGCAGGTTTTCAAACAAATTCATGACACTTAAGTGGAATGAGTGTGTGTCAGCACAGGCACTGAGAAACCTCAAGGAAGCAAAATGGAACACTCCACAGCTGCTTCCCTTTACTGAAGATGTTAAAAAGATGCATGAACATCTAAACAAACTGAGGCAGGAATACCAAAAAAAACCTGAAAGAAGAATCGAATCACAAGAACTGTGCAGAACTGGCAAAAATAACACTGTGAAGTCATACTGTTCAACCGGAGAAGAGAAGGGGAAGTTTCAAAGTTGCTGCTGAACGCTTTCATGCTGAGAGATGCCTCGTCCAATTATCTGGATGTCGAGCTCGCTCTGTCCGAGTTAGAGAGGAAGCTTTGCAAGCATTTCCAAAGAATTGAGATTAAAGGCAAACGAGGAAGAAAGGTCCCCATCCTCCTGACCCCTGATATGTTGGCTTCTATTGACCTGCTCGTCGAGACTTGTCAAACCTGCAAGGTCCCAGATGAAAATTAGTTTGTTTGGTAGACCACAAGTCATTTCAGAGGATCTGATGTCACCCGCCAGATAGCTCGTAGTTCAGGGGCAAAACATCCAGAGGCGTTATCCTCCACAAAGTTAAGGAAGCACATGGCTACCATGTTCAAGGTGCTCAACCTAAAGGACAATGAAATGGACGACCTCACTGACTTCCTCGGCCACGATATCAGAGTGTCTTCACGTCCCTACGATTGTGTGATTGACCTCCTACCCGGCACTTCTCCTCCTAAGGGCTGCCTGTACTCCTTATCTGCCCCAGATAGAAAGGCCATGGAGACTCTCTGGCTGCAGGCATCATACGCCCCTCCTCATCCCCTGCTGGGGCAGGATTTTTCTTTGTGGATAAGAAAGACAAGTCTAGACTTTAGAGGGCTGAATGACATCACAATCAAAAACCTCTACCCCTTGTCCCTCATCTCATGGATGATGGGGCAGCTGTGGCTCAGTGGTAGAGTGGGTCGTCCCTCATCCCCAGCTCCTATGGGTCAACATGTCGAAGTGTCCTTGGGCAAGATACTGAACCTAACTTGCTCCTGAAGCCTGGCTTCAGTGTGTGAATGCGTATGAAAGAATAGTCTCCTCCTAATTAGATCCCTCCTGTACTAATGTGTGTGTGAATGGGTGAATGAGGATGTCATGTGAAGCGCTTTGAGTAGTTGAAATCACTAGAAAGACACTATAAAAATACAGACCATTTACCATCTCGTCTGCCTTCAAACTGCTTCAGGGGGCCACCATCTTCACCAAGCTTGACCTTAATGATGTGCTCAGAGACATGCTCACCTGCTTTGTTTTTGTCTACCTTGATGACATCCTCATCTTCTCCAAGACCCAGGAGGAGCATGTCCACCACCTCCAGTCTGTGCTCCAGCGCTTCCTTGAGAACTCCCTGTTCGTGAAAGCGGAGAAGTGTGAGTTCCATGCCTCTTCTGTCTCATTCCTGTGGTACATCGTGGCTCAACGAAGCA
Organism: Pempheris klunzingeri; assembly: GCF_042242105.1. Taxonomy (NCBI): domain Eukaryota; kingdom Metazoa; phylum Chordata; class Actinopteri; order Acropomatiformes; family Pempheridae; genus Pempheris; species Pempheris klunzingeri. Next base: position 1,390,548 of record NC_092029.1, on the reverse strand, counting down.
TCCAAATGGACCCAGCAAAAGTTTCTGCAATCACCTCCTGGCCTGTTCCTGACTCCCGCAAGCAATTACAGTGCTTCCTGGGGTTCGCCAACTTCTATCAGTGCTATGCAACTACAGCTCTGTGGCACGATATAAATAAAGATTGATTGATTGATTGAATAAATTGTCATAATGTTCTATATTATCATAATGATTATAATTATTGTATTGTCAAGATATTTAGTTTCTTCCACATTTGTCAAAACCATGTGGTCTATTTATTTACTAAGTAATGATCACATAAAGTCAGACCACATCAATACTGGAGGTGCTTTTATTTTGGACAAATATTTGCCCGTTATGATGCAGATTAAGATCTTGCTGTGTGTGCACACCTTTCTTCTAGTGACTTCAGACTTTGATTTAATACCTTTGATTTAGTTTCATACTATAAATATATATGTATATGATAATAATTCATATTTATGTATTATTATTTACTGAATGTGCAAAAAAGATTTATTGTACCAGCTTTAGTTTCATTCATTTGGTTATTAAAGGTTGTATATTTCTGATAGAACTTTCTCCTGTTATATTAAAGGTTTTCTAATTGAGGAAGACGATGTTTTACTGTGTCGAAGTGGTTACGCCTGCACACTCACTGCCTGCTGCTGAAGTCTGATTAAAGCTGCCATATTTATACATCATCCACACCAGCAGGCCGATCAGGTGTGTTTAACCATCCAAACCATCCAATGACTGGGAAACAGCAAACACAGGTTTATTTTCTATATGAACAGTAACATCATATCAGATTCATCATCACGTGCATCAGACAAAGGTATTAAGCTCTTTACACGAAAAGTGCTGAAACATTTCTACACCTGAAGAAGTAATCATCACCTTGATATGATAAATGTGTTCTGTAGGATAAGATATTTCTTTATCAGTCCCACGACGGGGAGATTTCTGTTCCTGCAGGCAGAACACTGAAAGGTGAACACAGTCAGTTTGAAGAGAAGCTCTCAGACTCACATTTTAAAACTCTTTCAAACCAAAATAAGCAAAACGAGCAGCTCCCATTACAACACAAACAACTTGATCAGATTCAGTTGTTTGTGTGATCACAGTGATCAGCTGGTCATACTGAGAGTGTTTCTGGAAACAGGAGGAGACTCTCCCTCCTATGGAGAACACAGAGACACTGAGGAACCAGGCCACCCAAAGCCAAAGCCAGCATACAGAGGCTGAGTGAAGGTGGTGCTGAAGGTGTGGAGGTGGATCAGTGAGTCAGAGGAGACTCTGTAGAAGGACAGAGAGCCGGCAGGACAGTCCACATACACTCCTACTGTACCAGAGGAGGAGGAGGAGGAGGAGGAGGAGGAGGAGGAGGAAGAGGAGATGGTTGTTTGTTTGTTATTGTACCTGACATAGTAACCACCACCTGAACAGATCAGACTCCAGGAATGATCATTTAATCCAAACCAACAGTCCTCAATGGTTCCCCTCCTCTTGATTCCTCTGTAACTCACAGCTACATTCACCCATCCTCTCCACTCCACCTCCCAGTAGCAGCGACCAGTCAGACCTTCTCTGCACAGCAGCTGAGGATGGTCAAATCTCTCTGGATGATCAGGATATGGCTGCAGCTCCTCCTCCACCAGTGTCACCGTCCTGTTGTTGTCAGACAGTTTGAGGAGTCTGTCCACTGTGTTTGTGTCCACTGAGAGTTCACAGGAATCTGATGGAGAGAAGAAGACACCAAACAGCAGCAGGTTATCAGCTGATCCAACTGTTGGCTTTGACTTTAGTTTATTCAGGGTCGAGCAGCTGGAGCCTCCTTCTTCTTCTTCTACACTGCGTGAACCGGTTCTGCTCAGTCACGGCTCAGGACTCAGCTGATGCAGAAGATCTGGTGATCAATGACTGATGACAGTTTGTGGGGCTGATTACATCATATTTAAATGTCAGGACACCTTCTGTGATCCGACCACCACAGAGAACATAGAACCACAGGAACTAGTGACCATATTTAGGAACTACAACTAGTGGAAAGATCCTCAGCACTGATTCATGAAGCCAGAGAACCACAGCAGGAGAACCAGGACCAGGATCCACAGGAACCAGAGAACCACAGCAGGAGAACCAGGACCAGGATCCACAGGAACCAGAGAACCACAGCAGGAGAACCAGGACCAGGATCCTCAGGAACCAGAGAACCACAGCAGGAGAACCAGGACCAGGATCCACAGGTCCTGGTTCTCCTGCTGTGGTTCTCTGACTTCATGGATCACTGCTGAGGATCTTTTTACTGATATTAGTCCTGTTATCATTATTCACATAGTGAATTTTTTTTTTTTTCGTGTTTTCGTGTTTTTCACTGTTACCGTATTGATCAGTGTCAGTCACACTGATCAGTCATATTGATCAGTATCAGTCATATTGATCAGTATCAGTCACGCTGATCAGTCATATTGATCAGTATTAGTCATATTGATCAGTGTCAGTCATATTGATCAGTATTAGTCATATTGATCAGTATCAGTCACATTGATCAGTCATATTGATCAGTATCAGTCACATTGATCAGTGTCAGTCACATTGATCAGTATTAGTCATATTGATCAGTATCAGTCACATTGATCAGTATTAGTCATATTGATCAGTATCAGTCACATTGATCAGTCATATTGATCAGTATCAGTCACATTGATCAGTGTCAGTCATATTGATCAGTATTAGTCATATTGATCAGTATCAGTCACATTGATCAGTCATATTGATCAGTATCAGTCACATTGATCAGTGTCAGTCACATTGATCAGTATTAGTCATATTGATCAGTATCAGTCACATTGATCAGTATTAGTCATATTGATCAGTATCAGTCACATTGATCAGTCATATTGATCAGTATTAGTCATATTGATCAGTCATATTGATCAGTATCAGTCACATTGATCAGTCATATTGATCAGTATCAGTCATATTGATCAGTATCAGTCACATTGATCAGTCATATTGATCAGTATCAGTCATATTGATCAGTATCAGTCACGTTGATCAGTCATATTGATCAGTATTAGTCATATTGATCAGTATCAGTCACATTGATCAGTCATCTTGATCAGTATCAGTCATATTGATCAGTAACAGTCACATTGATCAGTTATATTAATCAGTATCAGTCACATTGATCGGTATCAGTCATATTGATCAGTATCAGCCACATTGATCAGTCATATTGATCAGTATTAGTCATATTGATCAGTATCAGTCACGCTGATCAGTCATATTGATCAGTATTAGTCATATTGATCAGTATCAGTCACATTGATCAGTCATCTTGATCAGTATCAGTCATATTGATCAGTAACAGTCACATTGATCAGTCATATTGATCAGTATCAGCCACATTGATCAGTCATATTGATCAGTATTAGTCATATTGATCAGTATCAGTCACATTGATCAGTCATATTGATCAGTATCAGTCACATTGATCAGTCATATTGATCAGTATCAGTCATATTGATCAGTATCAGTCACATTGATCAGTAATATTAATCAGTATCAGTCACATTGATCAGTATCAGTCATATTGATCAGTATCAGTCACATTGATCAGTCATATTGATCAGTAACAGTCACATTGATCAGTATCAGTCATATTGATCAGTATCAGTCACATTGATCAGTCATATTGATCAGTAACAGTCACATTGATCAGTATCAGTCATATTGATCAGTATCAGTCACATTGATCAGTACCAGTCATATTGATCAGTATCAGTCACAACATTGGTTATGAATTAGCTCTGTATAAAGAGAGGTTGATTGATAAAGACGATTAATTGCATCTATATTTATTAAATGTTCATAAGTCAAAGAAACAAAGTGACAGGTTGTCATCTGTAGCTGACTAGAAGGCTGCAGTGTGGAGTCTGTAAATATCTTTAAACATCAGATTGTGAGCTGCTCTGTTCTCATGAATGAGTCTGAATCCACACTCACACTTCCTCAGACCAGGTTTCAGCCTGTGTTCTCCACCGTGGTCCATCCTGCAGGAAGAAACAGTCAGAGGATGAAAACAGGAACATTTCATATAGAGATGGTTTGTCTCAGTGTTATTATTGAACATGTTCTGCAAATAAAGAACAACTTCCACAATAAAACCTGTGAATATATCAAATGAATCTACAGAGAAATGAAAAGTGTTTGTGAACGTCTTCCCAACATTAAAACTTTCAAACAGATATTTGTGAATCCTTGAATTTCAGACAAACGTCCCACCAAAGTAAGAGCACGCCGTCTCTACGAGCTGTAGAGAAAACAACCAGCGATAAATGATGCGTTCAGTGTTTCATCACGTTAATGTGACGCTGATTATTAGTGTGTGTTCATTTGTTCTGGAGACGTTCTAGCACACACACTTCTGTCTGAGGATGCTCGTGGGCTTGTGCTGCTTCTTCAGAAATACTTCTGCTTCTGACGCAGCAGCACAAGGAAGCTGGACGTCTTTCCCTCCCTTATCTTCATGTTTAACCTTCAGTATCTAGTGAGGACTGGAAGCTGCAGCAGCGACAGCAGGCGAGCAAACAGCTGCTGTGCCGTTAGTCAGAATAACTTCTTCACACAAGCCTCAAACACAAGAATCCCAGCATGCAACATCTGCTGTGTCAATGTTGGGAAAGTTACTTACAAAATGTAAAATATTTCATGTTACTTTCATTTGAAAGTAATACGTTTCTTTACAATCTTACTGCCTGTGTAGAGTAATGTGTTAAACTACTTGTTACACTACTTTTGAATTATATTGTTTTTATTTCTGGAATTTATGTTTTCTGATCCATGTTATATTGGCAAAATATTTGAGTTTACAAATCTTTTTCTGTATTTGTGGAAGTTGTTTTATATGTATAGATTACACATTCACACACAGATTGTTGAGAGCACGAACACCAGGTTTTAACTCTGTTCATACCTGAGAGTCTCCAGTCTCCACTGTGGATCATCCACTCCAGCAGACAGCAGCTTCAGTCCCGAGCCTCCTGGATGGTTGTAGCTCAGGTCCAGCTCTCTCAGATGGGAGGGGTTGGAGCTCAGAGCTGAGGCCAGAGCAGCACAGCCTTCCTCAGTGACCAGACAGCCTGACAGCCTGGAATCAGGAAAAATATCACAAAATCTACACCTACTCTATCTTGAGGACATGCCTAAAAAATAATCATATCAAGAAGAATAATCATAAATGACAGCATGGAATTAGTTTTCAAAATGGTCAAGTACCAGTCATCAACACAAAGACACAACTTAATGATAGTCTTGATGTTTTCATTTCATTAGTTTGAAAAGTTCCCCATCAATCAGCTTCAGAAATCTAAGAAATCTCAAGGATTCAAGGACAGAACAGATTTAGGAATAATGAAATACGCATCTTTGATATGTAGCAAGAGTCACTGATGAAACCATCAACCTGTTTTAACAACCAAGTCACAGCTGCACTCATGTTATCAGGACAGTCTTTAAGAAGTTCCGTATTTCTTTAACACTGACGTGAAAGTAAAGCAGGATTTAAAAGGCCTTTTGATATGTGGCTGAACTCTGACCTGAGAGTCTCCAGTGTACAGTGTGGACGCTTCAATCCAGCACAGAGGGACTTCACTCCTGAATCCTTCAGGTCGTTGTTACTCAGGTCCATCTCTGTCAGATGGGAGGGGTTGGAGCTCAGAGCTGAGGCCAGAGCAGCACAGCCTTCCTCAGTGACCAGACAGAACGACAGCCTGGAATCAGGAAAGAGTTGGTACAATTTCTCAATGAAAAAAGAACTGCAAGAAAATCTACACCTATTCTCAGACTGTTATCATTACCAGGTCATCAAATATTGTCGTTTTGTCAACCCCTTTTGTGTCTGATACCGACTAACAAGGCACCCTGAAGTGTCTGTGCGAGACGCTAGAGGGCAATGTAGTGTAAATAGTGAGAAAGTCTGAAAAGGAAGGGGGTCAGATTGGATAAATGGATGGATGAATAGATGGATGGATGAATCGGTCAGACACTGAACTTTCAGCCAGGAGACAGTTTCACCCAAACCATCTTTTAACCAGGTGTTCATTACTCTTGCCTCATGATGAAGGTCCAGTAGACCTGTGGCGAGGTCAGAGTCCTGTGAATCTCATATAGAAGCTAAACAGAGGTCAGCATTTGATGACATGGGGGTGAAGAATGTTTCTGAACATCTAATGCTGCAGCTGAAGGGTGCCTTGTGCCTCAGTACCAGACGCTGAGGGATGTGTCTTTGACGACCTGGTAATGAGAACAAGTTAGTATCTACTGAGTCGCTGGCTCATAGACATACATCAAAAACAGAAAGACACACACAAACACTGATGCAGTTATACAAACCAATAGAAACTATTCAGAGTTACAGTTACAACTCCTTTCCTGTTTTGTTCGTTTGATCCCATTTTACAGAGAGTTATATGAGAAGAATGATCCCTCAGATGTGGAGTCTCCTCATCAACATTAACCTGAGTGTAAACCAACGTTTTAATCAGCTGATAACAAACAGCTGATCTCTGACCTGAGAGTCTTCAGTGGACAGTGTGGACTCCCCAGTCCAGAAGACAGGGTCTTCACTCCTGCATCCTTCAGGTTGTTATCACTCAGGTCCAGCTCTGTCAGACTGGAGGACTGGGAGCTGAGAACTGAGGACAGAGCTGCACAGCTTCTCTCAGAGAGGTTACAGCCACTCAGCCTGAGGAAGAGACAGTGATAAACACAATGGTAGACTTTCTTCTTTATGAAATATAAAGACTAGAAATGAATATATCCAGTGATCCATCCACCTACAGAGCTTTGCTGGAGGCTTTGACCACTAGCAGCAGCCTCAGAAGAGCCTCCTCTGAAGCAGAGTATTTCTTCAGCTCAAACACGTCCAGATCTTCTTCTGATGACAGTAAGATGAAGACCAGAGCTGACCACTGAGCAGGAGACAGTTTATCTGTGGAGAGACTTCCTGATCTCAGGAACTGTTGGACCTCCTCCACTAGAGAACGATCATTCAGTTCATTCAGACAGTGGAACAGGTTGATGCTTCTCTCTGGAGACAGATCCTTGTTGATCTTCTTCTTGATGTATCTGACTGTTTCCTGATTGGTCTCTGAGCTACTTCCTGTCTGAGTCAGCAGACCTCGTAGGAGATTCTGATTGGTCTGCAGTGAAAGACCCAACAGGAAGCGGAGGAACAAATCCAGGTGTCCATTTGGACTTTGTAGGGCCTTTTTTACTGCACTCTGGTAGAAATGTGTGGGTTTAGATGTGTCTCTAAATAGTTTAGACCACCATTTTGCCTCTGACAGCAGATTGACTCCAGAGTTGATGAAGGTCAGATGGACATGAAGAGCAGCCAGAAACTCCTGAATGCTCAGATGGACGAAGCAGAACACCTTGTCCTGGTACAGTTCACTCTCCTCTCTAAAGATCTGTGTGAACACTCCTGAGTACTTAGAGGCTTCTCTGATATCGGTGCCGCACTCTGTCAGGTCTGATTCATAGAAGATCAGGTTCCCTTTCTGCAGCTGCTCAAACGCCAGTTTTCCCAGAGACTCGATCATCTTCCTGCTCTCTGGACTCCAATGTGGATCCCTCTCAGATTTTCCATGATATTTGACATTTTTAACTTTGGACTGGACCACCAGGAAGTGGATGTACATCTTAGTCAGGGTCTTGGGCAGCTCTCCTCCCTTTGGGTTCTTCAGCAGAATCTCCAGAACCGTAGCAGTGATCCAGCAGAAGATCGGGATGTGGCACATGATGTGGAGGCTTCGGGATGTCTTGATGTGGGAGATGATTGTGTCGGCCTGCTCCTCATCTCTGAACCTCTTCCTGAAGTACTCCTCCTTCTGAGGGTCGGTGAACCCTCTGACCTCTGTCACCATGCCAACACACTCAGCAGGGATCTGATTGGCTGCTGCAGGTCGTGTGGTTATCCAGAGGCGAGCAGAGGGAAGCAGATTCCCCCTGATGAGGTTTGTCAGCAGCACATCCACTGAGGTGGACTCTGTCACATCAGTCAGGGTCTCATTGTTGATGAAGTCCAGAGGAAGTCGACACTCGTCCAGACCGTCGAAGATGAAGACGACCTGGAACTCTTCAAACCTAAAGATTCCTGCGTCTTTGGTTTCACTAAAGAATCGATGAACAAGTTCCACCAAGCTGCACTTTTCCTCTTTCAGCACATTCAGCTGTCTGAAGGTGAAAGGAAACATGAACTGTATGTCCTGGTTGGCTTTGTCTTCAGCCCAGTCCAGAGTGAACTTCTGCGTTAAGACTGTTTTCCCGATGCCGGCCACTCCCTTTGTCATCACTCTTCTGACTGGTTCCTCTGTTCCATCTGAGGCTTTGAACACGTCCTCACAGCTGATGGTTGTTTCTACTGTTGCAGGTTTCCAAGATGCTGTTTCAACCTGTCTGATCTCATGTTCCATGTTGACCTCTCCCGTGTCTTCCATCATGATGTAGATCTCAGTGTAGATCTCATGTAGAAGTTTTGAATTTCCTGCTTTTGTGATTTTCTCGAACACATATTGAAACCTCTTCTTCAGGTTTGATTTGAGTTTATGCTGGCACTTGGAAAGAATCTCTGAATGAATTAAAATGAGAAACAATTCAGAGGATGGCAGGGAAAACATGAGTCATCAAAATGTAAAGTACAATATCTTACATTGTCATATCCCTTTTTAATGACCTACCTGTAGGTTCTGAGATGGTGTTTGGTAAATTCTTCAGCAGATCATTCTGATTCATCAAAATCAAAACCATTCTGGTCACTTTGATGGTGTTTATACAGTAGGTCTTCACCATCTGATCCACTGTGTCCATCCTGTCTGCATCCTCCAGTCGACTCTTTGGGATTGGTGAGAAGCCTTCCAGGACTCCTTTCTGCTGCAGGTACCACTTGAATTTTTTAAAATCCTCGGCTCCCAAATCCTCCAAAGTTCCCAAGAGGACCTGTTGAGGTGTCGCCATCTGGCCTCTCTGTCAAGATACAAAAGACTGTTTTAAGATACTGCAGTTTATAATTTCAACATTTCATGAAAGCACAGGTTGATAATCTATGTTAAGAAAAGAGTGAGGAGGAAAACAAACAAACCCTGGAGAGAAAAAGGAAACAAGTACTTTTAGTGCCTAAACCTAACGAAACTGCTACCGTTTCACAAAGTTAAACTTGTGTTAATTATCGCTACCATGATGACAAAGGGCCAATATCCCGACCATCTTAGGATCCAGTGCATCTCATACAGACACCAAAGAGGCACCAGTGTGTGACACTATGGGAATAACAGGACGGCTGCTGTGAGCGTCTAATATGGTGTCATGAGCGTTGGTATCACAGCCAGCGGGAGGCGTGACAAAGTGTTGGTATTTGACACCCTTTGAATGAGAACAGGTTGGTTTTAAACCAGAGGTGTGGACTCGAGTCACATGACTTGGACTCGAGTAAGACTCGAGTCATGAATTTGATGACTTTAGACTCGACTTGACAAAATGTAAAGAGACTTGCAACTCGACTTGGACTTTAACATCAGTAACTCGTGACTTCACTTGGACTTGACCCTTTTGACTTGAAAAGACTTGCTACTTTCCCCAAACCCAAAGATTAAAAGGTATGTTGACATGGATCGCTATATATCTATATCTGTGTGTGTGTGTGTGTGTGTGTGTACCTGAGCGAGTGCGCTGTCGGCCCGACATCCAATCAAATTAGATCCATGTTGTTTTGATCCGACAGCATCCAACCAATCAAATTACAGGACAACCAATGAAGCGGATAACACAGCACGCCAGTTGGCAAAAATGATACCAAAGATAGTTTCGTTTGGGTATAAAAACTACGAGGTGGTACGAATCGCAGTATGTAAAACATGCGGGTCGAAGATTACGGACAGAGGAATTTTTTTTTTAAGTGATGACATGTTTGGAAAAGGTTAAGGCTAGATTTAAGTTAAGTAAAGCAAAAGGGCCTGTCCAGTTGAAGGTGAAAACTGTTTTGCAATATGATGTGAGATCAATACATTACAGGACAGAAACTGCTGTGCAACTAGTTATAGTGCAGTATGCTATGGAAATACAATGTCAGCACTTTTTGTGCAAATTGCATTTGTTTCTTTCAAATGTGTTTGAACAATGTTCTTGCTAAAAAAAGGTTTGAATAAATACAGATGTTGTAGCATACATGATCTGTGTAAATATTATTTCTCAGTTGTTAAAAGGACTCGAAAGGACTTGAAACTCAAATGGTAGGACTTGGGACTTGACTTGAGACTTGTTGGTCTTGACTGGGACTTGACTAGGGACTTGCCTGTCTTGACTCAGGACTTGACTTGGGACTCGAGGGCAAAGACTTGAGACTTACTTGTGACTTGCAAAACAATGACTTGGTCCCACCTCTGTTTTAGACACTTAAAGTATTAACTGTTAAAACGCTGCACTGATCTAAGCAGTCTAACCAAGTCTCACAATCCCTGCATGTCATCACAGATTACAATCGAATGGCTGCTGTTTTTTCCCCCCCTGAAAACTGTGCAGTGATAAAATTACACAGTCAATCGCAGCAAATGGATATTTCTGTTTGAGTCAAACAGTTACACATTCCTCTGGTACGTTTCTTACCTGCTGAAGTGACTTCAGGTGTACTTACAGACGCTTTCAATCTTCAACCTTCATTCTTCCTCGTCAGGTTGTCTCTGTGCGTGTGATCTGAGGACGCACCCTCATTACGTCAGAGTTGAAAAAAGTTCAAAACCAGTTGAACCGGTGGTAGTTTCCAGCCAATCAGAGATGCAGCTATTCACTCATTTCCTGTCCTTTACCTGTCTGACAGAGGCTGGAAAAGCAGAGAATGCTTTCTTGGTATTGTGTCAAAGAAAAAATACTCATTCATTCCTTCCAAACTCTCATCACTGTCTCCTTTCCTGATTCCTCTGCATGCCACTGCTGCAACTGAGACCAGTCGTCAAACCTGTCTGAGTGATCAGCATACGGCTGCGTCTTTCCCTCCCATGTCACATTCTTGTTGTTGTCAGACAGTTTGAGCTCTCTGTTTACGTCGTCTGTGCCCAGTGTGAGTTCACAGGAATCTGACAAAGAGAACAAGGCACAACACAGCAGCGGGTTATCAGCTAATACAACTGTTGGTGTTTGTTTTTTTTATTCATTATCCAAAACCTATAAATATATATATAAAACATGTTATCATTTGTGTCTATACATGTATGCATGTACATATGTAAAGAAGGCCTATGTTTGTGCTTATACGTACATGTACATAATATTATACATTATCATAAGAATTATAATTATTGTAATATTATTGTTGCGTCAAGATATTTATTTTCTTCCACATTTAATAAGTAATGATCACATAAAGTCAGATCACATCAGTACTGGAGGTGCTTTTATTTTGGACAAACGTCACCACCTACTGAAATCTCGCGAGACTTACAGTCATAACAGCCTGCATCCGGGTCTTTGGGTCAGCTGATCAAAACACGGAAGTCGTAGCAGCAGTCCAGTTGTGATGGCTGACAGCTGCTGGACCTTCCAAACGTCTAATTTTATTGATTTATGAATCGTTTTAACGTTTCGACGTGACGTTAAAGTGTGAAAGTGTTGTTTTTTTTATCGGTGAGTATTGTGACAACTCATTAACGGCGGTCTGCTTCAGCTTTTCAACTCTTTCATTCATTCGGTGCTCATTTGGTCATTTTTTCCGAGTTCTAGATGAAGTTTCTGAGTACAATTGTTAACAAAGCAGCTTCGAAATATCACAAAGAGACTCACAAGTTTATTTTTAATCTCGGATATAAAACCTTTGGATGAATGTGAAATGTGAAAGTCTGACAGAGGATTTGTGAACTTACCTATCATTATCATTATTATTATATACCGATACTATACTTTTTTTCATTTCAGTCATTTGCTCAAACAGTGAAAAGTCTCCATCACTATTTTTCCAGCACCCAGGGTGACTTCATCACGAAGTTTGTCCAAGAAACACCCAAAAATATTCAGGTTATTGTAACGTGGAACCATGAAAAGCAGCAAATGTTCACATTTGACAACCTGGAACAATCAGATTTAAATGATTAGTAGACTTTCCCTGTTGATCGACTAATTGATTAATCAACTAATCGTTGCAGCTCTACTTGCATCCAAGACCGAACATCCCCCAACAGCAGCTTCATGAAGCACAGTCACAGCTGACGTGCTCTCTTCGTATTACAGCGGACAGCAGGGAGTCAAAGAAGACCTACAGTATTAAAACTGTTCCCCAGATCTTTATCTCTCCATCCCCTGACTTCTCATCTCGTCTCGTCTAATGTTCCCTCGTACCGCCGTGTGTGTATTAGGACGTAGTGTCACTTCAGAAGAATGACGCTGTGCGTTATGGGCTGACGTGAATGTGAAGACACTTCTTTGTTCCACAATCATCTACACAAACTATGTTCTTTTCTATATTTTCACACACAGAGTTCAGTTTTAATTAAAAAAAACAACAACCAAAAACACACAGATCAACTTTAAAACAAGAATATTTGCCCGTTATGATGCAGATTAAGATCTTGCTGTGTGTGAACACCTTTCTTCTAGTGAGACTTTGATTTAATACCTTGGACAAGTCCAGTGGTGGAATAACTATGAGCTGGATGACTGAGAATCTTCACAGACATTTAGTTTCATACTATAAATATATATGTATATGATAATAATTCATGTTTATGTATTATTATTTACTGAATGTGCAAAAAAGATTTATTGTGCCAGCTTTAGTTTCATTCATTTGGTTATTAAAGGTTGTATTTCCATATTTCTGATAGAACTTTCTCCTGTTATATTAAAGGTTTTCTAATTGAGGCAGATCTATATGGAAAGTCACTTTCAATGGAGGAAAAGAGCCTCATTTGTGTTTGGTGTTTCCAGCAGGTAGCCCAGGTGGGCTGCAGGTAGCCGCCGACGATGGTGAAGGTGTTTCGCTGTCCGGCCCGTCATGGCTACGCTGTGGAAGTGTCTCCGTTCTTCCCCAACAGAGTGGCCTGTGCTGCCTCTCAGTACTACGGCATCGCTGGTCAGTGTGCTGCAGTCACAGTGTTCAAACACATTCAGAGGAAAGATGGCGCCAAATTAAAGCAGCTACAAGGAGGTTTTAAAGCTCATTTTCAAGTTCCTACTTGTATTTGGAGGTCCTACTAGAGCAGGTTTACATGGTTTAATGTTAGAAAAAGGGGAGGGGATTCATGAAGGAGGTGTCGCTCTCCACCGCTTTGATAAATGTGATAAAATTAACCAGACAAACTGCGTATTTGTAGGTTGCGGCACACTGCTGGTCCTGGATGAGACGGAGACGGGGGTTACTCTAGTGAGAAGGTAAAGCTTCCTTCTTTCTGTCTTTCTTTCCTTCTTTTTCTTTCTTTAAATTGTTCTGTCTTAGTTTCTTCTATCAGTTATTTAATTTAATTTATTTTTCCATTTGGTGTTTTTCATTTAATCATTTTCCTTATCTTTTGGGGGGAGATGAGAAGAGATGCTTTTCACAGCTTAAAGGATAACTCCTGTATTTTAAAGTCTGGAATCTATTTGTTAATATCCTGGTGTCTGAATGACTGGTAGGTAGTAAAAGTGTTGGAACTGGTCCAGTAGATCACCTCAGCAACGTGATCCTTTGGGACGACTGCACCAGACTCCACAAACAAAAACAGTAATTTCACTTTGTTGGTCTTACTGTGTGTTTTAAAGGAATAGTTTGGAGTTAACACCATATTTGTAGATCAGCAGCTCCTGTGTTCTGTTCTCTAAAATCCCTGTTTTAGTGAATGTAGTCTGGTGTGTGTGCAGAGAGCGATATAACGGCTGTTTGTGGTTAAACCAAAAGGATCCTAATACAGGTGCTGTGTGTCTCTGTGTGTGTGTGTGTGTCAGCTGGGAGTGGGGTGACGGCCTGTTCGACGTCGCATGGAGTGAAGCCAACGAACACATCCTGGTCGCCGGGGGCGGGGACGGCAGCCTGCAGCTCTGGGACACAGCCAATCACAAGGCTCCGCTGAGAGTGGCCAAAGAACACACACAAGAGGTAAAACACACACACACACACACACACACACACACACACACACACACACACACACACACTCATTCACAGAAGAATAAAACAGGTTGATCTATAAACCAAATATAACAGCATCCTGTATTTTGTGTGTAGGTGTACGCTGTAGACTGGAGTCAGACCAGAGGAGAGAACCTGATTGTCTCTGGATCGTGGGATCACACAGTTAAAGTGGTGAGTTTTTATACTTTGTCTTTTCTTCTCCTTCCTCTTCCTTTTCTCCTCTCTGACAGCCATGTGTGTTTGTTTTCCTCCCCCAGTGGGACTCCGATCTCAGCCAATCGCTGGCCACGCTCAGGGGTCACGAGGGGGTTGTCTACAGCGCCATCTGGTCGCCTCACATCCCAGGATGCTTTGCCTCAGCCTCAGGTGAGCCTTGGAGCTGGAGGGATTTGTTTTTAGAGACTAGTGGAAATGATGAGACTAAGGAAAGGAAAGAAAGAAAGAAGGGAAGGACAAGTGGGCAAAAGACGTAAAAGCTGCATAATGATAAACTGAATCCCAGCGCTGGTTTAGATTTCCTCCGGCCGCTTTGAGTTGGGACGGTGGTTTACATCGTCTGGTCACAAGGTGGCGGTAGAGCCGTGTTACTGCAGCGCTGCTCTGCTCGAGCTGGTGGGATTCATGACTTCTCTGTTCGCTTCAGGCCGTTCAGATTCAGCTTCTGTTAGAAAGTCACAGAGGAAAAACTACAGAAGTGTCAAATCCATCTAATTGGCATTTGTCTATTTATTCCATGGATGTAAAGTAATCCAACGGACAGTTTTTTATTTATTTCATCATGCCTTATTGATCCACCTGATGAGGCCACAGGGGCTTTTCCCCCTGTGGCAGCTTTTTGGGTGCATCCTCTGTGCACCACGAGAATGTAACAGACTACCTGGACCGACCTCATTCAACAAAGTCCGTCTGCTGCGTCTCGTCTGCTCCGTCATGACGGTTTGTCAGAAGCTTCAAGGAGGCCATGTTTTTAACTGAGAGAAAGTTACTTTTCTTCCCCGACACGCAGCAGCATCCTGAGGTAGACAGACAACCGCCAGGCAAAGGATCATGGGAGTAAATTAAAAAAATCATAGTTTTGAAATGTTTTTCCATAAGTAGACATCAATGAAAAGACTGATTACTGTAAGCCAATAACTTAAACAGCATTTGTATAGAAATGGTTCTGACCGAAGCTTTTTGATCCATACAAACAGCTGATCACTGCAGCTGTGATCAATAGCGGCGGTCTCCACTGGAGAGTAAAGCCTGGCTTCACACCCACAGTGTTTAAAGTAAGGAAACAAGGCTTTAGAGAAGAGCAGAGATGGTCAGCCTTCCACATGCTCATGATTAGTTTAGTCAGCAGATGACGCCTACACGGCACTCATTGGCTTCGTTTGACGTCATTTTATTTCTCTGCAAACATGGAGACACCTGAGTATTTTAGTCTTGGTAATAGTCCTGCTCCGTAGAAATGGTGGGAGATATTTGATTATGTTAAAATAACTTATGTCATTTGGTTATTTAGTTTGATTATTATTAATGTTTTAGTTATTTGGAACCAACCACCAACCATTTAATCTTTTAGTTAACACTTAGACGCTAAATCACCTTCTCCTATCCCCACCCGAGCCGTGATCACGTCCTCAGGTTGTAATAAAGGTAATAAAGACCAGAGTAAAGAAATAAAGCAAAGCTGCTGCAGGTTGTGATGCAGCTCCTCCTCGCCTCCCGCTCCACCGAGGAAGTGAGTTTTGGAAATGAGCTTCCCTCTGAAGACGATTAAGGCAATGAGTTTGTAGCCAGAGGGACAGCTGGGATTATCTTATCGGTGTGTGTGGGAGCGTTTGCTAACTTTATCAGAGGGGTGGAGCCGTGCGGGTGATGGATGTGCGTTTCGTCAGCCCAGCATTCAGATTGGAGACGAGCTGGAGTCAGACGTGCAGCAGCTGCCCTCCGTTCAGGAGCTGCTGGGGAAGTGTGCTCAGACAAGTTGGCTAATGAGTTCAGCTTAATTGGTTTGCGAGAGCGGGCAGAAATCTCTGATGAGAGGTTAGAAGCAGGGAGATGTTCAGCTCCTGGTGCTCTGGGGTTTAGTTTGGTGCAACTATGTGACCTGTAAGGTTTCATTTCTATACTCACATATGACAACACTAAAACTACCAAACTACAGAGATACAATGAACCCTGAGTGGTTTTAGACTGGGAATGATATTTTAATATTAATAATGAATACTGTGTGTGTGCGTGTGTGCGTGTGTGTGTGTGCGTGTGTGTGTGTGTGTATCTGAGTGGCTGCAGTAGCATGATGGACCACACGGGGGCGCTATAGTGGTCTGTTGTGTCAGACACATACTGTCTACTTCATTTTTCCCCTGACAAAACAATGATCACATTCAGGTGTTCAATAATAGTTTTACTATGCAAGTTTTTAATTAGTAATTAATAACTATTAAACTCCAATCATGCCAGAAAAGTGAGAAATGTTCGATGTGAATTACAATTATGTAAAACAGAGAAAAGTAGCTTTGATTACTTTGATTAATTTCCCATATTTGTGTCTCATGTCGTGAATTCTGAGACTGTCAACAAACCACCAAGAATCCTGTCGTATAAAACCGGTAGAAAAACAAGCTCTGATATCAGTCCACAATAAAACACACAAAAGTGTCAATGCTGAAGATGTAAATAAAGATTTATTTCAACTCAAACACTAATTTAATCGCAGGATTCAAAGGTCAAAAGTGTTAGTTGTTGAGTTTCAGACCAGCGACCCAGAGCTCATTAGATCTGCGAGCAAACTGATTCCAGATCAGATAAAGTCGTCCAGTGGAGCTCTGGAGCTCCGTTAAAACGATTTAGTGAGTGCTGACCTCCACGATGAACCTATTACCGCGGAGCGACTGTCTCACCTCCACGTTCACATCTGGTCCGAAGCGTCAGCTGCACACGGAGCAGCACACAGGCAGTGAGAGGTAACACTTTATTCACCTGTGTTCAGGACACCTGTTCAACATCCAGAGAGATTTTATTTAGTTCCTGCTGATGTTGTCTGACAGTTAAAACCAGCTGTTCACAAGCACCAATAACATTTAAGCACCACGTTAAGTTTACTAAATGAGGTTAGAAGTACGTTCAAAGGAAAAGGGAGTGAAATGTTAAGTAAGATTAAGATTTTTGTGGCTTTTGGTGCCTTTATTTGATGGATAAGTGAAGACAGTAGACAGGAAGTGGAGAGTGCTGCTGTGGATACTCGTTGCACATCCAGTCCACGTTTCAGGAGCCTTTCTGTGTGTGAAAGCAGCAGCAGTAATGATTCTGCCTCCCAAACCAACCTGGCAGCAGACTGAATTATTGGGGGCCAAGTCTGAAAATAACCTGGAAGTGAGAGGAGAGGAGAGCTGAGGTGACGGTCAGGAGCTCCACTCTGCTTTCTGACCTGCAGCAGAGGAACAAACGAGCCTCGGTGTTTATCTGCAGCCTGTCTCCGACTTTCCTTCTGCCCAACACAATTGTCCTGCAGTGAGGATGTGATGTGACTGGTCACATGAAGATGATCAGGAGGTGCTGAATGCAGAATGGGGGTGATGGGACGCCACCAGGACCAGTAACTCCTCCATAATAACTACTGTAAACACTACAACTCATCTAGAGACTGTTCCTGGTGCAGAATTCACTCATCAGACGTGAATTTGTTGGAAGTAGCATCCCTCCATCACGGTTCCAGATCCTTTTCTAGCATGTAGGGCAGCCTGTATGTTTCTCTGTCAGGGAACCAGTGATGTGCATCATGAAGTAAATGACAAAAAGGAGACGCAGCACAGATACCTTCGCCCTATTCTTTAAATTAGTGGCGCTGGTGATATCAGAGGATACTGAAGGTTGTGTTCTTCTAGTTTTCCGAGCTGCCGTTTTGCTGTTGCTGTTGACGGTAGAAAGTGTTTGTCAGTCGTGTGATTAGTGCTCCGATCAGACTGTATCTCCTCCCTGAGGCGAGGAGGTCAAACATGTGCCGGGTGATAAGAGTCCTCAGTGAAGCTGAGGACTTCCTGCAGACATCGAGAGGTGTTGATGTCTTCCAGATGTGTGTTTGTGATCTTTTCAGCAGCTTGTGTGACAAATGAACAAGTTTTTGATAAGAGATGATAAGATTATCATCATCACATCATCAATTCCACTGAAATGTGTTTGATAATGATGAATCATTGTCCTGCTTTATGTGTGACTGAGCTACGGTGCTGTGTGTGTGTGTGTGTGTGTGTGTGTGTGTGTGTGTGTGTGTGTGTGTGTGTGTGTGTGTGTGTGTGTGTGTGTGTGTGTGTGTGTGTGTGTGTGTGTGTGTGTGTGTGTGTGTGTGTGTGTGTGTGTGTGTGTGTGTGTGTGTGTGTGTGTGTGTTTTGTCACACAGTAAAATGCTCATCAGCCAAATGATGTTTTGCAGAACACTGAAACACACTTCTAATTATGTGTGTTTGTTCAATGAGACCAGGTAGTGTCTGGTTAAATAGATGATAGCAGTTGTCCATCAGAGGCAAAGGTTCACACACACACACACACACACACACACACACACACACACACACTGGCCCGGCAGCAAAAAATGAAAATAACTTTTGTTGTCCTTAATTTTGGGGATTTATTGATTAATACAAGAGTGAACTTTCCTTTAGATATTATTATGTAATGTTGACATGTAAAGCCTGAGAGTGAACTAATGTGGTGCAGGAATGTAGGTTTCTTCATATTATATATTATTTTATTAGATTTTGTGTCAGTCCCCCTATTGTTGCTTCCATAAAAGTAGAAAAGCAGTTTTAGTTTTTTGTAGGCTTGTTAGTTTCTATCTCACCTGCCCTGCTCGTATCTCATCTAGTGAACCACGACGCATCGTTTACGTGTCTCAAAAACAATGACATTTTCTAAAACGCGTTCCCGTCGTGGACTCTTGATTGGTCCATTCAGGCCAGCCAGCGCTCGAAACATCAGGGAAGGTGTTGGAGGAAGAAGACGAGGGACCAGCTGGCCTCGAAATGAGAAAACGAGAAATCGATAGATGGACGGAGGAGAGGAGAGCTTCACACTTTGCCCCTCAGAAAATATCTTGTTTTATTCTTTATTTTGTTCTTTGTTATTCTTTTTCATTGGAGACCTCTTAACATGCCACAGAAAGAGAAGCACAGCTGAAGTCAATAACATTAATAATGGCTGCATGGCGTTTAGTTTTGCCGGCCTGTCAGGGCTGTGGTCACTGGGACACTGAAATGGAACTGAGCCATCGCTCAGCTCAGCCTGTCCTGTAACGGTCTGTACATTATGTGGTAGTTCTGCGATTTTATGTTTTTCACATCAGTCAGCTGTGAAAATGCGTCGCTCGGCGGGCCAAGCAGTAAATATACAAAAAAGCCTGAGAGGTATAAGATGAAAAAAAAGATTTTTAGCAGTTCTGTCGTGTACGACATACAAACGCTTCTGACCTGATTTTTTTTTATAAGATTAAGAATGAGGACGTCATCTTTTTGTGCAAAAACCAGGAAAACGATGAACCAAACACAGACAGTGACTGACGCAGCCGCGGTGGGTATTTGTAATTCGATTTAAAATAAGAAAGCTTTAATCTGATGATGATGTTTTCCATCATTGTGAGAAATGTCAAATGCTCCCAACAGCCTCGACTCAAGCTCCTGCGTCATTGTTCTGCAACGATGATGCTACAAACACACACACACACACACACACACACACACAGCTTGCTAGTTGCATAGACTAGAAGTAAGAAGTGGACGTCACCCGTTGGTTCGTGGAATCCCATTTTCAAGTCTTGAGTTTGGCACCTTGTGGTTTTGGAACCAGAAATGACGTTTATTCTGCAACAGCCTCAGTGTCTGATTGGTTAGGTTTAGGCATGACCCTCCCCTGATTGGCTAGTCAGAAGGTAGCCCCGCCCTAAAGCCTCCCCTGCCTCCTGGTCTATTTTCCTCTAAATTGTAAACTTGTAGAGCTCCTCTCTAGTCATCGCGACCACTCAAAGCGCTTTTCCATTCATACGGTCGTCTTTGTACTCTGTCTTGGCTGATTTTTGGTTAGAATTTCTACAAGCGTTGTTGGCTACGTCCAACACACGTGCATGACAGCGTTGCTGTGGCTGCAGACTGTGACAGGCTGCAATTCTCAACATATAACAAGTTTAGACTGAATTTATGTTTTTCTCCTTCAAAGCGTGTTAAGTACCAAAAACTGGGTGCCCAGTCCTGCATGTGGAGGATAAAGGATGTTAAAGATGTACAGTGGTCTGAATTACAGGGTGTAATGGTTTAGGTCCCAGTCTCGTCCCCAGAGCCTATAGAGGGTCCCAGTGGTGTTGCTCGCTCACTGAAGGTGGACGGGAAAAGAAACCGACCTTTCCGTCTTGAGATCGCTCGCTCCCTGTGGTGTCAGCTATCTCAGTGGGGCTGTAAACCCTCAGAGGTCTGTGGGTTCACTGAAGTGAGAAAAGTGAAGCCAGGCGGAGCTGCAGAAAACCTCTGCCCTTTATGTGGAGAAGTTCTAAGTGCAGAAGCTGGCTGTGGTGTTGTGGAGCGTTATTTCTTTTTGACCCGTGGTTGCTGAACTTTGGGGTCCAGCAGGGTTTCAGTTTGCCTTCTGAATGTGGCAAGAAGTGTTTTGACCAGAAATGTTGTGTTGAGGATATAAAGACTTCACTCCTGCTTCAATATGCAAAAGAGTACCACTAATGTATTTGTACTGTGGTGAGCAGCAGCACTGCAATGTCCTTTTTAGAGTTTTTGATCAATGGAGACTAAACTGTCCATTGATAATTGAAAATAACAGTTGTTGGTTTAATTGTTAGTAAAAATAATCCTTAGTTGCAGCTCTGCTTTTTAAGGTTCAGCTTAAACTGCTTCAAACATTTCGCCTTTGTAGAACACAAAACATCCCTCCTGATGTGTTTTCTAGACAGTCACCTCTCGGTTTAAGATAGAGATGAACCCAGCTCGTCTTATTCACGGGTCACTCATTTCCTGCTTGTTTGCAGTTTGTAAACTCAAAAGCTAAAAGCTGCAACATGAATGAAATTTGTAATAATGACGTCCACGGAGCCGCCAGCAGTTTGACACAAGTGTAACTAAACTAAACTAGCAAACTAAAAATGGAGCGCACAGAAGTCGTGTTTGGACACTTCTGAAATCTGGAAAAACATCACTGTCGCTGAAAATAAAGCAGTGAGTGTGATGAAGATGTGCTGATCTGGTGGGTCTCACGGACGGATGGATGAACGGATGGATGGATGATAATGAGTTGTTAGTGCAGGGGTGGAGAATCGCTGCCTTATCTCCCTGTGGAGGCCTCCCCTCTGGTGGCATTTTCCAGCTAGCACGAGAGGCCACTGCCTCCGCCGGCTTTGAAGAGAGAGAGAGAGGGAAAGATGGGGGGGGGGGGCAGATGGCGTCTCATTCCGATAAGCTTATCGGGGTTTCCCATGCTCCGCGCTGCCTCTCCTCCTCACATCCTCCCGTGTTTCTCCTCCTCTTCTTCTTCTCTCCCCCCTCATCCCTGTTTTCCCCTTCCATCCCCCCCCGATTTGCTTCAGTGCCACACAAGACCCCCACACCCAGCTTCAGCATATGTGTGTGTTAATTTTCAATCTGCCCTCCAGATCTCCTCCAGAGTCATTTGCAGCTTGAGTTGCTCTCAGCTCTGCAACAAATCGGCTGCAGTAAACAGCAGCTACACTCTTTGTTTTCCAGTGTTTTCTGTCATCGTGCAGCGCTGCAAAGATCTTTTCACAAAGTGCACACAGCATAATAGAGAAATATAATAGACGCTGGCCACCTGGTGATCCTGCACTTACCTGCACTTTTACTTCTTGTCTGTGGTAACAGCTCAGGGAGCAGCATTCAGGAAAGGTTAGTGGCTGATGTACTGGGATTCAGATGAAACTGTCAGCCATGGTAGTTTAGTCAAAGCAGATACAGATTTGAGAGAGTATCTGCTCTTTTCTTGGTTGAGTTGAAGATTTAAAAGTCAGTAAAAGGCCTTGTGGTCGTTTAACATGGATACCGTGCAGCGGTGGAGCTCGAGCTCGGCAGGCAGTGAGATGAGATGGTTCGCTGACGGTCTGGTACGAAGGCAGTCCCTAGTAAACGAAAATGAAAATAGAAGTGCTCGAGAAGACAGAAGCACTGTGCAAAACTCTGAAAATGATGTTGGTCACAGTGAGAGAACAGAACATCACATTTCACACAATCCACTTTGTACGTGGTTTCACCCACACACTCAGCGTTGTGCTCCTTCACTTTTGGTCAACAGCACAAATCCTGTCAAAATCAACATGTGGACTTTATTAAATCAGCTGATTTTGCAAGTTACGTTGAAATGAATCACTTTTAGTTCCAGTACCTGGTTGTAGTTTGTCTGCCATTTCTCTTGTCACTGCCTCTCACTGTTCACAGAATTTAATGCAGACAAGCACAGCTGCAGCGAAAAGTAATCTGCGGATGAAAGCAGCACGATGTCTTTAGTGTGCGTGTAATTCCTCTGGTTGTTTGTGTTTCCCTACACGGCCGCTCTGCCAGCTCGCCTCGGTGGAAGATGCAAACCAGCCGTGTGTGTGTGTGTGTGTTTGTTTGTTTTCAGCCCTGCGCTACTGTACCAGTGGTATTAGAGATAAGCTCTGGAGGTGGCTGATCTCAGCTTCATCAGCCAATAAAAACAATCATGTAAATCTGTGTGAATGCAGCTCTCTGGCTTTTTATCTGAACCCTCTTTGCTACAGCCACCCACACGGCCGCTGTGATCACATTCAGCCTGAATGTGATCACTGAGTGAAATGAGAAACATATTTTTAGATGTGGAGGCCTATGCATGAAGGGTGAGAGAAATGCGTCCCCCCTCCAGGGAAAGATTAGCAACAGGAAGTAGTTTGTAAGTGAAACGGAGAGGAAGTGGCTCTTTGTGACCACAACAAGTTGCAGGGACCTTTTAGTTATTTAGTTTTTTTTTTCAAATGTTGTTTTGTGCAAAGTATCCTGCTTCGATAGTTTGACAGGATTTCTGCAGCATCTTAAGTGTGATGAATGTGATGAGTGTGATGGTTATCAGTTAGCAATCAGAGCTAAAAGGAGAATGAATACTGGACTGAGATTCATCAGGTGGACGTAGCCACAGTGAACTACCATTTCGGAAGCTTGAAGCTTGTCACCATCTTGTTGTTTTAGAGCCAGAAGGGACCATTTACCTGAGGACAGTAAGATTTGTCAATCACAAGGTAGCCCCGCCCCCCTTCCTGGTGTACCTTCCTCTAAATGGACCATCATTGACTAAATGAACATCCTGCTGTGCTGAAGAAGACTGTAAACTAGAGACAGAGCAGAAACTCATCAGGAGAACGTCCACTGAGCTGATAAGGGTTGGAACAGGCTTACTTCTTTGGGAAACTTAAATTTAGATAAATGAGGGTCATTGTTTTCTATTCACAGAAGGAGCAGGTTGGTTTTAACTATCTGTCTTTAACTAACTTTCATCCATAGAAGAAGGTCCTCTTGTGACAAACACGGTCCAGAAAATGCTTTTGTGAATAGAAGGAGAAGAGAAAAATGGGAAGCTGCTGATTACCTTGCTGTTTGTCAGTAAAGGTGTGTTTCCACCAAATGTTACGGTGCCAGATCATTTACTTGTGCTTCCTCCAGGCTCTGTCCTCTTTAGTCCGGTCTGTCTGTGGTGTGTTTGAGCCCGTCAGTGCAGGGATTTCCCTCAAGGACAAATCGAGGAAAACTGTATTCTGTCTGCCAAATTCTTCGCTGAAGTTGAATATTTTCAACTCAACATGCAAAATTAACAGATTTCCGTCATTTCCTTCAAGTCGCCCGCTGTAAGTTAGTGTCTTCCTGTGTCTGGTCACGTCTTTGACTTTGTAATTCACCTGCAGAAAATTCGCTTTATGTTAAAAGTGTGTGTGTGTGTCTTCATGACGTACATGGGTTAGTGTCCAGGAAATGAATGAAAGTCAATATAATGCTCTCTGAAGTGATAGAAGTGTGTGTGTGTGTGTGTGTGTGTGTGTGTGTGTGTGTGTGTGAGTGTGAGACAGAGAGAGAGAGAGAGAGGGAGGGAGTGTGAGCGAGTGAGTGCATTTACAACATCAGAACAGTTTAACATTGTGTGTCTCTTGCAGCAAAGAGGGTCTGGCTCTGCATGTTAAAGTGTGTGTGTGTGTGTGTGTGTGTGTGTGTGTGTGTGTGTGTGTGTGTGTGTGTGTGTGTGTGTGTGTGTTAGAGGCTGACTTCTATAAAAGGGTCTCACTCTATTACACCTGGTATCTCTGCTGTATCAGCAAGTTCAGCAAACACACACACACACACACAGTGTGTAGTGTCCGGTGTAGTGTCCACGCATGGCTGAGAAGTCTAGTGTGTGAGAGAGGAGAGGACGGGTGAAAGAAGGAACGATGTGAAGGGTTAAAGCGAGTGTGAAAGAATCGATGAGGAGCGGGAGGACGTGGTCTGACCATCGTGAGGAATCAAAGAAGAGGTGGAGGGAGCGAAGAGGGAACAGAGGAGGAGGAGGAGGAGGAGGAGGAGGAGGAGGAGGGGACGCTGGCAGGAGCAGAGGATTAATCTGCTGGTCAGTAAACATGAGGTGAAGCCAGGAAGAAGGTCCTCCAGTGTCCCCGTTAAGCTGCTCGCTGCAACGAGCGGTCAGGATTTGTTCCGTGCTGTTTGTTCAAACTCCGCAGCCTTTCCTACTTCACCCCCGGCTTAGATTCCAAAATATCCCAGCCAGCTCTGCCCCTCGTGGTGGCCAGGAAGGTTCACTCCAGAGTCCCAGCCACATAATCCTATTGAGCTCATTTATTTTGTCGGTGGCTTCCAGATTTGCGACTTTAAAGTCGTCCAAACTTCGGTCCTTTGCATCACAGGAGCGACACAATAAAAGCACCTATAGTTTGAGCCGGGTGCACCTGACAGAACAGAAGACAACACTTCATCAGCGTGTGAGAAACATGGAAATCAGATGTTCCTGTCAGCCTCGTGTATTAACACCAGGACCGCCAGCGCTCCGGCCACCCCCCCCCCCCCCCACACGTGCTGCGATGTAATTTAGACACACGTTGTTTAATAGCGTCTCTGAAATGGGTGTGTGCAGTGACTTTCTTCTCGTAGAGCAACGTTCTGTCTTTACTAAGAGCCGTCGCTGCTTCTCATAATAATTTTTAGACACTTTAGGACTGATCATTTTCTGTTTTATTCGTACGTATTCATCTAATAATGAATAATAAATTAACACATTTGCTGTGAGCAAAGAGCTGAACCAGTGATGGAGTATTTAGAAATCTCCTGTGAGCCTCAGAGGGTCAGAAGTTTTTTTACCTTTATGGTAATGAGCTATAATATTGCAGCGGTGGTGTCAGAGGTCTAAATGTGCAGAAATCTTATTTTAGTACCTTCCAGGTTTCAGAAAACGTCAAAATGGCCGAAGGTTTGGGCTTGAAGGTGTCAAATGGTCTGTCACTGTCTGTTCTTCAGCTCTTAATGCTTCACGCAGGTCATCATTTCTTCTCCACGTCTGCCACCATTTGCATTTCCTGGATCATTTTCCACCTCAGCCAAGTGATATATTCTGACTTTCAGGATTTGCACTATGGATTCTTTGATGCTCAGATTGACAATTTGCATAAAGACGGGTGGATGAAAACGTTTGAAGGCGGGTTTTCCCCCACCTGGTTTGTCTGAAGCCGCCTGAAGCCTGCTGAGTCTGAATGAACCTGTCAGAAGCTGCTGGCTGTGAAATGAATAAAGACGAGGGGGAGGAGAAGGGAGAGGGGAGAGGGGAGAGGGGAGAGGGGGGGAGAACAGTTTAAAGGTTCTGCTTTATGATTGTCGCAGTGTGTTGGCAGACCCTCAACCCCTGCCCAGGAAAACACACACACACACACACACACACACACACACACACACACACACATAAAGTTGGGTTGATGCCATAATGAAGTGGTCCCTGAAATGAGCACCATGGTTTATAAGGGAATCAGTTATGGGACACACACACACACACACACACACACACACACACACACACACACACACACACACACAGCGGTATGCTCCTCTATTAACCTCCTCTACCTCTATGTACATACCTGCCGTCACTTTCTCTTGCTCGCTCTGTCTTTCTCTCTTTAACTCTTTCCGTCTCTCCCTTTCACTTCACATCTGCTCAGGCAGTTTGTTAGTTAACACTTAAAGGTCCCTCATTATGCAAAATACACTTGTTAATGTCTTTTCAACATGATTAGATGTCCTTTGTGTGCCGACAGGCCACCAAACTACGAGTAAAGACCGTCCTCTCTCTTTCCTCAGTAAATGTGTGACTGTTTCGATTCTGATTCGAATCTGTTTCGATTCTTCGCCCACTGAAAACTTCGCTGACCGCCATCGCTTTTCTCCCTCCCTAACGGCAGCTCCTGGCAACACGGAGATGTCGAGGCGAGAGTGAAGCAGCGGATCGTTTCTTTCTTCTGTTTGTGTAAAACGACGCGTTCACACTGAGGCTGCAGCAGCCGCATCTGCTGTGGGAACAATAATGTGATTTCTGAACATTAAACCATGTAAACCTGCTCTGAATGTGAAACCTTTAAGCTGCCAAAGTTCATCGTAACAGATTTGGGAATCAGTATTAATATTTACCAAAAAATTAGATAATAAGAGTTTTTTTTTCTCTCTGTCGCTTTTTAGAAAAAGAAACAAAGATTCATCTGCTGACTGCAAATAAGAGGAAAATTCATAGAAATAGATGGAGTCAAAAGCACAATATTTCAAATGTAGTAAATTTCCAAAACAAAACTGCAGATACTTGAAAAGTTTCCGTAAGTACAGGAGTGAAGTAAATGTACTTCCTTACTGTCCACGCCTGCATGTAGATAGTAGATGGTCGTCCAGGCAGCATGCATGTAAATAATGTCCCCACAGTCCAGAAGACTGAAAAACAAACAAAGCTGCAGTTCAGTGGGTTTGAATAGAGCCCATAGAAAGCTTTGTATTCCAAATGAATTTGGGGGATTCCTAATCTGCATACATGGATGTACACTACATGTACAGCGCACAGAGAGTTCTGCAGCCTTCTCTCACTCTTTGTCTCCCAAGCTGAACCAGTGCGGTGGAACCGGGCATGCTGGGTAAATCCCCTGTCTCTCTCTTTCTCCGTCGTCTTTCAGGTGACGGGACGCTCAGAGTTTGGGATGTGAAGAGTGCGGCGTGTCGCTTGGCCGTTCCGGCACACAAGGCCGAGATCCTCAGCTGTGATTGGTGCAAGTACGACCAGGTGAGCGCCCACCTAGCGCTGCACCTGTGGCTTTACTGTTTGTATCCTTGTGAGGACCCGATGTACCAAATACACACATGGCGCTTATAACCAACTTTCAGATTATATTAGAAATATATCCCAACAGGTTTACTGTAGTTTGAAATACGTTTAAAACCAGAATTGTTTTAGTGCATTCAAGTCACAGATGCACCTGAACAAGTTTAGTCCACCTTAAATGTATTTAACCACCTTAAAGTCTGTGTAAAGCAAACTGACATTATACATGTTATACTTGGTGAAAACATGTGACAATGAACTGTGTTATACTGCCTTTTTTTTAATATACATTTACAATTAAACGAAATATAATATTAACCTCTTTTTGTTAAAAACTTAAACTTAAATTTAAAAAAATAAATGTTCAAGTAGGGTCAATCTTGACAAGTCGACCACAGGTTTGAAGTTCAAAAACTACATTGTGTAACATAACAATTTTAGTGTTTCATTAATTCACTCATTTAGATTTGGCTTGGTGGTTAATAGCAAACTCAGAAACACACGTTTATAATTGCTTTACACTGACTGAAGTGGCCAAATTGATTTAAGCAGAAAATACATGTCAGACTCTAGCGTGCGATATAATTGGGAGTCCATGAAAAGCATTTTGCAGGCTGTATTCTTTAGTTTAGTTAAAAGGCCTCCTAGCAGCCACTTAAAGAGCTAAAACTGTGAGTTTTTCTAATAATAATGTGTAACAGTGTTTAATAGTAGTGTGACTGTATGATAGTGTGTAAAGTGTTCAACTGTCTGTCTGCAGAATATTGTGGCCACAGGCTCAGTAGACTGCAGTGTGTGTGTGTGGGACCTGAGGAACGTCCGTCAGCCTGTCAATCAACTGCAAGGCCACACCTACGCCGTCCGCAGAGTCAAGGTGCACAAACACACACACACACACACCTACACACACACACACATCCACACACACACTTGCATGCAAATGTGGCCTGGTTTCTGTTTCCCATCACAGGCTTCGCTGCATTTCTTGTAACAACAATTTGTTCTCCGAATTTAGAGCAAAATGTGTATGTCAGTGCCTGACAGCATCAAAACACCCACTTAAATGGACCTAATAAGACCACACACACACACACACACACACACACACACACACACACACACACACACACACACACACTGGATATAATGTGTGTGTTTGTGTGCGAAAAAAGACAGCTGCGGAGGAGGAGTCCCCAAACACATCCCACTTACTCAGATTAGACACAAGTCACGTCACACACACACACATAGATAACTGCACATACACACACACACACACACACACACACACATAGATAACTGCACATACATACACACACACACACACACACATATACATAGATAACTGCACACACACACACACAGTCACCAGAGTTCACCCAGTCTACGAGCTGTCTTCCTCAGGCTGTGTTTTTCAGGACAGGTGTCACTAATTGATTGAGAGAACTCGCTCTAAAACGGTGTGTGTGTGTGTGTGTTTTGTCTGTGTTTGCAAATCTGCCGGCCTGTATTGATTAACTGGGGGGAGCAGAGAGGAGGCGAAGGGGTTCATTATCAGCAGAAGAGAAAAGAGGTGAAAAATAGTGATGGAGGAGGAACTTTCTGTCAAACTGTTGAGTTAATTTTAAGACAGTTTTCCTGACGTCTTTTATTTTTTCTTATTTTTGTAGTTCAGGTCGTCAGTACTATGAACTGCTGTACTTAGATTACGATGTGTCCTCAGTGTTCCTGTGCAACGAGGTGCGCGACTCCACTGGCTCCAAACAGGAGTCTGATTGGATGGAAGTCTATGAGAAAATGATTTATCAGCTCAGTGAACAGTTTCCTGATGAGCTTCTGCTCTCAGTCTGTAGTTTACAGTCTTCTTCAGCACACCAGGATGTTCATGTACTAGATTATGGTCCATGTAGAGGAGGATGCACCAGCTGAGTAAACAATCAGATGTGGGGCATGCCTAAACCTAACCAATCAGACTCTTCGGGGCCTGAATGTCCCTTCTGGCTCCAAAACACCAAGATGGCGAGGCCCAGAATGCCAAAGTCGAGGCTTCGTTGTCCACTTCCTGTATACAGTCTATGCTGCTGACTAATGGTGCTGCACTGTAGGCGATACAAGTGTTAAAATAACCACAAGGAAAGATCAAACTATGAAAATGTTTGGTTGAATTATTAGGCTGTAAAATCATT